>NC_090749.1:17112368-17219431 GCF_036898095.1 Palaemon carinicauda
TTGATAGAATTTTTTTTAACTATTTCTGTTTACCTACATTGTGAATCTTATTTTGACTTACATCATTGCAAAAGGAATCACTTAATTCTTGTCGGATAGATATATTTATATTAACAGCTGTAATATGAACTTATTTCTTAATAAATATAAACTTATTTCAATGTTTCGCTTCAAGATATAAATAAAATTAGAATATTATCTTTAAGAAACGTGCGTATGGTTGGCAAACAGTGTTAGTTGCATCTCTCAGGTTTGTTGAATGTGAGTGTTGGCGTTCAACTTCTCCAAGCCAGGAATTCGGAAATGGGAGCTTGGAGTTTTTCCTGGAATCATTTCCAACTCATTAATTGAAATTCTAAATTTTAATTGTCTTTCGAACTACATCAGACACCAATGACTTGTGGAATCGTGAAATTTTGGATCTTTATAAATTCATTCGTAGCATTTAGTCAAGTCGTCCAAAAAACTCGTACACTGGCCATTTTGGGAAATGATTAATACCCTACTTTTATTGGCAAAGAGATGTATTAGGAGTAATATTTGTGGTATCCTTTAACGAACAAAGGCAAATCTATAACCAATCATTTTTAGCCAGAAAGTTCTAGCCTAATGGTGTCCTTGAGCTCTGGTATGTGCGTTTTAGCTATGCAAAATACCAATGATTAGTAAAAGGTGTCGCTGTGTTGCTTTCTGTTCCAAACGGTTATGCAACATTGGATGTTTAAATTGACTGATTTGTGTTTAAGTAACTCGTTAATTTACTTAACTCATTAATTCTAGCTTGTAATTACTAACATTTCTGTACCTATTTATAGGTGTGATTACCTAGAATTGTTGACTGTAAGAACCAACGAATGACACTTAATTCTTTTGTATGTATTTAATTTTTCATTCCAGACTGTAGGATTTTCTTTAGAATTGCTTTTACCTGGAGCTACAAGAATACTGTTGGTACTTATATAAGCATCATTCAGAACCTACGGATAAAACAAAAATAGCGAACAGAACCCCCCCCCCCTCTCTCTCTCTCTCTCTCTCTCTCTCTCTCTCTCTCTCTCTCTCTCTCTCTCTCTAATCTAATGGAATTGCCACTGTAAATGAGGAAGAAAATAATCTATAATTACTATAGTTTTTCACAATTTGCTATCTTTTCTTTCTCCCTCTAAATCTAATATTTAAAATTTGTGAGATACTTTTCATATATATAACCGTTTTTTTTATGAAATCTTACAGCAGACTAGAAGAGCAGATCTTCCTGTTTCCCCTGAAACATAATTAGAAATAGATCAAAGGTCATTATAGAATAAGAAGGATTAAAGGTGCAACATTTCATAACATATAAACTTAGATAAATGGATGATATAAAATTAGATTTCATTTAGTCCCCCTCGAAAGTCAAGACAGAAACGAAAGAAAACTGTGTTGCGAGTTCTATTTTCAGCAAAATCTATAGAAAATTGCATATATTAAACTTCATTATAGTCAGTTTCTTTACTTATTAAAAACTGATGGAGCAGGAAAAGCTTCCTCCAATCTCAGTGAACGGTTAATATGAAAAGATATTTTATCATCATAATGATATGTTTTCGAATATTTTGGGTTTTTTAACGTTTTAAGAAATTTGTTTTGCGTTTTTAATTATTTTCAATAGTTTTAAATGAAAATCTTTATATCATGTGGGAGATTCGGTAAAAATTTACATATATAGTTTTAGAAAAAGAAATCAGAATTTTGAAAAGAGTCTGATCAAAATGCTTGGAATAGACGTTATTCATTGAATCATTCATGGAAATAACTTCACTAATATTATTGAATACCCTCTTGACTTAATTTTAAACGCGGTTACTTAATTCTCTCGCGCATTCGACGGACATTTTAATAAATATATCATCATTCCAGAGTATGTACTCCCAATGCAGCTCACTACCTTGCGTAATCTCTGAATGTAAAAACCATCTAGTTTACCCCAAAATAAGAAGCAAATTTTTCCTACCATTCCTCTGTTCTTCAACACAATGTAGAATGTTTTATATATACTATTGTATCAAATGGTAACTTTATGCGTTGTAATTGTAAACTAAAGGCTTAATATATAAATGATTATGATAAATTATATAGAAAATAAACGTATTTCTATAGAGTAATTTAAAACCGTGCTAGAATGATCACCTAACATACAAGTATCGTTTGAGCTTCAAAATTCTGTTATATAAAATAAAGTTTAGTCAATGCTAACCGGAAAAAAATATGAATTAATATAGAAAATATGTAAAGATGTCTGTGATTTCTCTAATCACTTATGAACGAATTAAATCTTGAAGGTATTTTTAAAAACTTGTCTAGTGAAATATGAAACAGAAGAATATTCATCTTTTAGCTAATTCATGAATGAAAACACCTTTACAATTTCTCTTTTTACATTTGAATAAAATCAATAATCTATAATTTTATCTCAATGATTTTATCTGCAATTTTCCTCTTGATGTTTTAAAAATGATATAAATTTAAATGTCTTGTTTCATACTGTAGGTTTTGAGATCAAAATCTGTCATAAAAAAAAAAATAAAAAACTTAATTTTTCATTTGGCTGGGTCACCAATACTAGGTTTGCTTTCTGTGAGCTATGAGACAAAATTCTCCCACCATCACCAATCCACAGTTGGCTAATATAGTGATGAAAATTGTCCACAACCCAGACATGAATAAGGACATGTCTGAGGCCTTTGACCAGCAGTGGAGTAGAAACGGCAGTATTATATATATAAATATATATATATATATATATATATATATATATATATATATATATATATATATATATATCCAATACTGGGTCTTTAGAGTTAAAGTTTAGTGAAAGATTGAAAAAACAAATCAATCAGACAATGACTATGTTAAGTAGAATTTGAAAATGGAATTGCCCTGAAATTACATGTAAAAATCAGACTAATACCAGTTTAGTGAGATCGGTGTTACTGTATGGACATGAGTCATGGTATGACAATGAAACAATTTCCAAGATATTTAGTAGATTTGAGAACAAAGCCTCAGAAGGGTATTGGGGGTTAAATGGAAGGACAGGATTAGAAATAAAACTATAAGAGAGATCACCCAAGTGCCATACATGGATAAGATTATGGTGAGGGGTAGATGGAGATGGTTTGGGCATGCTCTTTGCACTCCCAAGAGAGATTAGTTCACCAAACTTTCAACTGGGCTCCACAAGGCAGTAAAAGAGTAGGAAGACCCAAACCTACATGGCTGAAGACTATGAAGCGTAAAGTAGGAGACGATGAATGGAGAAGTATTGATTTAAAAGTTCAAGATAGAGACAACTGGAAAAACCTAATTGAGGCCCTTTGCATCAATAGGTGTAGGAGGAGGTGATGATGAGGATATATACATATAGGCTATACACACACACACACACACACACACACACACACACATATATATATATATATATATATATATATATATATATATATATATATATATATATATTATTTTTCCTAGTTTCCTTTCCTCAATAGACTATTTTCCCTGTTGGGGCCCGTGGGCTTATAGCATCTTGCTTTTCCAACTAGGGTTATAGCTTGGCAAGTAATATATATATATATATATATATATATATATATATATATATATATATATATATATATATATATATATATATATATATATATATATATATATATATATATACATATATATATATATATGTGTGTGTGTGTGTGTGTGTGTGTGTGTGTGTATAACTTATTTACTTCAGGTTTCTCTACAATAAAGGGGTCGTTTGTGTGACAGGATCAATATTTCTAATAGCATCAGGCATAGTGTTATTCTGAAAGAAATTGTCTTCGATTCTTGGACGCCACTGAGATATTGTTGTTGTTGCATATGTGTATTTGTGTTCGAGTGCGTGTCTGTCTGTCTTTGTATCTGTATGTTTGTGTTTTCAAAAGCTTTGTTGGAATAGAATTCTCCTTATGCAGAGACGAGACAATTACCAACAGTCTGACGAATGAGTGTGTCTCCACTCAATCAACTCTGAGTTCTCCTCTCCCTTCCATTCCACTTCAAGTTTTAATGAACAGACGGAGACACAGAAAGGAGAAAGTTTGTGTGTAAAACCATTTGAACAGGAATCTATTGTCCTGAGTTACATAACAGGAAGAGTAATTCGGTTGATAAAGTATAAGAAGGATATGGAAAGATCGAATCAAAAGAAGCCTTTAATACTATAAAATACTTTAAATGTGATTCTCGTTATCACAAGGAAGGATGCTCACTTGACACCATTGGTTATTTTCTCTCCATCACTCGAAGACAGAAGATTTAAAGACACATTAATCAAGATATGTAGTTGATACTCGAAGGAAAAGACATAATTATCTCTCGTGAAGGTTTATAGCGAGAGGAAAAACATAAATATACTCTTAAATGTTTAAAGGCCGCTCATGAATGGCAAAGACAAGGATCAGTGACAATGCCCTAGTGAGTAGGACAATGCCCTGGAGACTGACCTCAAATGCATATGATTAGTGCCTACATTAAGACCCTTTTAATCAAGCTAGGACCAGGGAGGGTCAGGCAATGGCTACTGTTGACTTAGCAGGTAGACCTATAGGCTCCCCCAAACACCCCATCCTTAGCTCACAATGATGGTGACTTTGCAGACAATACAAGAAACTACCGAGTTGGAGCGGGTCTCAAATCCCAGTCCAGCAGATTGCTAGGCAGAGACATTTCCAATAGCACAACTGTCATCATAATGAATAAGCTTTATGGATCCCATACTTTACCTCTGAGGCCACATAGTTGTGCAGTATGTAAGGAAGTTTTCCATAGACTAACGGAAAGTGGAATCATGTAACATTCCTTATCTTTATTTGTGGAAAACTGTTTTGAAGTGAAACTACTCAGTGGTGTTACCAAATAACTTATTTCTTTCTTTCTTTCTGGTTATCAGTGATAAGGAGGGTACTCAGTGTCTCCATTGGGAGTAAGAGAATAGAATTCTTTCATGTTATGTAATTTTTCAGAAATTCATTCCCGGCTATTTATTTTATTTATCGTCTGAGGTTTCCTGATAATATACCCGTTTGCAGAAAACTAGTTAGGAAAGAACCTTGGAGTAATACTGTGTAGTCAGTCTTCTACAATATGATTTTATTGGTCAAATTTATAGAAAATCTTCTCATCCATTTATTAAATCATGAGAAATAAAGCTACTGAAATTCTATATATTTAGATGGGATAAAACAGTTTGTATGAATGTGAAAAAAGTGGGACTTATTCAAAAATATATTGTAGCATTTGTTAAATACAATTTCTTTGACTTTTAATTTATTTTATACTAAACTTTCATTGTTGCCTTGATGTGAGGTCACCTTTGATTAACGCCCAGGAAGTCTCTCGTACAAAAGATCCAAATCCTTCTTACAGTTCTGAGTATGAGCCTCGCAACCCCATCCCCTCAACGAAGTAATGGAAAAAGACACTCGGTAATCAAACACCACATAATAAATAGTAATTATGATCCCCGATCTCTCTCTCTCTCTCTCTCTCTCTCTCTCTCTCTCTCTCAATGTTTATCATGTAGATGTTGAGAAGAAACCCACATTTGAACGAACATTTTTATTTATTTGTAGGTTCTCTCTCTCTCTCTCTCTCTCTCTCTCTCTCTCTCTCTCTCTCTCTCTAAAACCCATATATACGCAAACACATATGGTACCCTCCTTAACGAGTTAATATTCATAGCTTCAAGAATAGTAACTTTTTGGCAACGAAGGTGTCTCGTCACTATTGCTATATCTCTCTTTTTAAAAAGAGAACCATTTCCAACAACAGGATTTATTCAGAGCGTAAACCTAAATAGGAGTCTATTTGTGTCTACTGGGATATTCTTGGCAAAGAGGTTTGCAATTGAATTTCCCCTCCCCAACTGGATTGACCTTCCAACAATTCGATCTGTCGGTTCTTGGAGTCTATTCAAACGGGCGTAAAATCATATACATTTGGAGATTCTAACACCCCACAGTACCAGAGAGGTTATTCTCTTGTTAGGGTCATGGTGGTCTATGGAAAAGGTCCCTGCCTGGTGATCTACCGGACTGGGGTTTGAGTTCCACTCAAAGTTGATAATTTCTTGTAGTGTCTGAAACCTCACCATCCTTGTGAGATAAGGACTGGGGCTTCGGTTGAGCTTGCTGAGTCTTCAGCAGCCATTGCCTAGCCCTCCCTGGTCCCAGCTTAGCTAGAGAGGGGACTTGGGCACTGATCATAATGTATATATGGTCAGTCTCAAGGTTATTGTTATGCTAGCAAGGTCACTGTCACTGTCCCTTGTCTCTCTCATTCATGATCGGCCTTTAAACCCTAAACTTAAAGGAGTAGAAATCATTAATGTCGTTGGCATCAGGATGGGATAACCTCACTAATGATTCTACAACCCTTTAATGGGTGTCCCTATTTCTTGTATCCATTGCATCAGTTTTCTAGAGAAATATTTTGAAAGTAGTATCACTTACTGATATAAGACTTTCAGTGTGGACGATGCTATATCTTATATGATATATTGATGCGGACATTTACACCCCGATATTATCATGTGTGTTTCATACAAGAAGTTACGATGCAAATATTAAAATGGGTTTATAATCCGAAAAGACATAATTACAGGAGTACTTGTTTTGTCTCTATAACTAAGCAAGAGCCATAATTCTTTTATTCACGACAAATATCCCATAGACAAAGACATGCACACCCGCAATGAAGGCCGGATTCAGAGAGAGTCACAATGACAGACGATGATATTTCTTGTAATGAAAACTATATAGTCTTCCTCTGTCGACTTGTGACTAAGATGGTCCCAAGTACAACAGAGTCAGCAAGAGTCTTTCGGAGTTCAATGAATTGCATATGTCGTTAATCTTTAAGGCAAGGTTCCCTCATTCAGATGTTCCAACTCCCATGAAAAGCAGATTTGACCTTACCTTGTGTCCCCCTCTATTATGACCTCCCCCTCATGACCAGTCTGCTATGGTCAACCTATAAGCTTTTTGATGCATGAAATTGATAGCAATGGGTGTTGAACATAACAATGTATGAGGATATCACGAACGAAGGCGAATGTTTGTATTGTATAGTTAGTGTATTGTTTTCTCAAGTAATGCTGTAAGCTGCTTCCATCTATTTATTTGATTTGACTCTAAAGCATTTTTTCCTGATTAATTTTAATTCATTTGACGCATTTTATGCGATGAAGAATGTATGGACCAATTCATGAATATAATGGATGAATAATGGAATTTTATTCCCAGTTGAGGTTTTGTGATTAGTGACTGGGCTGAGAGGAAGTGTCAGGCAATGATTAATACTTAAGAGGAAGGGTGTTGAGAGAGAGAGAGAGAGAGAGAGAGAGAGAGAGAGGGGGGGGGCAATGGTTCTAGAGTAGCCTACCATTACCGGTATTCTCTTTTCTTCTCAAAAAAAGAGAAAATAACTAATTCAACCTCACGAATATTCAGATTTATTAAACGAATTTTTCATTTTAGTTCATTTTAGAAAAGAGTCTTTGTCGGAAACGTGTTTTGCAATCATTAGTATTTCATAGTTTTTCTTCCTAGTAGCTTTGAAACTTACAATCAAGACTGAAAAGTAGTCTTTTTTCTCCTTTTATTTTGTATATGTAAATGAGCTTTCAATGATATTATGGCTGGATGAGCAGCTGTGAATTCTGTTCCCCCGAAAAGAACAATATGAGGCAAAAGTAATAAATAGATTTTAGTCTGTATTTCTAAGATCATCTTTAGATGTGTAACATGAAACCTGAGCTTTGACTAATAATTAAATGTCCGGTTGATGCAAAACAACAACTTAATATCTTTAGTTATTGAGGTTTGAAAGGTCGTTTGTAAGTCGTGTAAAGGGTAGCTAGCCGATTGTGTTGGTAGCAGTCATGGACACCTATTTTGATAATACTGAAGCCTCACACAAATGAAATCATCTCTCTCTCTCTCTCTCTCTCTCTCTCTCTCTCTCTCTCTCTCTCTCTCTCTCTCTCTCTCTCTCTTTTCAATTACTATGTATTTTTCCGCAATTTCTCTGTCCTTTTCCCAAACAATAGCTATGGAAGTTCAACTTCCTTTGTTAGAGTGAGAGGATCAACAACTTCATTCAAGTTACTAAATTGGAATTTGGGAATTGGGAATCGTAACAATTCCTAATCATGAGGCTCAGTTCACAGATCAACGATTAAGAGTATTTTGAGAAAACCTTTGTTTCCCTAACTATGATAATATTTCCGATTGGTAATAGTCATTGGCATAACGAAGTCATTGGCATTAGTTAAGGTAAGAAATATTAACGGAATGTTATAATATTTGAATATTTTTTTCTGAACTCTCACTGCAATTCTTATTCGGTAGTTGGTCAAACAGAATAGTGGATTTGTATATTAAATTTTATTCGCTTCTTATCATATTTATTGAGAGAGAGAGAGAGAGAGAGAGAGAGAGAGAGAGAGAGAGAGAGAGAGAGAGATAACTGCCACCTTGAGGCCCTGTCCTGCATAATCTCAACCGAGATTGCAAGGTCCTCCATCTCATTTGATATGTGAAATCCCCGTGGAGTGTATCATTCAAAATATAAACATAGAGTCGTGCATGTCATCCCAACTGTTGTTTGTCTATCAATCTGAGCTTGCATCTTTGCATAAATATGCTTTAGTGTTTATACTTAGACCTATTATCTCTACTACTAACCCCCAGCCCTATGTATTGTTTCATGTGTGTGTGTGTGTTCGTTAGTGCGTGGAGGTAGGCGAACACACACCAATCCTGATTCTCATTTAAATTCCAGTTTTAATCCCAATACATGACCTTAATATCATTAAATCACATAATAACACATAGAGAAAGATTCTGCACACACACACACACACACACCCACACACACACACACACAACCCTTTTAGAAGGTGACTGACATACCAACAGTGCACGTCTATTGCAATTGTATTGCCATAAATCCATTTGCTTTTCATTGTTCGTCAATGATTGATGTTGTAGTCTCACGCCTAAACACCTTCGAGACAACTTGGAAGGCAATTATTTAGAAGAATTATATATCAACTTTAAGTGAATATGTTTTATAATAATAGTGTACGTGACCTGTCAAAAATGACGAAGAGATATTTAGATTTAGGTAGTAAGGATGCACATACACACGCACAGATTTAACCCTCACGCCGCCCTCCCTTTCCTAAATAAAACCCCTCTCACCAGGGTATGACTACTCTCTGAGCGCAACACTATTTGCCAGAGGGGTCCTTTAGCAATGGATGTTTATAAAGTCAATTTCTATGAATGTGAACTTTTACCAAATAAAACAATCTGATATATTTAAAAAAAAAATACCTTATGAAATGCAGGTTAAGAGTTCTGTATTAATTTGGCTTCCATTTTTCCTTTGCCTGACGGGGAAGATTTTATCAAAATAATTCCATCTTTTCCCTTTCGATTATTGTTTTGATTTTCATCACTTTGATTCTCGTTTCTTCGTTGACTTCTCATCTCACCTCTGACTGACTTCAACTCTTTTACCTCAGTCATTAAATAGATTCTGAAATAAAGAACCTAAATCTCTCACTCTTTCTCTCTCTCTCTCTCTCTCTCTCTCTCTCTCTCTCTCTCTCTCTTGGGGCTCCAAATGAGGCTCTCGGTTTGTAAACACGCTTTTTGTGAGCTCTCTATATAATGAGTTTTTGTGCAAGTTCTAGTGATACTACACCTTTCACCGTGTTATATAAGTTACAGGAAGACTCAGTGATCATTTTAGTAACAACAGTGTGTATATAGAATTTTTATAGTAGTCTGTAGTTACAAAATAAAAACTCATACCCCGTGGCATACCCACTCGGTCGGCAGCGCTTCAGTTCACGCATGCGCAGTGTATGTGTGACGTGAAAGGGCTGCGGCTTCGCTAATAATGGATTACTCTGGGCCAGCCTCTATTTCTGCGGTTCAAAATAAACTACACCTGACTGATGATGAGGATGCAGATATGACTGATTGGCCACCACTCACACAATCTCTTCCTCATAAGCCCTCCAGTACTGTTGCTAATACCCCCATGAAACGCCCAGTGGATTATGGGTCAGATACTAAGAGTACTTCACATTGCTGCTAGAACATCAAAATGTCAAGAGTCTTTCACTAGACAAAAGAGTGATGTCACTCTGCCTCAACCCCCCTACACGACGTGCTCCCTCTGCTACTCCAGCTTTTGTTCCCCGTGATGAATATGTTAGGTTGATCTTCAAAGAAAATTTTAGCACTGACACTAAACTACGATGGCTGACTGAAGTAAACAGAACCTTCAATCTTGATAAGGAGCTGGCAGAGGTGAAGATCTCAGCTATCACATCTAAATTTGTATATATTGCAAGGAGTCATGAGGACATCATTGGCAGGGTGAAAGGTGGTGAATTTCTGTCCATAAGCCTGGATATTCAAGATTCAATAGACAGACCCCGTAAGTATTTAACATATCTCATTACTCGTTACCCTATTGAAGCAGACCCTAACCTTGCTAAGGAACTACCTGGTGTATACAGTGCATGAAGATTTCTTCAAAATGGGAACCCTATTAATCGCATTGTCATCACATGGAGTCTACTAGAACCACCACCATCTGTTTATGAGTTTTCCTTCTTCCCTTGCCTACCTCCTTGTGAATTACGCAGAATGAAGGAGGATCAGCACAACTGTTTTAACTGCTAGGGTACTGGCCATATTTCCCGATATTGCTCTGCCTCACCTAAGTGTGCCTGGTGTGCTGCAGCCTATTCCACACACACCTGTCCATACCGTAAACCTGTTACTAATGCTTCCACCTCATTGTCAGAATCATCATCAACTCCAGAGACTGTGCATTGGAAATGCCCTCGTTGTGGTGAAGCAGGACTTAATATTTGGCATGGATGTTCCACGCAGTCACTTCCACTGACACCACCACCACAACCAGTGTAAACCTCCTCGTTATGCCCTCCTGAATCAGCTGAAATTTCAAAACTTCGTAAGGCTGTTGCTGCCTCGGAATCGCACTGTACAGCACTAATGACACGCTTTGATAGCTTGATCGTTCAGCAGGGTACCACTGCAAGTAACATCGACACACTAGTCAAGGCACAACAAGTTCTTATGACCTCTGTTGTCTAACTTACTGAGAAGCAAGATACTGTTGCCTCTTGTCTTGAAAGGGTCAGTGGCCTCCTGCCAGCTCAGCCTCCTACACTTGGTGCACCATCTTACAATGCTGCTTCTCCGGTACGTGCTTGATCTGTCGCTTGCAGCGTTAAGGGTAAACTTCAATAGACTCATGCAACTACAGTCAGGACATATGTTTATTGCCATCACCCACAAGTAATATTTATTCAAGAAGCCTTCCCTGGCAGTGCTAAGCCAGGTGATCAGGCTCCAACACTCTCCGGTTATGTTTCATATGGTCTTATTACTTACATCCACTCTACTCTCCCTCATCAACTCCTTCGCTCATCATGAACCAACCAACTTTTTCAGGCTAAGATAGGTGATGGTCATATTCGATTATGCAATGTTTACTCTGCTCCTGGCTTAATCAACCTCTCAGCACTTCCTACACCTACAAACCTTGGCATGATCTACATGGGTGATTTCAATGCCAGACACCTAGATTTAGGTGATGTCTCTCCAATCCCCAACCGCAGTGGAGTTCCTCTACTCAACTACATCCATCGTTACCATTTAATCCGATGGGATACAGGTGGTGCTACACACACCCGGGGGGGGGGGGAGGGGGCACTTCTGATCATATCCTTACATCTGGGCTCGTGGCATCACATGTCTCCTGTCATTCTGCTCCCTCGCTCTTTTCTGACCATGTTGCCTTATGTTTACAGTACGCAATACAGACTCATCCAAGTGACCACTATCATCGTACCCGCATCAACATCCCACCCAAGTACTGCCCAACATACGTTTCATATATCTCCTCTGTCCTACCTACCTTTGATAAACACTCTCCAAAACACCTGAATAATTCTTTAGTGAAAGCTCCCCATGACTTCTATCAACCATATATTGTCAGGCATCACATTAAAAGTCATCTTGTTGCCCATGCTTGGACCTTGGATGAACACATTAAGCAAGCAGAGAGAGTTGCGGCCGATGCTGGCCTTGCCTTTCAGACACAACCGACACCAATCATCTACTTCAATATCAGCAGGCGAAGGATGCTCTCCAGAAGTGTGTCTACACTGAGTCATGGTATAAATATACTGACCTAAATAACCACCACACTAGTGTTGGGACCATGTGGCTTCTCATCAAAAGGACTGTCAAGAAAAAAACCACATGTGCACTTCATCACAGTCCACAAGCATATGCCCAGGATCTCATCACTAATTGGTCAACCCGGTCACGGTCTAGTAGTCTCCCTGTACAAATCCAAGAAGCATTTTCTTCTCAGAGCAATTTACGCAATCTTCGTCTGATGGCTCCATTGTTGGAATTACACGAGGAGGACAAAGAGTTGATCACTGAGGATGAGCTGTGACGTGCTGTTATGGGAAATAAAAATTCTGCTCCTGGAGATGATGGCCTTACTTATCAAGTGCTTCATCTCCTCTTGAAGGTTCCGGGAAATCCTATTCTACAATTGTATAATCTTTGCTGCCAACATGGATATGTACCTGCTGCCTGGACCATTAGAACAATTTTTATTATCACAAAGCCTGGAACTGATAAATACCGGCCTATCTCCCTTACCTCCGTGTACCGACTTTTCGTCCGATGTCACTTCGTCCGATGACACTTCGTCCACGTCTTTTTGTCCTATGTCTTTTCGTCCAATGGACTTTTGGTCCAACGAAATTTGGTCCAATTTTAAATTGTTTCAAGCCATAAAAGAAAAAAGAAAAACCCTAGCCAATTCATGATTTCCTCAATAGCAAAATTAAACCTTATAAGGACTTTCTCCCTTGTTGTTTATAATAGCATATTAATTAATTGCCAAACTCTAAAATATAGGAGTGAAATAGGTGCAAATTATATGCCACATTCCTGAAAAAAAACTGTTTTCCTCGTTGACTCATATCCAGTTACTAATGTTTTGAGACGTTCGGTGATTTTTTGATATCGTGAACAAGAATTTGACGGATCTCCTCAAAGTATTTGAGTTATTTTACCTTGAATAAATCCTTCTTCTTACTTCAAGGTTTCGATAGATTTCCAAAAGTTCAAATGTGCTCCACCCGCTGAACATTTAATTTTCTTTTCTTCTTCGTTGATTGTATGAACTTTGCCATTTTGGGATGGGCAGATTCAGAAACTAAAATACTAAACTTGCAGCACACTATATATATAGTACCATACTAAAGAGAGAAAAGGAGAAAGAGATTGTTAATCATGACTAATGGAGTAATTAGAAAATGCTCACATTACTTTATCACAAGAGCCAATAAGATATAAACTTTTAACAGAGAAGTGCAGTAAACGGTAATAACAATCCTTTCAAACATTTGTTTTTTTAGAAATTGGACCAAATGTCGTTGGACCAAAAGTCCATCGGACCAAAAGTCCATTGGACGAAAAGACATTGGACAAAAAGACGTGGACGAAGTGTCGTCGGACGAAGTGACAGCGGACAAAAAGACCACCCACCCCTTACCTCATGTCTTAGTAAAGTGTTTGAGTGTATATTACTAACCAGACTAATGTACCAGTTACAAGAAAAACTTTCTCCCCATTTGTATGGCTTTCTTCCACAGAGGAGTACTCTTCACTGTTTAGCTGAACTCTACTCCCGATTGTCCTCCAACAGTATAGTTGCCTTCCTAGACCTCAAAATTGCTTTTGATATAGCCAACAGAGATATAATTCCTGATCGGCTTGTCGAATTTCGTGTCAGAGGAAACCTTCTGAAGTGGATAAACAGTTATCTCAGTAACAGAAAATCACGTGTTTTCTTCAAGGGGGCATGTAGCTCCTATAGAAATTTTGAGCATGGCACACCTCAGGGTGGTGTATTGAGCCCACTTCTTTTTAATATACTTATGCACTGTGTACTGTTTCTCCTCCCTGTTATCCCTGGAACCACTGTAACCTGCTAGCTATGCTGATGATGTCTGTATCCACTCCACTACCCCTCGAGACCTTAAGCATGTCCTTCAAGACTTCTACAGGTCCTGTACCTCCTCTGGCCTCATACTCTCCCCAGAAAAAAAGCAGAATCTTCTCTGCGCAGCATCTCCGAGACCTGCCAGTGTTCATTATGGGTGAGATTATTATAGCTCACTGCACACAGTATACATATCTAGGTTCACCAGTCAGGATCACCCCTGCTATACCTGTACAACAACGAATCCATCCCATGGTGCAAAACCTTCTTGATCGACTGGAGCCTCACTTCACTCCCATCAAGTGGCTTACCACCAGGGCCACAGGTATATCTATCCCCGTGGCTAAAGCCTCTATATCCTCTTCCTAAGGTCAGTTGTTGTCTATTTATCTCCAACTTTAATTCAATTACCCAGACAGGTGTTACAACCTCTAGAACTGTTCCAAAATAGATTAATGAGGTTTATCCTAGGATGCCCTCCTTCCACTCGGATAGTCAACATGCAGACCGAACTCATGTTACCTCCATTAATAGAGAGAATTTATGCCAATGTAACTTTGTTTTCTGCTAAATGTTTACACTCCCCACAATTTACTCCAAACTTCTCTGCTGTCCTCAGAGCATCACTTGACGAAGATGCACCAAGACCTCAACTCTGACCAGGGGGCCATAACCTAGTTAGGGCAGTAATTTGACACCTTGATATCGGTGTACCTGAGCAAGCAGTCATCCAAGATTTGCCACCATGACGGGTTCCTATTCCTGCTGTCACTTTCACACAACCTCTAAAGATGCCCATACTAGTCTACAGAAGCAGCTGGTTTTGGAAACAATATCCAAAGTGTCAATTTCAGCTCCTGCAGGACACCACATCTACGTTGACGGCTCAGTATAGGCAGTTGGAAGTGCAGCATGTGCTAGGTTCTCCCTAACTTTCAAATCTCCTGAGGGTGGGTGACATGGTCGCAGGTTGCCAAACTCATCCAGTTCCACTTATTGCTAACTACAAGGTATATGGGATGTAGTAACTCTACTTGTTAGAAGAAATGTGAATGGATTGGGGATCTGTGACTCCAAATCTGCACTCCAGGCACTGACATCTTTTAGGCCCAGCTGTGGCCGTGTTGTGCGAGACATATTGTGTCAACTCACTGCTGCTTAAAATGCCTCGCTTGTCTTGTCCTTCATGTGGATGCCCTCCCATTTGAGGCTTGCTGGGAATGACATGGCGGAGAGTCTTGCTAAAGCTGCCTGCATGCTCGACCTTGATGACTGAAATGTTGAGCCCTTACTTCGCTGACTTAAACATAGAATATATTCAGCAGCTTTTGCCTCTACTGTATAGTGTAGGGATGCAGAGAGGGGCACTAGTGATTCCATACAACATCATGATAACTTTTTGCAAAGCCGTCACAAGTACTGGCGACAAGGACTCATGGTGCGTAGGCATAATGTCGTAAGTGCCAGGATAAGGTTGGGATATCGTCCTTTGTGGCAGGTTGGACAGACACTAGATATACCACACTACACCTCATGTAAACTGTGTAACCTTGCTAATGCCAATAACCTTGACCACTACTGCCTTCATTGCCCCACTGTCAGGAATCTGTTACCTCAAGGACAAAATTTACTTTAAACCTGCCAATATATACTCCAAGATGACCACCTAGACGTAATTTTGACTCGTCATCCACACTATGGTGGCTGCTAAACTGTCTGTTACAGTTGTTGTGATAATGGAATACGATCTCATATATGTTATTTTTGTAACTGATATACTGATGATTCAATGGTGTAATTTTTTTTCCGTTGATTTCTGATGTACTGTATGTAACTGCTAATATGTAAGTTTGTTTCACGTCTTTGGTCATAATAAATTTATTAAATAAATAATCTCTTTCTCTCTTACTCTATATATAATTATGCCCTCCATTACATGTAATATGATTTGGATTCTATTTTAATTTTCATCAATATATATATATATATATATATATATATATATATATATATATATATATATATATATATCTTTGTTTCCTCTCGTACAACTATGACCAACCGCAGTCAATCCATGACCTAAATATGAAATATATTGAGTAGTTCAAAAGGATCAACATTTCTCTTATCAGTTCCAAGGAAATCGTTGGAGGATCTTCAGAAGTAGTCCAATACTTCCCTACCCTTCCATCCTACCTTCCTTCCAGGAGGATTTAAATTCTTAGTTCACAAACACCCATTGGGAACAATAAGCATGAGTCTCATTAGGTCGAGGAGTTCACTCACCCTTTTCATGGTTCACTTTTGACCCAGCAATGAAGTTACGTCTTCTTCTTCTTCTTCTTCTTCTTCTTCACAACATATGGTTCAGTTTTCTTTGGTTTTGCTTAACCTCACTTTTAGAGAAGTTTTATGGAAAACAGCAACTAATTAATTGAATGTTCCTTTTAAGTCAAAGAGTTTACTCATTGATACTTTAGAAGTTCAAAATTGGATGTTATAATGTTGCATTTTGTAATTAATGTTATCAATCTGTATGTTAAGCAAACATTTAATTATCTGGAAAATCAGGAGATTGCAATACCAAAGGTTGGAAAGGTTGGCAGAAGTAAAGATTAAACTCAAACAAAATAGTAAGAAAGAATACAGGTATAATGAAGCAAAAGAATATTCATTTTATAATTCATTATACTTAGCTGTGTAGATTACGAATTTCCAACTAATGATAAAACTATTATTAATAAGAGCAGCAACAAAACTTATTTCCCTCGTCGGTTGGGAGAATCGAACGCTGGCCTTTCCATCTTAATCAATGTGACGCTGCCACTGTACCACAAGACTCTCTTATAAACAACCAACTGTCAGGAAAAGTATACGTGCAGAAGAGTTGTGCCTGATCAGTGAGTGACTTACAGTCCGAGATGGGATTTTCCGGGTTAATGTCAGTCAGGGGAACTATATATGTAGGGAGTGACTGTGTCTGTCTGATCAGTGACTCACAGTCATCAGAGGTGGAGTTTCTTTTGTCTTCCTTCCCTCTTAGGTCGAAGGAAAATATTCTCAAGATAATTTCTTTGTTTCCTTTCTATTGTTTTTTGCCTTAATTGGTTTGCCTCTAAATGCAGCTATTTGATAGTAATATCTCTCTCTCTCTCTCTCTCTCTCTCTCTCTCTCTCTCTCTCTCTCTCTCTCTCTCTCTCTCTCTCTCTAACTAAATTGCCAGTGTGAATAAGGAAGAAAAGAATCTATAATTACTATAGTTTTCCACAACTCGCTATCTTTTCTCTCTTACAACAGAAGAGCAGATCTTCCTGTTTCCCCTCAAACCTAATTAAAAAGAGACCATTGGTCAATATAGAATAAGAAGGATTAAAAATGCAACATTTATTAACATATAGACTTGATAAAGGGATGATATAGAATTAGATTTCATTTAGTCCCCCTCGAAAGTTAAGACAGAAAACGAAAGAAAAATGTTTTGCGAGTTCTATTTTCTGCAAAATCTATTGACAATTTGCTTTAATAAATCTTCATTATAGTCAACGGGAATAAAGTTTTCATGTTTGCATTCTACCATTCAGTTTCTTTACTTATTGATTACTGATGGAACAGAAAAGACTTCCTGTAATCTCAGTGAACGTTTACTTAATATGAATTCCTAACGAGTTTGGATCAGATGGAAGCATCACAATGATTTATTTCAAAAGTTTGTGCTTTTTGACCATTTAAAAATTTGTTTCTGTTTATTATTAATTGTTTTTGATATCTTTGAATAGAATTTTTTATATCATATAGGAAGAATTAGTTATAATTTACATAAATAGTGGTAGATAGAGAAATCAAATTTTGGAAAAGGCCTGATCAAGTTTCTGTGCGCTCGAAGTTAGATGTCTAATCTTTATACAAAGTACACTAATATTGTAACTATTATTGGAAACCCTGAAGAAGTAAGGGTTGAGAATATCTACTGAATTCTAAGACGAAATTTTCCCTGTGACGAAACTCGCCGCTGGTTCAAGACTGAATAATTACCCATATATAATATCCAGTGTTGTCAGATCTACAGAAATTTCTGTATTTTTACTGGATTTCCCACAAATCTACAGAAATACAGATTTTTCTTTTTTCCTTTTTATCATAAATCTACTGGACTTTGTTACACATGATCCAGAAATTCTCAAGAATTTGCCCCGATAGAGCAGTCATCTTTAAAATCTAATATCTGTACATCAAAGAAAAAGTTAAATCGAATATGAATGATAAACTTCTATGTACTGTGTGTTACGGAGACAATTCGATTGCATTACTCGATGTCTCGAAGCGGACACGTTCCATACCAACTAATATGTGTTATTTACTGGATGGGCTACTCGGGAACGTTTCTGTTAATAGTGATGAGGATTAGTATGGTCATTTCCAACAACATATCTCCCAGTCTAGTGTAGTAATTAGGAGTACAATAGGTGAACTAATTATTTTTGTTTTACTAATAACTTGCCAAGTACCTTTATCATTAAAGGGTAAAGCCAGAATTGTACATAAGCTTTAATTATGACATATCATTTTGTTTTCATTAGTGTCATTCTTTGTAGGCCTAGAAATTTTGCATTGTCGCTTTAATAATCTCTAAAATTATGGTAGTGTGTCTACATATAAAGGGACTAACATTTATATTAATTATGTAAATTTAAACATCAAAACATAATTCTACAAAATTACGTTAAAGCCTGTCTGTACATGTAAAAGGATCAAATTTATGCTATTTTTTTTTTAGTTATGCATCAATAACTTCAAATATTTGCATTAAAAAGCAAATAAAGTACATATGAGTAATCTACAGATATTTCATTAAATCTACAGAAAAAATGAACAAAATATAGAGAAATTTTGCCAAGGGCATCTGGCAACACTGCCTATATCACCATCTTGCCATCTCCTATAGCGATATAACACTACTCTTATTCTGATACTATACTACTCCTGACCTTAGGGTAAAAGAATATTTTTGTATAATATTTGTTGTATTCGTCACACTATAAAACCATGTCAATCATGGGCCACTTGTATTGAAACCCAAAGGGGGTGGATCTTTACATGGCATCTTTATTGATATTTTAAGTAATGGGTCGCAGAGAGTTTTTGTTGATGGGCACCATGGTGAGTATAGGAATGTGGTATTTAGAGTTCCTCAGGGCAGTGTTCTTGGCTCATTACTTTTCATCTTATATACACGTAACATGATAATAATAATAATAATAATAATAATAATGGTAAATGTAGTGGTTTTATCGAATTAGTGATTACGTCAAGAATTTTTTCGTAATCCATTATAATTGGGACCTTAGGAGAGAAAATCTGAACGATACCTCATTATCCTAAGCAAGTCATTTTAAGACCTTAAACACAGCTGGTGGCCTGAATGGGTCGTTAACACAATAATTGTGGTCACGAATAACTATGTCAATGAATCTTGAGAGAGTCAACTGAGTAAAATGAATAATAAAGGAAATATAGGACAGTTTCTTCTATTTTGAAGATTAAGGGTTTTTGTGGCCTATCAAAAATGTCCAGCTAGGCAATCTGTTGGACTGGGGTTCGAGACCCGCTTAAGCTCAATAATTTCTTGTAGTTAGACATCTCGTTATCTTTGAGAGCTAAGGATGGGGTCGGTTTAAGGGGAGCCTATAGGTTAGGTCTATCTGCTGAGGAATCAGCGGCCATTATCTGGCACTCTCTGGTCCTAGCTTGATGGGGAGGGGTCTATGGCCTAGACCATATGTCTCTAGTGCATTGTCCTACTAGAGCATGACCATTATCCCTTGCCTCTGCCATTCACGAGCGACATTGAAACCTTTAAAGGTTATCAGACTACCTGTTAGATTAACGGAGAAAAATCTCTTGTCTTCGATGTAGATTTGAAAAAAAAATCCTTAAAGAGTTTTCACGAGGTTTAGAGGACAATATTTATTCCATGAATCATAATAAAGGTTTAGGATGTGGGTTATTATGATGACATGGGTATTCATAGAAGAGAGAGAGAGAGAGAGAGAGAGAGAGAGAGAGAGAGAGAGAGAGAGAGAGAGAGAGAGAGAGAGAGAATTCAATTGAAATTTTGTATTTTATTAAGTATCACAGTGCCATCTGGGCCCTCACAATTACCAATGAAAATTTTGATGATGAAAATGTCAAACTTGATGCAAAAGTAGGCAATATTAAAGATAGTCAGTAAGGCTATCGTAGTCAGCCACTGAGTACAAAAGTCATTATTGACCTTATAACCAGAACTGGATTTCATAGGTTTCCAGAATTCCCAATAACCTGGAAACTTCTTTATGCCGGCAACAAAGCTGAAGAATTATCGCCCTTTTACTTCCAGACATTTTGGAATATTTTCCTTTTTTATCTCCCCATAAACATTGGAAGGATCCAGAGTCTTCAGAACTTTAGCAATAGATGCAGATTTCCTTCCAAGAAGGACCGGGGTCCTTTAGACATTTATTTGATTTCATAGTTATATTTCATGGATCAATATTGATATTATTCAATAGTTGATAACATAAAAAGATTGAATTAACTCTACGTATTCTATTTATCGGGATGTCTATAGACACAAGTACATAGTGTAGAAGGTGTGAGAATAAACACAAGTCTAATCTTCCAAAGTATGTTTATGAATGAGTATGTTTGTGCGTGTGTACGTGTTAATGAAAGTGCTCGACAATTCTTGGTTTAGATGTAGTCTTTTTAGTTTATAAAAAGCAAGTTTATGGTTCAACTACTAAACTACTGTATGTAATTATGTATTTATGTTCTTTTTTATTAGCGGGCACAACCCTGTCCTCCTTGAGCAATAGATAACAAGGTTTGTGGCACATCGATAGCTACTGCCTGGACTCTCTTGCCCTTACTTGGGAAGTGCAAGTATGTATGTTCGATCTCTGACATTTTACGACATTTTTCGCTTATGAGAGGTCTTGAAAATGACATTGATGATTTAATAGAAGGCATGTTTTTTATCATATTTATTTCTAGTTTATTTGCAACTATATATTGTACCTACAAATACATTCGCCCTCATACACATAGGCTACACACAACACGAACTTATACATAACAAGAGTTTAGACAAATGAAAGAAAACTGAGAAAGACTAAATATCCTATTTCTGTGTCTCTATCAAATCGCATTGCGCTGCAATAGAGACTCACTGGAACGCGAGGGACCAAACCATAGGGAGAAAAACTTATCTCAGTTGGTGGAGTATTTCATATTTATCTGAGACAACTTCATAAAAAGGATTCCTAAACTTTTGTAGACAAAACTTCCACAAACTGCTACAGTCTTCAAGGAATCGGGGATGAGAGTCAAAGATGGTAGCCAGCTTAAATGGATTGTGGAGTAGAGAGAGAGAGAAAAAATGAAGGAAATTCATAATGTGGAAGCAGATCTGACAGTTACCGACATAGTTTGAGAGATTTAATGGAAAATGCAAGAGACGCAACTGGCAAGATAAGTTGACGCTATGAAAGACCTTGAAAAGACCCCAAGGGACAGGACATTTTGTTTGTGAATGTTCTATAAATTACTATCCTCGTTATTACTAGCTAAGCTACAACCTTAGTTGGAAAAGTAGGATGCTATAAGTTCAAAAAACCCAGGAAGAAAAAATAGCTTAGTGGGAATGGGAAATATAGAAATAAATAAATTATATGAGAAGTAATGAATATTGATTATAAAACATATTAGGACTGGCATCTATTTCAAAAATAGATAAGTAACTATAGACCTTTATATAACCCAAGAGAGAGAGAGAGAGAGAGAGGAGAGAGAGAGAGAGAGAGAGAGAGAGAGAGAGAGAGAGAGCTGTAAGCAATTGTAGAACCCATATGAATAGATGTTGATAGGAGAGGATCATCTGTATAATATTAATAATAAAAGTAAATTAATTAGAGTTGAAATTAAAAACTGATATAATTCTTAGAGAATCGATAAACTTTTGAAACTGACCATTGACATAAATGTGGATTCAAATTATACTACAGGAAAAAAAAATGTCTAATGTCGTAATTCTTAAAGACAAAATCTCCAATGTCAAGTGATGAGCGTTTGTCCAGAACTAAGGACTTCCATTTTAACTCAATTCTGGGGAGACAAAATGCTCCATTTATATCAGGGTTTCGTTGAAGTTGGTTAAAACACATTTAAAGTTTTAAGCTTTTTTCATAACATGTCTTCTTTCACTCGCATCGTTTTTGTTTTATCATAATTATTTCTCTTCGTTTTAAAATATAAATGTTTGTTCTTCGTTCCCTTAATTAAGGAAATAAGAGTCATATATCGTATTATATGGTGTTTACTGAGTGAACACAAAAGATTTAATATCGTTCACAAAATCATGTTTCGTTTGTTGAATATATATATATATATATATATATATATATATATATATATATATATATATATATATATATATATATATATATATATATATATATATATATATATATATATATATATATGTATATATATATATATATATATATATATATATATATATATATATATATATATATATATATATATATATATATATATATATATATATAATATATATATATATATATATATATATATATATATATATATATATATATATATATATATTATATATATATATATATATATACTTTTTTTTCTTTACTCTATTCTCCTTCATTCATTGGAATAAGTTGCCTGCGTGCTTTCTCTACAGTCCTACTTCAAAAGCCTCAAGGAATCATTTAGATTCCTTCACACTCTTCAAAGGATTCCTTCCACATAGAATGTCCTTTCAGGGTCATTTGAATCTAATGTTTAATAAACGAGGTACTAAAGAAGGTTTTTTTTTATTTTATCATTAGGAGACAAAATCTATGTTAACTTTTCTCGCTTTTTGTTTGCATGGATTTTCTGAGTTGTGTTTTATTCAGGGTTGAAGGAAACCAGAATTCTTATAACTCATCTTATAGCTAAAAGCATTGATCCTCTCTCTCTCTCTCTCTCTCTCTCTCTCTCTCTCTCTCTCTCTCTCTCTCTCTCTCTCTCTCTCATATATTTAGTAGTTAGGCAATAAAAGAGTAAATGTCTTTTTTGAAAGCAGCCATAGCTCTTTTCCATTAGTGTAAGTAAGATTGTGTGAGAACATTTTCAAACAATCTACTGATATTCTTCTCTATGTATAAGTATTAGAATGTCATAAAAGCTCAACTTTGTTCTTCTTCATAGATAATGTAAAGAGCAGTTTCTGTTAATAGTTCAGTTTAGTTAAACGTGTCATTTAATAACAGGTTTTATCTTTCCTTAATCTGCTCTTGTAATTTAATCGTTATTTCCCTTTTGAAATATGAGCAGTTTTGTCTTAGAAGACATTTATCAATGACTCGGGTGTCTTACAAAAGATAGTTTCCCGCAGTAAGAAAATAAAATATATAAACTCTACAATGTTTCTACTTTTGGCGACAACACTGTGATAATAACTTGTTATATAATCTCTAGTTATTGACATAACTAAATTTATCCGTGTATTCAATATGACATTTTCATAGATGAGTGTTTTCCAATGGGGTCATCTGAGAGGGGAAAGACAGACAGACAGAGGTGTCTATCTATTTCATGCATACACAATGAAGGATCAAGAAATACTCAATATACTCACGAGTTTCCTTCTTCCTTTAATTGCTAATGATATATTCTTCCAGCCATTAGTTGAAAAAAAAAAAAAAAACAACTATAAAAAATCTTAGCAACATTTCAAGTCTCTCCTATACATACATAAACTCACATGAGTACTAACACATGCACACATACTCAGAAATAAATGATAAGCCATTCATGTTGAGTGGAGATTGTGTGTATGTGTGTGCATGTGTGTGTGTATTTAAAACTGCAAGTCTGATTGTTTATATAGTAACACAAAAACGTGACGGCCATTTCCAATGTGCATACCGGGTGGCGCACAAGACCAGTTTCTTGATTTATGAGCAAATTGAAAAGAACTGCAAACATAGCTTGCCTTTAGATAAGAAAATAAGTCTTAACTTAGATTTTATCCGTAGGAGAAAAAATTCACATCCAAAGTAGTGTTTGTCAGCAGTGGATAACTAAGTAAATGAAATATCTTAAACTTATTCTTGTTACAATTCTACCAATAAATTCCTTTATCAAAGACAAATTTTGGGTTAAGTACAAAGTTTAGTAATAAATGTTTATACGATTGAAATAGAAATTTATTTTTCTGATCAATTCTTTGATAGATTTCCATTCGAAAGAGTCTTTGTATTCCAGAAGGAATCTGACCCACTTATCATTCTCTGAGACAGGAATGTGGAAGTTCCAAAAGGGAATTCCTCTCTGATTCTCTGGAATTGGTTTCATTAGAGCTCTCTCTCTCTCTCTCTCTCTCTCTCTCCTCTCTCTCTCTCTCTCTCTCTCTCTCTCTCTCTACAGACGAACTATTTAAATAAACAAAGGTTAAAGGTGAATAATTTGTGCTGTAATATGAATGTGTGTAATAACGGATATTAATTAAAATTCCAGTTGGTTAAATTTCAAAGTAAAACTGAAATAATAGTAATTAACTAAACTCTGTTTGCATTTACAATCAATCTGGCGTAGAAATAGAATGTGAATATTCATGTTAGGATGGACAAAATAAAATGTTTTAATCTAAGTCATATCCTGAAACGTTGATTGAATTAGCAGCTTTGTTATTCCCGGCGACACTTGGAATATGAAAGCAGAAAGCTTGATTCATTGCAAGCAGTGATTATCTCGTGTCATTCTCAATCCCTTTAATCTCAAATTCTCTCATCATTAATGGGGTGAGAGGGAGTTGCTGTAGAGCAAAGTACATACAACACACACGAACACACACACATATATACACACAGAATGAAAAATAGAATTCACTTTAGATAGTTGAAATTTAGTAATATAGAACTGAAAATTAATTACAAAAGGATTGACAGGGAATTCATTATGACGAGACTTTGGTCCCTGAACTGTGACATGTTATTGAAGGAGATGACATTGATTTAGGAATGAGGTATCCTCCTTCTCTAGAGATATCAGGTGACTTTGGGGGTTTGGAAATGAAGATACTAATCTCTTCTCTCTCTCCTCTCTCTCTCTCTCTCTCTCTCTCCTCTCTCTCTCATTAGGCCTGATGGTTTACACACACACACACACACACACACACACACGCACACACTCTCTCTCTCTCTCTCTCTCTCTCTCTCTCTCTCTCTCTGATGGTTTACTGCCCCCCCCTCTCTTTCCTCTCTACAGTAGATTAGGCTTGACGATTTGTCTACATTTAAGACGAGATCAAGGAGATGAAGTAGAAGCAGGATTAGTGTCAGACTCATTTTCTTCCAACACAAAGTTCACACAATGATCTGCATAACGAGTAACCATTTGGGTAACAGCCTGTGAGGATTTATCATAATGTGACTCATTACAGAAAAAGAATCTAAAGTATTATTCTCAGAGAATAGTTTTTTACCCCAAAGAATTTCTATTCACATTTAACTCTGAACTGGTGTTTTTTGAGAACATGTCATTTGAAAACTAAGAACGAGTGAAGCAGACGACCGTGCCAAGAAACAACACAATATTATCAAAAACGTTTGAACAGCTGAAGGGGAAAGTGCCATACCTCATGTCTAATGCTGATCATTGAAAGGAACATATCAAAGTAGTGCAAAGATATTCAAAGGGATACTTGGCTAAATCTAGCAGGATTACATAAAGAGGAAGTCTGTAGGATGGCGTATAATGTAGACACCCCCGCCTCTATACTTCACCGAATTAAGATTCAGATGTTGGTGGTATTAATAATGATAATAGTATATGGAATTCTTGTATTGTTTCACACACCTAGATACCTACCCTAAACACCCCCCGCCCCTCCCCTCTCTCTCTCTCTCTCTCTCTCTCTCTCTCTCTCTCTCTCTTTGATCTTTTCGATGAGTCTTATCCCTAAAAAGAGTACAACAAGGGAATGGACATCAAATGAGAATATTGTTTCCCTGAAATTTCTGTTGCTTCTTCACATTGCCTCAAAAGCTCCTTTTCACGCTTACATTGATTAGTTCTATTAATCAAAAGATACATTATTGCCTTAATTCAATCAGTTTGCTGGTTAATATATTTCAATTTTGCTTTTTGTGTAGTATGGAATCATGGTTATTGAAATTTCCATTTTGATTTTGAAATGACTCTTGGGAAAAAGCACATCAATCTTACACTTTCAAAATCTAAATCTAAATTATTCAATTAATATTAGGGGGTCGGCATAGAATGTGGAACCCCCCCCCCCACCCCCACCCCTCACCACCTACCTCCCCTACCCCCCCCCCCCCCCCCCCCCCCCCCCCCCACCCCCTTTCTCTCCTCTCTCTCTCTCGTCTCTCTCCTCTTCTCTCTCTCTCTCTCTCTCCAACATATATATAGTTCCTAAGTTCTCTCTCTCGCACAAACTTTTAAAAGAATCGTATATAGTTAAAGAAATATTATCATATCAGAGATCTGGATGTCAGGGGAGCCATTGTCCTCGACTTACGCAAAATTATACTGAGAGTTTTGTTAGGGTTAAATTTAATGCCCATAACTAGAACCAGCTATTAATGTCTGGTCAGAAATTACAAGGCACCTCCTCAGATTCAAAGCTTAATTACAAGAGAGAGAGAGATGAGAGAGAGAGAGAGAGAGAGAGAGAGAGAGAGAGAAGAGAGAGAGAGAGAGGACTGCACTGTATTACACAGTATCACATGAATCAACAGCTAAGAAATGTAAATGAAAGGTGCATCTTTATTGAATAAAAATAGAGACAGAGAAGTTGCAACTGTCCTCTGGGTGTAGTTCTCATTAAGGAGGAGGGGAGGAGGACGAAGAGGAGGGGAAGGACCTCTTGGACGCCTTCCTTTGAGCCTACTTGATGACTGAAGAACCTTTGTTGTTATGTTAAAAAAACGAAAAGCCTACAATGACTCCAAACTAGAGTACAAAAAATGTTTAATTCTTGGCCGCTGGTTGACACTTGTTTCCTCATTTGTGAGATTCACAGCACGGAAAATACTTAATATCATTCAGTCACTTATTCTTTGTCAACTTCTGTTCCAGTTACTCTTCAGAATCTCCTTTGAACAACCTGTAAATAAGAAACGTGGACCTTTTGGGCGTTAGATCGTTAGGAAAGCTTGTCCTAAAAACTGCTTTCTGATTACAAGAATGAACGTTGCATGAATAACAAACTAGAGTTATTATTTATAGCGTTGGGAAGCTAGGTTATACTTCACAATACAAATCTTCTGTATAATGTAGGATGGGCCAGCCTTTGCTAAGTCTACATATATTTGAAATGTATGATATTTTGTTAAATGTTGTCTATGTAAAACTATTATCTTATATTGGTGCTGAATTATAACTCTCATTATGGCATTTTGCTTATAATCTTTTTAGTTTTGGATTCATTGCTTTTTTTCTTCCGACCTTTGCCTACAAATATATTTTCTTTAAAAGTAATGCAAATTTTGTCCCTTTTATTCAGCAGCTGTATCAGGCTAAAGGATGGAAGCTGAATGAGTCTAACCGCCAGGGTTAGTAACACTTTCTTTATATAAAAACTCCCTTTTCCTTGCACTATGATGCAAGAGAATAGCATTGCAAGATTGGTAGTTTGCAAGGAAAGTCAATTAAACCTTTCATACTAAACCAGCTCGGTTTCAGGCGAGATCATAAAATTACTTATGACAAAGGAAAATATTTTACTATAACAATAAAATGTGTTTGAATCTATAACTTTTATCACTGATAAATATCTATAATTATCATAAACAGACTTCTTTGTGATTGAGTTCTGAAAACGACGACAGAGAAATGTAATGTTACTGTATGAAACAAAACAAGGACAAAATAACTCGTGTGAGATTTATGGAGAGAAATCCTCTTAGGTCCAATCCAGCTATTTCTCTATCAGGTCAAGGGCGAGGAGAAGCAAGTCCAATGGGTTAGGGAGAGGCTCAGAATGATTTAATGTACAGTATATCTGGTATATCACTGCTGCTTCATATTCTGGTTTGTTATTATTATTATTATTATTATTATTATTATTATTATTATTATTTATTATTATTATTATTTGCTAAGCTACAACCCTCTTTGGAAAAGCAGGATACTCTAAGCCCAGGGGATCCAATAGAGAAAATATAGCCGAGGGAGGAAATGGAATAAAGAAATAAATAAACTGTATAAGAGAAGTAAGGAATAAAGAGAATTAAATATCTCTAGATCAGTAACAATGTTAAAATAGATCTGGTCATATATAAACTGTGAAGGCAGACTCGTGTCAGCTTGGTCAATATAGAATTATTCTCCGCAATTCTTATCAATTGAAAAAAGAAAAAAGTCAATCTGAGCCAATTGATTACAAACAACGTTGAATTCCAACTTGATTCTGATAAAACACATCTTTGGGAGACTTTATTGTCGGCTTCTCGCTTCCCACTGATGAGAATGACAGTCTATTATCGCTTGCAATCCTTCTAGAAAGAAGTCTTGGCGACATAATATTTAGAATAGTCGTAATGAAGAGGCGATGTGTCTTTGACCACAACATTGTAATTATTGTTATTATTATTAGTTGTTGACGATGATGAGGCCGGATGATTTCCTCTTGAGATTTGCTGCATCAAAAGGTTCTTTCCTTGGAAGAAGAAGAAGAAGAAGAAGAAGAAGCAGAAGAAGAAGAAGAAGAAGAAAGCTTGCTAGGATATCGCATTGTCTAGTTTCATCAACGATCTCTCTCTCTCTCTCTCTCCTCTCTCTCTCTCTCTCTCTCTCTCTCTCTCCCTCTCCCTTATGAAGTGACACGTGTTGCCTTCTGCCATTAAGAACGGAAGCTAATTTATAATGAAAGACTAAATAACACTTTTCCCGTTATTTCTGGTTGATTGATATGAAAAGAGTTATGAACGAAGCCTTCATTCGGGTTTAGAAAATATCCTTTTATTTCATTAGCTTCAAAAAATGAATGAGGAAACCAAATAACAATATCATTTATGTTTGATGATGTCATTCATCAAGTTGGCAAAAAAATATGTGATTTGAATAAATATTTTCCTTTTGCAGGTGTTCGAACCGATTAGATCTATTCCATCACAAATTCTGATGGAAATTGATTTCAGTGCACAAAACAGGAATTTTCCCTTTGACGGTGCTGATAATCAATATATGTATTGCATTGATAAATGATATAATTTAGATTTTATTATATTAATTGATGGATAGTATGTAACCAAAACATCACATTATACAAAAAAAAAAAAAAAAAATATCATAAAACGACTAATGTCGTCTTATGTACTGCAATTATTGTCCTAGAATGATCTACTCTCATCTTGGTGAGACGATCATAGATATAATATCATCATGTGCAAAATCTTTCCTGCTGAAAGAGCTACACTTGGTACTAACTGAGGGTCGTCCGGGGTCAATATTATTCTCCATTACTTCTCCTGGTTGGGATCCGTCATTACTTCTTATGCTCCCTTTCAACCCTGAGAGAGAGAGAGAGAGAGAGAGAGAGAGAGAGAGAGAGGAGAGAGGAGAGAGAGAGAGAGAGAGAGAGAGAGAGGCGTTATGTACGCCTCACATAATTTCAACCAGGAATTTTCCTTTTCTCCCGATAAAGTATTATTATCTTAATCATTTCCCTATACAGAGATAAAGTGATGGAATCTCAGCTCGTTCTGGCTTCGAGGTTCATCAAATATTATTTCTCAGCAATGAAAAGTCCAATTGAAGTTTCAGGACCACCAATGACAGAACATTTGTCCGTTTTGGCGGTATTCAGAGAAATCCATTTTCTTATCTCTCTACCCTGAGACGAGAGAGAGAGAGACGAGAGAGAGAGAGGAGAGAGAGAGAGAGAGAGACGAGAGAGAGAGAGAGAGAGAAAGGGGGGGGGGGTTTGCTACTTCAGTTTGAGATACTTCTTGTGTGTTCTTACGTAACTGTTCTAATGACTAAATTCTTTGTTATTGTGAGAAACTGCAATGAAGATATGTTTGTGGGGGTTGCAACCTCATCCTCTGTGCAGATAGGAATACATTTGTTTAATTTCTGAAGTCTCTCCTCACAAAAATCAAAGGATAGTTACTGAAAGAGACGAAACGTATCTAATAAACTCAAAAAGGATTATAAACCAATATTTATGAAACGACTTTGCATAATAATATGAAAAAGCAATATATGGGGATTTCCATCATACGAGTCCTTGAGTTTATAAATTGCTACCTCGCTCTATATTTAATGATTCCTTTGATATGAAATGAATATCAATCAAATTTTTGACACCAATTGTCAATTCGATCACTGAAGGGAGCAATAATAGGGTCATAACATGTTTTGCTTATTAATACACTTTCAGAAAATTTGATCTTAATAACTGAGCTTAGGGTTTAGTTAAACTCATCTCTCTCTCTCTCTCTCTCCTCTCCCTCCCTCCTCTCCTCTCTCTCTCTCTCTCTCTGTGTTTCTTCCGTTCATAAACCCTTGTTTCAAATGACAATTAGTTTACAACTCGGAACAATACATACTTGTTTGGTTCTTGTTTTTTGGTTTTATCTTAGGTGATAAGGGCATTGTCTTATTGTTGGCCGAAACGGGGGAGGGCGAGGGGTGGTGTGGGGGGGGGGGGGGGGCATTTCAAGGAATAATTTGATAATGAAACGATGACTCGTGTTCTAATTGTACTCATATCAACCTACAATTATACTTATGCTTGCGTCATAGGACCAACTGTTTCGAAATATATTCCTTCATGTATGCAGGTGTGTATGTACTGTATGTATAACTATGGAGGAAATGACTTTATACATGATTGTTCCATCAAATATCATATATGCTTTGCATGTTCATATATGAAATTATGTACAAATTCAATGCATTTTACGATGTTTGATGTTACGCTTTATTTGTATTCAATTGGTCCTTCAATATCAAAGCATTTTGAGGTTTAATTCTTCGAAGGTTTAAAGGATTTTCAAAATAAAAGCGTCAGTCTCATTTCATTTTAACTAAAATTTGAATTGCCATACTGTTTTGGGGTGACTCTAGGAAATAATACAAAACTATAACGACTCATTCAGTATTCTAAAGCCATTGAGTAAGGATGTGGTAGTGACATGGCTATCTGTTGGTTTTCCTATGGAAAATAAACTCTCTTATATAAATTTTGAAGATTTCTTATACGATTTCTATATATATATGCTATGGTGGACAAATAATATTGACCTGTCTGAGAAAAACCAGAGGAAATAAGCCTGACTTTCCTTCGAGGGACATCTGGACTCAAGAAGTAACAGATCGAATTGTTTGAAGGTCAATCCAGTTGGGGAGGGGAAATTCAATTGCAAACCTCTTTGCTATGAAGAATTTACCCAGGTAGACACGAATGGACTTCTATTTAGGTCTTAGCTTCGAATAAATTCTGTTGTTGGTACTGGTTCTCTTTTTCAAAAGAGAGATATTACAATAATAACGAGACACTTTTGTTGCCACAAAGTTACTATTCTTGAAGCTGTGAATATTAACTCGGAAAGAGGGTACCATATGTGTGTGTGCGTATGTATAGGTTTGAGAGGAGAGAGAGAGAGAGAGAGACTAGAGAGGACGAGAGAGAGAGAGAGAGAGAGATCAGGGATCATATTCCTCTATGTGGAGTTTGATTACCACTTTCCGCTAGTCTATGGAAAACTTCCTTACATACTGCACAACTATGTGGCCTCAGAGGTAAAGTATGGGATCCATAAAGGCTTATTCAGACTTTGAGGACAGTTGTGCTATTGGAAACGTCTCTGCCTAGCCATCTGCTGGACTGGGATTTGAGACCCTGCTCGAACTCGGTAGTTTCTTGTATTATCTGCAAAGTCACCATCATTGTGAGCTAAGGATGGGGTGTTTGGGGGAGCCTATAGGTTTACCTGTTGAGTCATCAGTAGCCATTTCCTGGCCCTCCCTGGTCTTAGCTTGAGTAGAAAGGGTCTGAATTTGGGCACTAATCATATGTATATAAGGTTAGTCTCCAGGGCATTGTCCTACTCACTAGGGCATTGTACTGTCCCTTGTCTTTGCCATTCATGAGCGGCCTTTAAACATTTAAGAGAGTATATTTATGTTTTCCCTCTCGCTATAAACCTTCACGAGAGATAATTATGTCTTTTCCTTCGAGTACCAACTACATATCTTGATTAATGTGTCTTTAAATCTTCTGTCTTCGAATGATGGAGAGGAAATAACCCACGGTGTCCAATGAGCGTCCTTCCTTGTGATAACGAGAATCACATTTAAAGTATTATATAGTATTAAAGGCTTCTTTTGATTCGATCTATCCTTATCTTTGTAATACTTTATCAAACGAATTACTCTTCCTGTTATGTAACTCAGGACAATAAATTCCTGTTCAAAAGGTTTTACACACAAACCTTCTCCTTTCTGTGTCTCCGTCTGTTCATTAAAACTTGAAGTGGAATGGAAGGGAGAGAAGAACTCAGAGTTGATTGAGTGGAGACACACCCATTCGTCAGACTGTTGGTAATTGTCTCGTCTCTGCATAAGGAGAATTCCATTTCAACAAAGCTTTGGAAAACACAAACATACAGATACACAGACGGACACACAGACAGACACGCACTCGAACACAAATACACATATGCAACAACAACAATATCTCAGTGGCGTCCAAAAATCGAAGATACAATTTCTTTCAGAATAATACTATGCCTGATGCTATAAGAAATTTGGATCCTGTCACACAAACGACCCCTTTATTGTAGAGAAACCGGAAGGAAATAAGTTATACACACAAACACACACACACACACACACACACACACACACACACACATATATTATATATATATATATATATATATATATATATATATATATATATATATATATATATATATATATATATATATATATATATATATATATATATATCATTATTACTTGCCAAGATATAACCCTAGTTGGAAAAGCAGGATGCTATAAGCCCAGGGGCCCCAACAGGGAAAATAGTCTAGTGAGGAAAGGAAACAAGGAAAAATAATATATAATATATATATATATATATATATATATATATATATATATATATATATATATATATATATATATATATATATATATATATATATATATATATATATATATGTGTGTGTGTGTGTGTGTGTGTGTGTATAGCCTATATGTATATATCCTCATCATCACCTCCTCCTACACCTATTGATGGAAAGGGCCTCAGTTTGGTTTTTCCAGTTGTGTATATCTTGAACTTTTAAATCAATACTTCTCCATTCATCGTCTCCTACTTCACGTTTCATAGTCTTCAGCCATGTAGGGTTGGGTCTTCCAACTCTTCTAGTGCCTTGTGGAGCCCAGTTGAAAGTTTGGTGAACTATTCTCTCTTGGGAGTGCAAAGAGCATGCCCAAACCATCTCCATCCACCCCTCACCATGATCTTATCCATGTATGGCACTTGGGTGATCTCTCTTATAGTTTTATTTCTAATCCTGTCCTTCCATTCAACCCCCGATACCCTTTTGAGGCTTTGTTCTCAAATCTACTAAATATCTTGGAAATTGTTTCATTGCCATACCATGACTCATGTCCATACAGTAACACCGATCTCACTAAACTGGTATTAGTCTGATTTTTACATGTAATTTCAGGCCAATTTCATTTTCAAATTCTACTCAGCATAGCCATTGTCTGTTTGATTTGTTTTTTCAATCTTTCACTAAACTTTAGCTCTAAAGACCCACTATTGGATACATATATATATATATATATATATATATATATATATATATATATATATATATATATATATATATATATATATATATATATATATATATATACATAATGCAGCCGTTTCTGCTCCACTGCTGGTCAAAGGCCTCAGACACGCCCTTATTCATGTCTGGGTTGTGGACAATTTTAATCACCACGCTAGCCAACTGCGGATTGGTGATGGTGGGAGAATTTTGTCTGATAGTTCACAGGAAGCCAACCTAGTATTGGTGACCCAGATAAATGATAAATAAAGTTTTTTAGTTTTTTGGACAGATTTTGATCTCAAAACCTACAGTACGAAACAAGATATTTAAATTTTTATCATTCATAAAACATCAAGAGGAAAATTGCAGATAAAATCATTGAGATAAAATTATAGATGATTGATTTCATTCAAATGTAAAAAGAGAAATTGTAAAAGTGTTTTCATTCATTAATAAGATAAAAGATTAAAATTCTTCTGTTTCATATTTCACTAGACAAGTTTTTAAAAATACATTCAAGATTTAATTCGTTCACAAGTGATTAAAGAAATCACAGACATGTTGACATATTTTCCATAATAATTCATATTTTTTTCGGTCAGCATTGATTAAAATTTATTTTATATAACAAAATTTCAAAGTCCAAATGATAGTTATATGCTAGGTAATCATTCTAGCACTAGTTTTAAAATTAGTCTATTGAATTACGTTTATTTTCTATATAATTCATCAGTATATTGATACATTAAGCCTCTATTATACAATTACAATGAATAAAGTAAGTATATGATACAACAGTATACATAAAACAAAATTTACATTGCTTCTTCTTTTGGGGTAAATTAGATGGTTCTTATAATCATAATTACACAAAGTAGTGAGGTGAGCATTAAGAGTATATACTCTGGAACGATGATATATTTAATATCTCCGTTGATTTACCCAATACGCGAGAGAATTTAGCAATCACGTTTAGAATGGTGGTTTTGTCAACCCTTCAGTCAAGAGGGTTTTCAATAATAGAACTAAGAAGTTGCTAGGTGGTCTTCAGCCATTAACCTCAACCCAAGGGTACTTGATCAGACTCTTTTTAAAATTCTGATTTCTATTTCTATAACTATATATGTAAAATTTCACTGAATCTTCCACATAATATGAAGATTTTTAATCTAATTTATTAGAAAATAATTATAAACACAAACAAAAATCTTAAAACGTTAAATAATCTAATATATTCGAAAACATATTATTATGATGATAAAATATCTTTCCGTCTGATAAAACTCGTCAGGAATTTGCGTAATATTAACCGTTCAATGAGAGTGGAGGAAGCCTTTCCTGCTCCATCAGTATTTAATAAGTAAAGAAACTGAAAGATAGAATACAAACGTGAAAACTTTATTTTCCTTCGACTATAATGATGATTAATTTATACAATTTTCTATAGATTTTGCAGAAAATAGAAGAACTTGCAACACAGTTTTCTTTCGTTTCTGTCTTGACTTTCGAGGGTGACTAAATAAAACCCAATTCTATATCATCCCTTTATCTAAGTTTATATGTTAATAAATGTTGCATTTTTAATCCTTCTTATTCTATAATGAGTTTTGACCTGTTTCTAATTATGTTTAAAGGGAACCAGGAAGATCTGCTCTTCTATTCTGTTGTAAGATTCCATAAAAACTGTTATATTTACGAAAACTATCTCACAAATTTTTAATATTGGATTTAGAGGTAGAAAGAAAATATAGCAAATTTTGAAAAACTATTGTAATTTTACATTAGTTTCTTCCTCATTTACAGTGGCAATTCCGTTAGATTGAGAGAGAGAGAGAGAGAGAGAGAGAGAGAGAGAGAGAGAGAGAGAGAGAGAGAGAGAGAGAGATAGAGAGAGAGAGAGAGAGAGAGAGAGAGAGAGAGAGAGAGAGAGAGAGAGAGAGAGAGCAAATGGTTTGTTCACTATTTTTGTTTTATCCGTGTGTTCTGAATGATGCTTATATAAGTACCAACAGTATTTTTGTAGCTTCAGGTATAAGCAAATCCGAAGGAAATCCTATGGTCTGGCATGAAAAATTAAATGCATACAAAAGAATTAAGTGGCATTCATTGGTTATTAAAGTCAACAATTCTAGATAACCACACCTATAAATAGGTACAGACATGTTAGTAATTACAAGCTAAATTAATAAGGTAAGTAAATTAACGAATTACTTAAACAGAAATCGGTCAGTTTGAACATCCAATGTTGCATTACCATTTGGAACAGAAATCAACACATTGACCCCTTTTACTAATTATTGGTATTTTGCATAGCTGAAACGCACATACCAGACCTCAGGAACCCCTTCAGGGTAGAACAGTCCTGCTAAAAACGCTTGGTTATAGATTTGCCTTTGTTCGTTAAAGGATACCACAAATATTACGTCCTAATACATCTCTTTGCCTATCAAAGTAGGGACTTAATCATCCTCCAAAATGGCCGGTGTACGAGTTTTATGGACGACTTGACCAAATGCTACGAATGAATTTACAAAGATCCAAAATTTCATGATTCCACAAGTCATTGGTGTCTGATCTAGTTCGAAGGGCAACTAAAATTTAGAATTTGAATTAATGAGTAGGAAATGATTCCAGGAAAACCTCCCCGGCCCGATTTCCGAATTCCTGGCTTGGAGAAGTAGAGCGCCAGCACTTTCACATTCAACAAACCTGAGAGATACAACAAACACAGTTTGCTAATCATAAACAAGTTTCTTAGAGATAAAGTTTTAATTCGATTTATATCTTGAAGAGTAGCATTGAAATAAGTTTATATCTATTAAGAAATAAGTTCACATTAGAGCTGTTAACATAAATATCTCTATCAGACAAAATATAAATGATTCCTTTTGCAATGATGTATGTAAAATAAGATTCATAAAGTAGCTAAACAAAAACAGTTCAAAAAAATTCTATCAAAGAGGAAATTTGGTTTCATTGTAGTATATTACAGGGCAATGTAACCTAGGAAAACAACTACTTTTTCTTATAGAAAAAATTACGCCCTGTTCGAAAATGACACTCGTTCCCGTTGCAAATGAATAGTTTCAGAAATATATATACATCTATATCCTCTGATAATGGGGGAACCCCAGTGAGAACTCGGGGGTTTGGGTGGGGAAAACATACTGGGGAATCGATATATAAACGTAAAACAAGCCTTTTCTTCTCTATACATTACCTTCTTGAAATTATAATTATCGGAGGAAAATACAAAACAGTGTATCTGGATAAACATTGGAGGCGCCGTTGCAAAGATTGTGTCATGAAAAAATACAGTAATCAATACTGCCAACGTCTGATGTAGATCAAATGTTAACATTCCATGCTAACATTAGCACCCGTACGTTCGTTCGTTCGTGCATACCAGTTTCACCCTACGCAGAAACCCTTCCCCCCTGCGCAGAAGCTTTTTCTCATTTTATTACTCGTTTAATTATTCTATTCCTTTTAAAATCATCTCATTTTATATTCTCATTCAATACTATTTATCATTCATTTCATTTTATCTTCCTAAATTGGGTTTATTTCTTTTGTTATTTCCTTTTCACTACCCGGTTTCACATAAATTCTTCCTCTGAACTAGTTTCCCTATCCAGTTCATTTATAGCAAAACCATCTCATTTTATATTTCCTTCCAATATTATTTATCATTCATTCCATTTCACCTTCCTATATTGTTTTTATTTCCTTTTCACGCCCCAGTTTCACATAAATACTTTCCCTGGACTAGTTTCCCTACCAGTTCATTTATGTTTACCCTCTAGATTCCCTTATTTTTCTGTTAACCAATCAGGAACCGCTACGTATTCAAAGTTTACACAAGGGGGTTGACAACTGATATTTCCCTATCCCCTTCCTTTGTCTCTTTAAGTGGTCTTTTCTTTCCTCTTCCACAAAGCCCTTTTCCTTTGTAACCTTTGGACAAGTCAGGTGTCCATCATTTCAAGTGAGATTTATTTTTTCGCATTTTACGATGGAGGAAATTATAGATACTTGTAATGGCTGCAGTATTCCGTAGCTAAAAGCATTTGCTAAATTCCATGGTGATTTTTATGATTCTTCTGCTACTGTTGATATTTTCCTGAAATCACACAATGTAATTCCTCAACGCTTGCAGTGCCCCAAGTGTAATTCCCCTCTATCATACAGGAAAGACATTCACGTGTTTTATTGCAATACCGAATCCACCATACCTAAAACCAAAAAGAAACGTCGTTGTGGTTATACTGTTACTTCCTATAAAGGTACATTTTTAGGAAAAAGTCGTCTACCCCCCATGGAAGACTCCCGTGACCCGCAAGTTTCGACGTCTTCTTTGTAAAGGCAAGTCAAAGTTAGGTGTGTTTGTTAGGTTCTGTGCCACCTTTTTGGTTTTATTTTTGTGTATTACTGGGCAATATAACCTAGGAAAAAACTACTTTTTCTTATAGAAAAAAAATACGCTCTCTTGGTAACTCTGTGTATCATTCGTACCATGGAGAATTTTACCATTTTCAGTAAATACCTGAGGTTTGAGACCTGTCATACTACTAGACTAGGTTAGGTGGGTTTGTTAGGTTATGTGCCCTTTTGTACTTTTTATATATTGAGTAAAACTTATATGGAGAAATTATCTAAAATACGTATGGAAATATCTATCATTGCTATCGTTAGTAATGTCAGCGTGCCGTTGGTAACTCTGTGTACCATACGTCAACATTGGTAACACTGTGTATTATTGGTAACGTTGCTAAAGTTATCGTTCGCAGTATATTCGTAAGAGAAGTGACACCGTTAAAAAAATGCTTATATTTAAATATTTTAACACAACATATATGAGACCAGTGATTACATTTAACCATTTTAACAGAAAACATATGTTTCCCTGTAAGAAATAACGTGATTTAACCGGTTTTCACCTTCATTTCATCCGTAATAACAGCAACCAATTCCGCAACTTAAAGTTAGCCTAATTGGTTGATCTGTTTGTTTCCGATTGAAATGAACATCAAATTCGGTTAAATCACGTTATTTACTATAGGAAAGCATATATTTTCTGTTTGAAATCTCACCCAGTAATACAATACAAAGTTACCGGAAATTTAAAGTATTGAGCTTGCAACTTATTACATCATCCTGAAATGGCAACACTGTCTGTAGCCTACCTAGATATTTATATACCTGAATCAGTCGGACCCAGTTAATTGATCATTTCTTGATGATAACTTCTGAAACCTCCTCCATATTGCAAAATCATTTGTGATTTATTGCTTATCCTAAAGGGAACCGGATTTAACTGGGATATCAATATTATGGCTTGATTCCAATTCAAGTAATTTTAGGTCGTGGTAACAATTGGGTTCCTTCCTTCAGTGTATGATGCGTCTCCAATTAATCTACTTGTAAGGAATAATATCTACTTCGAAGTATTAAAATTTATTTTATATAACAAAATTTCAAAGTCCAAATGATAGTTATATGCTAGGTAATCATTCTAGCACTAGTTTTAAAATTAGTCTATTGAATTACGTTTATTTTCTATATAATTCATCAGTATATTGATACATTAAGCCTCTATTATACAATTACAATGAATAAAGTAAGTATATGATACAACAGTATACATAAAACAAAATTTACATTGCTTCTTCTTTTGGGGTAAATTAGATGTTTCTTATAATCATAATTACACAAAGTAGTGAGGTGAGCATTAAGAGTATATACTCTGGAACGATAATATATTTAATATCTCCGTTGATTTACCCAATACGCGAGAGAATTTAGCAATCACGTTTAGAATGGTGGTTTTGTCAACCCTTCAGTCAAGAGGGTTTTCAATAATAGAACTAAGAAGTTGCTAGGTGGTCTTCAGCCATTAACCTCAACCCAAGGGTACTTGATCAGACTCTTTTTAAAATTCTGATTTCTATTTCTATAACTATATATGTAAAATTTCACTGAATCTTCCACATAATATGAAGATTTTTAATCTAATTTATTAGAAAATAATTATAAACACAAACAAAAATCTTAAAACGTTAAATAATCTAATATATTCGAAAACATATTATTATGATGATAAAATATCTTTCCGTCTGATAAAACTCGTCAGGAATTTGCGTAATATTAACCGTTCAATGAGAGTGGAGGAAGCCTTTCCTGCTCCATCAGTATTTAATAAGTAAAGAAACTGAAAGATAGAATAAAAACGTGAAAACTTTATTTTCCTTTGACTTTAACCCTGGATAGGTACGGTGGGTCGTTTGCGACCCCGAGCGTCAAAAAAAAACAGGTTTTTCTCACGTGACTCACCCCTGTGACTGAATTTGTGGGTGATCGACCTGCAGGAGGTGTCTCCCCTACACGCTCTAGTAGTGTCCAGATGTGCATTGCTGTAGCTGTACTCCTTCCCCGATTTCTGAGACGCGTCGTGGTCGTTCGCGTCCGAGTTTACCCTTCTGAGGTAGTTTGCATAATTATCAAAGTTATTACGTATTATGAAATTGTCGTAGAATGGTGCAATTTGTATAGGTTATCAGTTGTGGAAAGTCTTGGTGGATTGTTTGGCTACCATGTGCATGTTTTTTTTTTTAGTTAAAATGTCGTTCATCACCACGAGGACCATTTTACCGCGAGTGCCCCTTTTTCATTTTTTTTCATTTTTTTGCCAAGTCATTTTTCCGTAAGATATTGCCAAATAGTGTCGTAAAACTTTTGCTTGTTTAGTGTTGGAAAGTGTGTCTAGATGATCTGGCTACCCATGCATGACTTTGTTTTTGTCAGATACGACGTAGTTATTGGTATATTGGGTATTTAACTGCGGTTACCAATTTCTGTTTTTTTTTCAATATTTGTAAAAATTACTACGTAGTAAGGAATTGCCGTATATTATTCATTTTTTTTTCATGTTTATGTGTTAGAAAGTGTGCCTTGATGGTTGGGCTAACACGTGCATGTCTTTTTTTTTATCTGAGATGTCGTATATTAGAATGTCGGGCATTTTACCGCGAGTGTCCCTTTTTAATTTTTTTTAATTTTTTTGCCAAGTCATTTTTCCGTAAGATATTGCGAAATAGTGTCGTAAAACTTTTGCTTTTTTAATGTTGGAAAGTGTGTCTAGATGATCTGGCTACCCATGCGTGATTTTGTTTTTGTCAGATACGACGTAGTTATTGGTATATTGGGTATTTAACTGCGGTTGCCAATTTCTGTTTTTTTTTTTCAATATTTGTAAAAATTTACTACGTAGTAAGGAATTGCCGTATATTATTGATTTTTTTTTCATGTTTATGTGTTAGAAAGTGTGCCTTGATGGTTGGGCTAACAAGTGCATGTCTTTTTTTTTTATCTGAGATGCCGTATATTAGAATGTTGGGCATTTTTCCGCGAGTGCCCCTTTTTATTTGTTTTGCATTTTTTTGCTTAGTCATGTTACCGTAAGGAATTGGCAAGTAGTGTCGCAAAACTTATATTTTTATAGTGTTGGAAAGTGTTTCTAGATGATCTGGCTACCCATGCCTATTTTTTTTTTAGCCAGATATGGCGTATATATAAGTATGTGTTCGATTTTCCTGTGATTGCCATTTTTTCGTTTTTTCCCATTTCTTTCAAAATTACTACGTACTAAGGAACTATCACAGAGTAATATTTCATTTATATGTTTATTTGTCGGAAAATATGCCTTGATGGTTTGCCTAGCACGTGGCTGAAATTTTTTTTTCTGAAATGCCGTATATTAGAATGGCCATTTTTCCACGAGTGCCCCTTTTTATTTGTTTTGCATTTTTTTGCTTAGTCATGTTACCGTAAGGAATTGGCAAGTAGTGTCGCAAAACTTATATTTTTATAGTGTTGGAAAGTGTTTCTAGATGATCTGGCTACCCATGCCTATCTTTTTTTTAGCCAGATATGGCGTATATATAGGTATGTGTTCGATTTTCCGGTGATTGCCATTTTTTCGTTTTTTCCCAATTCTTTCAAAATTACTACGTACTAAGGAACTATCACAGAGTAATGATTCCTCTAGATGTTTATTTGTCGGAAAATTTTGTTTACTTTATTTTTGATTGAATATCATCAAATTTTTTTAGCTAAAATATTGTTTTACATTTTTTTTTTCGATTTTATTTCCCTTCAAAAAAAATTTTTTGGGTCAGAATTTTAATTTTATAGTCGTAAAATAATTGACAATTATCCAGCAACACACCATACAATTTTTATGCATATCCAATAATAATTAGATTAGTAAATAACACCTTGAAATTGACATACCCTTCCTACATTTCAAGTGGCAGATTAGGGAGTCTGAGTCAGTGTGGTTGGCGGCCATTTTGTGGACATATCCGAAGCGTAAGCTGCCCTATCTATATATATTCTTGTTCCCTATAGAATTTGTGATATTTTGGTATATTTTTACCTGCATAAATATCATATTATATATTAAATATATGTATTTTTTTACGAAATTTCCAAGTACTCAAAAAATTACCTTTAGATATGGCCCCTGATATAAATGTAATTTACAAAATAATGAAGATTTTTTTACATATTTCTATTTTAGGATAACATATGTTTATTCCCTAAAAAAATTAGCCACTTCCTATTTCATTTGGGTACCCAAAAAAATTGATGAAATTTGGACAATTTTTTTGGCCAAAAAAAGTTACCCTTTTTTTCTCATTTCAGATCTTCACCTCCATGGGTCTGACTTCATCCAAAATACATCAAGATGTGTCCTAAACATTCAAGAATCAATTCCTAAAAGGATTTGTGTATATATGTATAAACTTTTTTTTTATGAATTTTTATGTCAGGTCTTTTTTTTTCTACTTAATTTTTTAAAATATTTATGATAAATAGTTTTTCTGCAGATGAGTAGTATTTATCTTTACAGTTGTTTTAAGCATTCATTGAAGTTTTTTTTGGCAAAAGAAAAAAGGAGGTTACTGCAAAAACTGATTTTTCAAGAATTTTTTTTGGCGTCGGGGTCGTTCGCGTCCGAGTATACCCTTAAAGGGGTGTCCGAGGACCGTACCTATCCAGGGATAATGATGATTAATTTATACAATTTTCTATAGATTTTGCAGAAAATAGAAGAACTTGCAACACAGTTTTCTTTCGTTTCTGTCTTGACTTTCGAGGGTGACTAAATAAAACCCAATTCTATATCATCCCTTTATCTAAGTTTATATGTTAATAAATGTTGCATTTTTAATCCTTCCTATTCTATAATGAGTTTTGACCTGTTTCTAATTATGTTTAAAGGGAACCAGGAAGATCTGCTCTTCTATTCTGTTGTAAGATTCCATAAAAACTGTTATATTTACGAAAACTATCTCACAAATTTTTAATATTGGATTTAGAGGTAGAAAGAAAATATAGCAAATTTTGAAAAACTATTGTAATTTTACATTAGTTTCTTCCTCATTTACAGTGGCAATTCCGTTAGATTGAGAGAGAGAGAGAGAGAGAGAGAGAGAGAGAGAGAGAGAGAGAGAGAGAGAGAGAGAGAGAGCAAATGGTTTGTTCACTATTTTTGTTTTATCCGTGTGTTCTGAATGATGCTTATATAAGTACCAACAGTATTTTTGTAGCTTCAAGTATAAGCAAATCCGAAGGAAATCCTATGGTCTGGCATGAAAAATTAAATGCATACAAAAGAATTAAGTGGCATTCATTGGTTATTAAAGTCAACAATTCTAGATAACCACACCTATAAATAGGTACATACATGTTAGTAATTACAAGCTAAATTAATAAGGTAAGTAAATTAACGAATTACTTAAACAGAAATCGGTCAGTTTGAACATCCAATGTTGCATTACCATTTGGAACAGAAATCAACACATTGACCCCTTTTACTAATTATTGGTATTTTGCATAGCTAAAACGCACATACCAGACCTCAGGGTAGAACAGTCCTGCTAAAAACGCTTGGTTATAGATTTGCCTTTGTTCGTTAAAGGATACCACAAATATTACGTCCTAATACATCTCTTTGCCTATCAAAGTAGGGACTTAATCATCCTCCAAAATGGCCGGTGTACGAGTTTTATGGACGACTTGACCAAATGCTACGAATGAATTTACAAAGATCCAAAATTTCATGATTCCACAAGTCATTGGTGTCTGATCTAGTTCGAAGGGCAACTAAAATTTAGAATTTGAATTAATGAGTAGGAAATGATTCCAGGAAAACCTCCCCGGCCCGATTTCCGAATTCCTGGCTTGGAGAAGTAGAGCGCCAGCACTTTCACATTCAACAAACCTGAGAGATACAACAAACACAGTTTGCTAATCATAAACAAGTTTCTTAGAGATAAAGTTTTAATTCGATTTATATCTTGAAGAGTAGCATTGAAATAAGTTTATATCTATTAAGAAATAAGTTCACATTAGAGCTGTTAACATAAATATCTCTATCAGACAAAATATAAATGATTCCTTTTGCAATGATGTATGTAAAATAAGATTCATAAAGTAGCTAAACAAAAACAGTTCAAAAAAATTCTATCAAAGAGGAAATTTGGTTTCATTGTAGTATATTACAGGGCAATGTAACCTAGGAAAACAACTACTTTTTCTTATAGAAAAAATTACGCCCTGTTCGAAAATGACACTCGTTCCCGTTGCAAATGAATAGTTTCAGAAATATATATACATCTATATCCTCTGATAATGGGGGAACCCCAGTGAGAACTCGGGGGTTTGGGTGGGGAAAACATACTGGGGAATCGATATATAAACGTAAAACAAGCCTTTTCTTCTCTATACATTACCTTCTTGAAATTATAATTATCGGAGGAAAATACAAAACAGTGTATCTGGATAAACATTGGAGGCGCCGTTGCAAAGATTGTGTCATGAAAAAATACAGTAATCAATACTGCCAACGTCTGATGTAGATCAAATGTTAACATTCCATGCTAACATTAGCACCCGTACGTTCGTTCGTTCGTGCATACCAGTTTCACCCTACGCAGAAACCCTTCCCCCCTGCGCAGAAGCTTTTTCTCATTTTATTACTCGTTTAATTATTCTATTCCTTTTAAAATCATCTCATTTTATATTCTCATTCAATACTATTTATCATTCATTTCATTTTATCTTCCTAAATTGGGTTTATTTCTTTTGTTATTTCCTTTTCACTACCCGGTTTCACATAAATTCTTCCTCTGAACTAGTTTCCCTATCCAGTTCATTTATAGCAAAACCATCTCATTTTATATTTCCTTTCAATATTATTTATCATTCATTCCATTTCACCTTCCTATATTGTTTTTATTTCCTTTTCACGCCCCAGTTTCACATAAATACTTTCCCTGGACTAGTTTCCCTACCAGTTCATTTATGTTTACCCTCTAGATTCCCTTATTTTTCTGTTAACCAATCAGGAACCGCTACGTATTCAAAGTTTACACAAGGGGGTTGACAACTGATATTTCCCTATCCCCTTCCTTTGTCTCTTTAAGTGGTCTTTTCTTTCCTCTTCCACAAAGCCCTTTTCCTTTGTAACCTTTGGACAAGTCAGGTGTCCATCATTTCAAGTGAGATTTATTTTTTCGTATTTTACGATGGAGGAAATTATAGATACTTGTAATGGCTGCAGTATTCCGTAGCTAAAAGCATTTGCTAAATTCCATGGTGATTTTTATGATTCTTCTGCTACTGTTGATATTTTCCTGAAATCACACAATGTAATTCCTCAACGCTTGCAGTGCCCCAAGTGTAATTCCCCTCTATCATACAGGAAAGACATTCACGTGTTTTATTGCAATACCGAATCCACCATACCTAAAACCAAAAAGAAACGTCGTTGTGGTTATACTGTTACTTCCTATAAAGGTACATTTTTAGGAAAAAGTCGTCTACCCCCCATGGAAGACTCCCGTGACCCGCAAGTTTCGACGTCTTCTTTGTAAAGGCAAGTCAAAGTTAGGTGTGTTTGTTAGGTTCTGTGCCACCTTTTTGGTTTTATTTTTGTGTATTACAGGGCAATATAACCTAGGAAAAAACTACTTTTTCTTATAGAAAATAAATACGCTCTCTTGGTAACTCTGTGTATCATTCGTACCATGGAGAATTTTACCATTTTCAGTAAATACCTGAGGTTTGAGACCTGTCATACTACTAGACTAGGTTAGGTGGGTTTGTTAGGTTATGTGCCCTTTTGTACTTTTTATATATTGAGTAAAACTTATATGGAGAAATTATCTAAAATACGTATGGAAATATCTATCATTGCTATCGTTAGTAATGTCAGCGTGCCGTTGGTAACTCTGTGTACCATACGTCAACATTGGTAACACTGTGTATTATTGGTAACGTTGCTAAAGTTATCGTTCGCAGTATATTCGTAAGAGAAGTGACACCGTTAAAAAAATGCTTATATTTAAATATTTTAACACAACATATATGAGACCAGTGATTACATTTAACCATTTTAACAGAAAACATATGTTTCCCTGTAAGAAATAACGTGATTTAACCGGTTTTCACCTTCATTTCATCCGTAATAACAGCAACCAATTCCGCAACTTAAAGTTAGCCTAATTGGTTGATCTGTTTGTTTCCGATTGAAATGAACATCAAATTCGGTTAAATCACGTTATTTACTATAGGAAAGCATATATTTTCTGTTTGAAATCTCACCCAGTAATACAATACAAAGTTACCGGAAATTTAAAGTATTGAGCTTGCAACTTATTACATCATCCTGAAATGGCAACACTGTCTGTAGCCTACCTAGATATTTATATACCTGAATCAGTCGGACCCAGTTAATTGATCATTTCTTGATGATAACTTCTGAAACCTCCTCCATATTGCAAAATCATTTGTGATTTATTGCTTATCCTAAAGGGAACCGGATTTAACTGGGATATCAATATTATGGCTTGATTCCAATTCAAGTAATTTTAGGTCGTGGTAACAATTGGGTTCCTTCCTTCAGTGTATGATGCGTCTCCAATTAATCTACTTGTAAGGAATAATATCTACTTCGAAGTATTAAAATTTATTTTATATAACAAAATTTCAAAGTCCAAATGATAGTTATATGCTAGGTAATCATTCTAGCACTAGTTTTAAAATTAGTCTATTGAATTACGTTTATTTTCTTTATAATTCATCAGTATATTGATACATTAAGCCTCTATTATACAATTACAATGAATAAAGTAAGTATATGATACAACAGTATACATAAAACAAAATTTACATTGCTTCTTCTTTTGGGGTAAATTAGATGGTTCTTATAATCATAATTACACAAAGTAGTGAGGTGAGCATTAAGAGTATATACTCTGGAACGATAATATATTTAATATCTCCGTTGATTTACCCAATACGCGAGAGAATTTAGCAATCACGTTTAGAATGGTGGTTTTGTCAACCCTTCAGTCAAGAGGGTTTTCAATAATAGAACTAAGAAGTTGCTAGGTGGTCTTCAGCCATTAACCTCAATCCAAGGGTACTTGATCAGACTCTTTTTAAAATTCTGATTTCTATTTCTAAAACTATATATGTAAAATTTCACTGAATCTTCCACATAATATAAAGATTTTTAATCTAATTTATTAGAAAATAATTATAAACACAAACAAAAATCTTAAAACGTTAAATAATCTAATATATTCGAAAACATATTATTATGATGATAAAATATCTTTCCGTCTGATAAAACTCGTCAGGAATTTGCGTAATATTAACCGTTCAATGAGAGTGGAGGAAGCCTTTCCTGCTCCATCAGTATTTAATAAGTAAAGAAACTGAAAGATAGAATACAAACGTGAAAACTTTATTTTCCTTTGACTATAATGATGATTAATTTATACAATTTTCTATAGATTTTGCAGAAAATAGAAGAACTTGCAACACAGTTTTCTTTCGTTTCTGTCTTGACTTTCGAGGGTGACTAAATAAAACCCAATTCTATATCATCCCTTTATCTAAGTTTATATGTTAATAAATGTTGCATTTTTAATCCTTCTTATTCTATAATGAGTTTTGACCTGTTTCTAATTATGTTTAAAGGGAACCAGGAAGATCTGCTCTTCTATTCTGTTGTAAGATTCCATAAAAACTGTTATATTTACGAAAACTATCTCACAAATTTTTAATATTGGATTTAGAGGTAGAAAGAAAATATAGCAAATTTTGAAAAACTATTGTAATTTTACATTAGTTTCTTCCTCATTTACAGTGGCAATTCCGTTAGATTGAGAGAGAGAGAGAGAGAGAGAGAGAGAGAGAGAGAGAGAGAGAGAGAGAGAGAGAGAGAGAGATAGAGAGAGAGAGAGAGAGAGAGAGAGAGAGAGAGAGAGCAAATGGTTTGTTCACTATTTTTGTTTTATCCGTGTGTTTTGAATGATGCTTATATAAGTACCAACAGTATTTTTGTAGCTTCAGGTATATGCAAATCCGAAGGAAATCCTATGGTCTGGCATGAAAAATTAAATGCATACAAAAGAATTAAGTGGCATTCATTGGTTATTAAAGTCAACAATTCTAGATAACCACAACTATAAATAGGTACAGACATGTTAGTAATTACAAGCTAAATTAATAAGGTAAGTAAATTAACGAATTACTTAAACAGAAATCGGTCAGTTTGAACATCCAATGTTGCATTACCATTTGGAACAGAAATCAACACATTGACCCCTTTTACTAATTATTGGTATTTTGCATAGCTAAAACACACATACCAGACCTCAGGGTAGAACAGTCCTGCTAAAAACGCTTGGTTATAGATTTGCCTTTGTTCGTTAACCCTGGATAGGTACGGTCCTCGGACACCCCTTTAAGGGTATACTCGGACGCGAACGACCCCAACGCCAAAAAAAATTCTTGAAAAATCAGTTTTTGCAGTAACCTCCTTTTTTCTTTTGCCAAAAAAAACTTCAATGAATGCTTAAAACAACTGTAAAGATAAATACTACTCATCTGCAGAAAAACTATTTATTATAAATATTTTAAAAAATTAAGTAGAAAAAAAAAGACCTGACATAAAAATTCATAAAAAAAAAGTTTATACATATATACACAAATCCTTTTAGGAATTGATTCTTGAATGTTTAGGACACATATTGATGTATTTTGGATGAAGTCAGACCCATGGAGGTGAAGATCTGAAATGAGAAAAAAAGGGTAACTTTTTTTGGCCAAAAAAAATTGTCCAAATTTCATGAATTTTTTGGGGTACCCAAATGAAATAGGAAGTGGCTAATTTTTTTAGGGAATAAACATATGTTATCCTAAAATAGAAATATGTAAAAAAATCTTCATTATTTTGTAAATTACATTTATATCAGGGGCCATATCTAAAGGTAATTTTTTGAGTACTTTGAAATTTCGTAAAAAAATACATATATTTAATATATAATATGATATTTATGCAGGTAAAAATATACCAAAATATCACAAATTCTATAGGGAACAAGAATATATATAGATAGGGCAGCTTACGCTTCGGATATGTCCACAAAATGGCCGCCAACCACACCGACTCAGACTCCCTAATCTGCCACTTGAAATGTAGGAAGGGTATGTCAATTTCAAGGTGTTATTTACTAATCTAATTATTATTGGATATGCATAAAAATTGTATGGTGGGTTGCTGGATAATTGTCGATTATTTTACGACTATAAAATTAAAATTCTGACCCAAAAAATTTTTTTTGAAGGGAAATAAAATCGAAAAAAAAAATGTAAAACAATATTTTAGCTAAAAAAATTTGATGATATTCAATCAAAAAAAAAGTAAACAAAATTTTCCGACAAATAAACATCTAGAGGAATCATTACTCTGTGATAGTTCCTTAGTACGTAGTAATTTTGAAAGAATTGGGAAAAAACGAAAAAATGGCAATCACCGAAAATCGAACACATACCTATATATACGCCATATCTGGCTAAAAAAAAGATAGGCATGGGTAGCCAGATCATCTAGAAACTCTTTCCAACACTATAAAAATATAAGTTTTGCGACACTACTTACCAATTCCTTACGGTAACATGACTAAGCAAAAAAATGCAAAACAAATAAAAAGGGGCACTCGTGGAAAAATGGCCATTCTAATATACGGCATTTCAGAAAAAAAAAAATTTCAGCCACGTGCTAGGCAAACCATCAAGGCATATTTTCCGACAAATAAACATATAAATGAAATATTACTCTGTGATAGTTCCTTAGTACGTAGTAATTTTGAAAGAATTGGGAAAAAACGAAAAAATGGCAATCACAGGAAAATCGAACACATACTTATATATACGCCATATCTGGCTAAAAAAAAAATAGGCATGGGTAGCCAGATCATCTAGAAACACTTTCCAACACTATAAAAATATAAGTTTTGCGACACTACTTGCCAATTCCTTACGGTAACATGACTAAGCAAAAAAATGCAAAACAAATAAAAAGGGGCACTCGCGGAAAAATGCCCAACATTCTAATATACGGCATCTCAGATAAAGAAAAAAGACATGCACGTGTTAGCCCAACCATCAAGGCACACTTTCTAACACATAAACATGAAAAAAAAATCAATAATATACGGCAATTCCTTACTACGTAGTAAATTTTTACAAATATTGAGAAAAAAACAGAAATTGGCAACCGCAGTTAAATACCCAATATACGAATAACTACGTCGTATCTGACAAAAACAAAATTACGCATGGGTAGCCAGATCATCTAGACACACTTTCCAACATTAAAAAAGCAAAAGTTTTACGACACTATTTCGCAATATCTTACGGAAAAATGACTTGGCAAAAAAATTAAAAAAAATTAAAAAGGGACACTCGCGGTAAAATGCCCGACATTCTAATATACGACATCTCAGATAAAAAAAAAGACATGCATGTGTTAGCCCAACCATCAAGGCACACTTTCTAACACATAAACATGAAAAAAAAATGAATAATATACGGCAATTCCTTACTACGTAGTAATTTTTACAAATATTGAAAAAAAAACAGAAATTGGTAACCGCAGTTAAATACCCAATATACCAATAACTACGTCGTATCTGACAAAAACAAAGTCATGCATGGGTAGCCAGATCATCTAGACACACTTTCCAACACTAAACAAGCAAAAGTTTTACGACACTATTTGGCAATATCTTACGGAAAAATGACTTGGCAAAAAAATGAAAAAAAATGAAAAAGGGGCACTCGCGGTAAAATGGTCCTCGTGGTGATGAACGACATTTTAACTAAAAAAAAAACATGCACATGGTAGCCAAACAATCCACCAAGACTTTCCACAACTGATAACCTATACAAGTTGCACCATTCTACGACAATTTCATAATACGTAATAACTTTGATAATTATGCAAACTACCTCAGAAGGGTAAACTCGGACGCGAACGACCCCGACGCGTCTCAGAAATCGGGGAAGGAGTACAGCTACAGCAATGCACATCTGGACACTACTAGAGCGTGTAGGGGAGACACCTCCTGCAGGTCGATCACCCACAAATTCAGTCACAGGGGTGAGTCACGTGAGAAAAACCTGTTTTTTTTTGACGCTCGGGGTCGCAAACGACCCACCGTACCTATCCAGGGTTAGAGGATACCACAAATATTACGTCCTAATACATCTCTTTGCCTATCAAAGTAGGGACTTAATCATCCTCCAAAATGGCCGGTGTACGAGTTTTATGGACGACTTGACCAAATGCTACGAATGAATTTACAAAGATCCAAAATTTCATGATTCCACAAGTCATTGGTGTCTGATCTAGTTCGAAGGGCAACTAAAATTTAGAATTTGAATTAATGAGTAGGAAATGATTCCAGGAAAACCTCCCCGGCCCGATTTCCGAATTCCTGGCTTGGAGAAGTAGAGCGCCAGCACTTTCACATTCAACAAACCTGAGAGATACAACAAACACAGTTTGCTAATCATAAACAAGTTTCTTAGAGATAAAGTTTTAATTCGATTTATATCTTGAAGAGTAGCATTGAAATAAGTTTATATCTATTAAGAAATAAGTTCACATTAGAGCTGTTAACATAAATATCTCTATCAGACAAAATATAAATGATTCCTTTTGCAATGATGTATGTAAAATAAGATTCATAAAGTAGCTAAACAAAAACAGTTCAAAAAAATTCTATCAAAGAGGAAATTTGGTTTCATTGTAGTATATTACAGGGCAATGTAACCTAGGAAAACAACTACTTTTTCTTATAGAAAAAATTACGCCCTGTTCGAAAATGACACTCGTTCCCGTTGCAAATGAATAGTTTCAGAAATATATAGCCTATACATCTATATCCTCTGATAATGGGGGAACCCCAGTGAGAACTCGGGGGTTTGGGTGGGGAAAACATACTGGGGAATCGATATATAAACGTAAAACAAGCCTTTTCTTCTCTATACATTACCTTCTTGAAATTATAATTATCGGAGGAAAATACAAAACAGTGTATCTGGATAAACATTGGAGGCGCCGTTGCAAAGATTGTGTCATGAAAAAATACAGTAATCAATACTGCCAACGTCTGATGTAGATCAAATGTTAACATTCCATGCTAACATTAGCACCCGTACGTTCGTTCGTTCGTGCATACCAGTTTCACCCTACGCAGAAACCCTTCCCCCCTGCGCAGAAGCTTTTTCTCATTTTATTACTCGTTTAATTATTCTATTCCTTTTAAAATCATCTCATTTTATATTCTCATTCAATACTATTTATCATTCATTTCATTTTATCTTCCTAAATTGGGTTTATTTCTTTTGTTATTTCCTTTTCACTACCCGGTTTCACATAAATTCTTCCTCTGAACTAGTTTCCCTATCCAGTTCATTTATAGCAAAACCATCTCATTTTATATTTCCTTTCAATATTATTTATCATTCATTCCATTTCACCTTCCTATATTGTTTTTATTTCCTTTTCACGCCCCAGTTTCACATAAATACTTTCCCTGGACTAGTTTCCCTACCAGTTCATTTATGTTTACCCTCTAGATTCCCTTATTTTTCTGTTAACCAATCAGGAACCGCTACGTATTCAAAGTTTACACAAGGGGGTTGACAACTGATATTTCCCTATCCCCTTCCTTTGTCTCTTTAAGTGGTCTTTTCTTTCCTCTTCCACAAAGCCCTTTTCCTTTGTAACCTTTGGACAAGTCAGGTGTCCATCATTTCAAGTGAGATTTATTTTTTCGTATTTTACGATGGAGGAAATTATAGATACTTGTAATGGCTGCAGTATTCCGTAGCTAAAAGCATTTGCTAAATTCCATGGTGATTTTTATGATTCTTCTGCTACTGTTGATATTTTCCTGAAATCACACAATGTAATTCCTCAACGCTTGCAGTGCCCCAAGTGTAATTCCCCTCTATCATACAGGAAAGACATTCACGTGTTTTATTGCAATACCGAATCCACCATACCTAAAACCAAAAAGAAACGTCGTTGTGGTTATACTGTTACTTCCTATAAAGGTACATTTTTAGGAAAAAGTCGTCTACCCCCCATGGAAGACTCCCGTGACCCGCAAGTTTCGACGTCTTCTTTGTAAAGGCAAGTCAAAGTTAGGTGTGTTTGTTAGGTTCTGTGCCACCTTTTTGGTTTTATTTTTGTGTATTACAGGGCAATATAACCTAGGAAAAAACTACTTTTTCTTATAGAAAAAAAATACGCTCTCTTGGTAACTCTGTGTATCATTCGTACCATGGAGAATTTTACCATTTTCAGTAAATACCTGAGGTTTGAGACCTGTCATACTACTAGACTAGGTTAGGTGGGTTTGTTAGGTTATGTGCCCTTTTGTACTTTTTATATATTGAGTAAAACTTATATGGAGAAATTATCTAAAATACGTATGGAAATATCTATCATTGCTATCGTTAGTAATGTCAGCGTGCCGTTGGTAACTCTGTGTACCATACGTCAACATTGGTAACACTGTGTATTATTGGTAACGTTGCTAAAGTTATCGTTCGCAGTATATTCGTAAGAGAAGTGACACCGTTAAAAAAAATGCTTATATTTAAATATTTTAACCCAACATATATGAGACCAGTGATTACATTTAACCATTTTAACAGAAAACATATGTTTCCCTGTAAGAAATAACGTGATTTAACCGGTTTTCACCTTCATTTCATCCGTAATAACAGCAACCAATTCCGCATCTTAAAGTTAGCCTAATTGGTTGATCTGTTTGTTTCCGATTGAAATGAACATCAAATTCGGTTAAATCACGTTATTTACTATAGGAAAGCATATATTTTCTGTTTGAAATCTCACCCAGTAATACAATACAAAGTTACCGGAAATTTAAAGTATTGAGCTTGCAACTTATTACATCATCCTGAAATGGCAACACTGTCTGTAGCCTACCTAGATATTTATATACCTGAATCAGTCGGACCCAGTTAATTGATCATTTCTTGATGATAACTTCTGAAACCTCCTCCATATTGCAAAATCATTTGTGATTTATTGCTTATCCTAAAGGGAACCGGATTTAACTGGGATATCAATATTATGGCTTGATTCCAATTCAAGTAATTTTAGGTCGTGGTAACAATTGGGTTCCTTCCTTCAGTGTATGATGCGTCTCCAATTAATCTACTTGTAAGGAATAATATCTACTTCGAAGTATAAGAAAAACCTTATCAAGAATCTTTTTGAATGAAAACTCTCGCCTACATCGATGTACTCAGTTACTACAAATCGGCTTCGCTATTAGTAATAAATGTAAATTCTCTCTTTTGTTGTTTGCAATTGGTTATAAACTGAATCTCTTTTCTTTTCTCTCAGTCTCTTGAAACCTTCAAGTTGACTCCAGGGGGAATATTAACGCCTCTTATTTTAACTTACATCATTGCAAAAGGAATCACTTAATTCTTGTTGGTTAAAGATATCTATATAAACAGGTCTAATGTGAACTTATTTCTTAATAAATATAAACTTATTCCAATGCTGCCCTTCAAGATATAAATGATTAAAACTTTATCTCTAAGAAACGTGTGTATGGTTAGCAAAAAGTGTTTGTTACATCTCCCAGGTCTGTTTAATGTGAGAGAGTTGGCGCTCTACGTCTCCAAGCCGGAATATGGAAATCGGAGTGGGAAGGTTTTCCTAGAATCATTTCCCACACATTAATTTAACTTCTATTCTTAATGGTCCTTCGAACCGGATCAGACACCATTGATTTATGGAATCATGAAATTTGAAACTTTGTAAAATCATTCGTAACCATTCACAAATTCATCTGGTCATGTCGTCCATAAAACTCACACACTGACAATTTTAGAGAAAGATTAAGCCCCTACTTTGATAGGCAAAGAGATGTATTAGGACGTAATATTTGAGGTATCCTTTAACAAACAAAGGCAAATCTATAACCAAGCATTTTTAGCCAGCAAGTTCTACCCTGAAAGTGTTCTTGAGCTCTCGTATGTGCGCTTTACCTATGGAAAATACTAATGATTAGTAAAAGGGGTCGATGCGTTGCTTTCTGTTCCAAACGGTAATGCCACATTGGATGTTTAAACTGACTGATTTGTGTTTGAGTAACTCGTTAATTTACTTACCTCATTAATTTAAGTTTGTAAATATTTACCTTTCTGTTGACTGTAACAAATAATGAAGGCCACTTAATTCTTTTATATGTATTTAATTTTTCATGCCAGTGTGGTGTGAATTGGTAATAGTGACTGCTTGTGTTTGTATGCTTGCTTGGCAACGTTGAGTCTCTAACACTGTACCGGCTTGGCCAACACCTTGCCACCACTTTAAGCCGAATAAAGCCAACGTTCCAGCAACTGTGTTTGGTATTCCATAATTTATTCGGCTTAATATTCACCATGCACAAGTTTCTGATGCCCAGCCCAATTGACATGGACCCAGAATCAGCCGATGTGGAGGGCAAAAGGATTATGTGGTATGATAACTTTGAGGCCTTCTGTGCGGCCATCAACCCGGACTTAAATCCAGATAAGTTGGCCTTTTTTCTTGCTCACGTATCTTGTAAACTGTTAAAGATAATTAAAAGGGCCACCACACATGCCACTGCCATAAGCCCGTTGAAGGCTACATTTATGAAACAAAAAAGAGAGGTGTTTGCCATATACAAATTAGCCACCTGCAAGCAACAGAATGACGAAACTCTAGATGCTTTTTTGGATAGCCTCAAATGTCTGGCCTCGGAATGTAGCTTCACTGATTGTACAGCCGCTCAGGTTGAAGAACTGGCCATCAGAGATTCATACATCACGGGTATGGCATCTAATGCAATCCGACAGAGACTGTTAGAGAACTTATCCTTGGACTTATCCTCAGCTGTGAAACAAGCCTGTGCACTGGAAATGACTCTACTGCATTCGGCATCTTATGCAAGTGAAACCAATACCACAGTGGCAGCATTGATAGATGAAGAGGCAAAACCTGAAACGGATCCCAACAGTTTTCTGATCGAAATGAGTGACTCCCCAAATCCAAGTGATTGTGCTGCCGCCGTCAAAGGTCAGAGGTGCTTCTTTTGTGGAGGAACCCTACATCCCAGATCCCACTGCCCTGCCAAGAAAGCCTTGTGTTCCAACTGTCAGAAGGTAGGTCATTATGCTCGTGTCTGCAAGTCGCAAAGAAAACAATGGAATAATAATGGTGAATCACCTAACTCTAATCTTGTAGCTGGAATAGTCCCAGACAACCTCCCACAGTCCATCCCTGCTTCCATAGCAGGGGCCGCTGGGGCTGCAGCTTCTCCTGCACTACGAAGTGTCTACAAAACTGTCCTACCTGTTGAACTGAATGGAGGCGAGGCCCTGGACGGGCTGGTCGACACTGAACCATTTAAAAGCTTTATAGATGCCAAAGTAGCTAAGGCTATGAACTCAGTGACTCGTTCTTCAGCCTGCTGCATAACCATAGCTAATGCCAAACAGACAATGAAACTTAAAAAGTGTTGCAATTACGATTTAACCGTAAGTGGAAGAGTATACCCTGAATTCTGTCTGCACTTGATGGATGATTGCGTGGCTCCAGTTGTTTTGGGACATGACTTCCTACAGTTACACAAGCAAGTCAGCGTAGACTTTGGTGGGATGCTACCACCTTTGGAGCTAAGCATCGAGTCACCTTGTGCTTTGATAGCGGCTCAAATGATGAAAAGTTAAAATTTGTCTTAAAAGGATTTTTGTCGACCGAAATAAAGGTAAAAATCATCTCCCTATATAAGGCTTCACAATTTTCTTTTTCCTATTATATAAATCAGAAAACATCATCCTAACCGAATCCTATAAAGACGGCAGGGTCGTTATTCTTAATAAACAGAAGAGCTGTGTATCATCAACAAAGCTCAACAACCTTTGCAAGATGACACCGCCTATACCAAAGATCCCCGTAATACAATTGCACCACAATTGTTTTAGATTTATTGGGAAAATATACAACAATATAAAAGACATTAAGTTCTTGGAAGAGTTAAGAATAATAAACCTATCCTTTACATATTTCTATGACACCTATCCCCCAACCCCAGAACACAAAGGACTTTCTATTCCCTTGCGTCAAACTTCATCTATAACATATCAAAATGATTGGCGAACTTGCTATCTCCCTTTCGAAGGACTTTTTCTTCCACACACGTTAAACATCCTGAGGACTTTATTCAGATATTGAATAGGTTAAATAATATAAAACTCCAAAGTTTGGGCATGGAGTCATAATGATTCTACAAAGGTCCCGGGAAATGTTTTAAGTTTCTTAAGTGAGAAATAGTTCCTTCTTGGCATTATAGAAACAATTATGTTAATTAAACTATATTCAACTAAAAATTTATTTTCTTTCAATGGTAATTTTTACAAGTAAAAATTTGAATGCAGTAAGGGCAGCTCGGTTGCCACACTTAAAGAATCGCAGCATGGAGTAATTTGAAACTCAAATATCAACAAATGATAAACACACATACGGTATATATATATATATATATATATATATATATATATATATATATATATATATATATATATATATATATATATATATATATAGATATATAGATATATATATATATATATATATATATATATATATATATATATATATATATATATATATATATATATATATATATATATATATATATATATATATATATATATATATATATATATATATATATATATATATATATATATATATATATATATATATATATATATATATATATATATATATATATATATATATATATATATATATATATATATATATATGTGTGTGTGTGTGTGTGTGTGTGTGTGTGTAAATATATATATATATATATATATATATATATATATATATATATATATATATATATATATATATATATATATGTACATATCGATAGATAGATAAAAGTAGTGTAATCCATATGTACACTGTTAAAAATTTGCAATATAAAAACGGTAAATGTCTGGCAACACTTATTCTAGGATTTTTACCGTTTTATAAACGGATATATTGACGTAAACGAGTGATATTAAGTTCACAAACCAGTAAAGGACAATAACACAGTAAGGTAAAATCACGGTGGCCTGTAATTTTCTGAAATACGGTTGAGAACAGTATATTTTTAATGAGAATTTCCGATTAGAATAACAGATTTTTCTCAGAGTGTATATAAAGACTTGTTATTATCACTGGAACAGGGAATCCTATACAGAATATTCCTATTTTATGAAATGCAATCTATTGGATAATCTGATAATATAAATTGTAAGAAAAAAATAATCTTTTTAGACCACTTAATGTAAAATTCCCTTGCAAGGAGTTATGTTGCCTTTTGAAAGAAGAGAACTTTCACTTGATTTCCTGTTTCCATTTTCCTCCCTTTTTCTTTCACAACCTTCATTCCATCCTCTTTTCATTAGGCTACCTAAAATAGGAAATGTATTCATAAGCCATTTTTTCCGATATATGTCAATATCTTAACTGCTGCAGAAATGAAAATCTTGTTTGTAATCTATCTTTCCTGGAACGAGGTGTTCTCTCAGACAAAAGTCAGTTTTGCCTTTCATCAATCAAGCGAATATTGACACATGTGCTAAACGAAGCCTGGATCCCTCGATCACTCATGTTTTGCGGGGATTACATGGAACAATAAAATTGCTTCTGCACGACAGAGAGAGAGAGAGAGAGAGAGAGAGAGAGAGAGAGAGAGAGAGAGAGAGAGAGAGAGAGAGATTATTAAACTACCTCGCTACAATTTTACTGAATAATTAAATTGGCTCCCCAACTGACGTCAGGCAACACCAATGAATAAAGAATCTTTTGAGTTCCTAATGCAGATCATTCAAAGCCACACTAGTTACCCCCCCCCCCTCTCTCTCTCTCTCTCTCTCTCTCTCCATGCACGGGCTAATCATACCCAACTGTCTCAGCCTCCATTCTCAGGTGCCTTGCTTCAAATACCCTCATTTTGGGACTGCAACAGACGTCGACATTTTCAGATGGTTGTAATCCGACCATCAACTGTTCTGGGAATTCGGGATGACTGAGGGATTTGTTTCATGAAACGGTCAGGAAGAGAACTTTCATTCTATTTATTTCTTTTTAGAATTTTTAGATATTTAAATATTAGTGTCTCTTTAGTATTTTAGCCCTGGATAGGTACGGTGGGTCGTTTGCGACCCCGAGCGTCAAAAAAAAACAGGTTTTTCTCACGTGACTCACCCCTGTGACTGAATTTGTGGGTGATCGACCTGCAGGAGGTGTCTCCCCTACACCCTCTAGTAGTGTCCAGATGTGCATTGCTGTAGCTGTACTCCTTCCCCGATTTCTGAGACGCGTCGGGGTCGTTCGCGTCCGAGTTTACCCTTCTGAGGTAGTTTGCATAATTATCAAAGTTATTACGTATTATGAAATTGTCGTAGAATGGTGCAACTTGTATAGGTTATCAGTTGTGGAAAGTCTTGGTGGATTGTTTGGCTACCATGTGCATGTTTTTTTTTTTAGTTAAAATGTCGTTCATCACCACGAGGACCATTTTACCGCGAGTGCCCCTTTTTCATTTTTTTTCATTTTTTTGCCAAGTCATTTTTCCGTAAGATATTGCCAAATAGTGTCGTAAAACTTTTGCTTGTTTAGTGTTGGAAAGTGTGTCTAGATGATCTGGCTACCCATGCATGACTTTGTTTTTGTCAGATACGACGTAGTTATTGGTATATTGGGTATTTAGCTGCGGTTACCAATTTCTGTTTTTTTTTCAATATTTGTAAAAATTACTACGTAGTAAGGAATTGCCGTATATTATTCATTTTTTTTTCATGTTTATGTGTTAGAAAGTGTGCCTTGATGGTTGGGCTAACACGTGCATGTCTTTTTTTTTATCTGAGATATCGTATATTAGAATGTCGGGCATTTTACCGCGAGTGTCCCTTTTTAATTTTTTTTAATTTTTTTGCCAAGTCATTTTTCCGTAAGATATTGCGAATTAGTGTCGTAAAACTTTTGCTTTTTTAATGTTGGAAAGTGTGTCTAGATGATCTGGCTACCCATGCGTGATTTTGTTTTTGTCAGATACGACGTAGTTATTGGTATATTGGGTATTTAACTGCGGTTGCCAATTTCTGTTTTTTTTTTTTCAATATATGTAAAAATTTACTACGTAGTAAGGAATTGCCGTATATTATTGATTTTTTTTTCATGTTTATGTGTTAGAAAGTGTGCCTTGATGGTTGGGCTAACACGTGCATGTCTTTTTTTTTATCTGAGATGCCGTATATTAGAATGTTGGGCATTTTTCCGCGAGTGCCCCTTTTTATTTGTTTTGCATTTTTTTGCTTAGTCATGTTACCGTAAGGAATTGGCAAGTAGTGTCGCAAAACTTATATTTTTATAGTGTTGGAAAGTGTTTCTAGATGATCTGGCTACCCATGCCTATTTTTTTTTTTAGCCAGATATGGCGTATATATAAGTATGTGTTCGATTTTCCTGTGATTGCCATTTTTTCGTTTTTTTCCCATTTCTTTCAAAATTACTACGTACCAAGGACCTATCACAGAGTAATATTTCATTTATATGTTTATTTGTCGGAAAATATGCCTTGATGGTTTGCCTAGCACGTGGCTGAAATTTTTTTTTCTGAAATGCCGTATATTAGAATGGCCATTTTTCCACGAGTGCCCCTTTTTATTTGTTTTGCATTTTTTTGCTTAGTCATGTTACCGTAAGGAATTGGCAAGTAGTGTCGCAAAACTTATATTTTTATAGTGTTGGAAAGTGTTTCTAGATGATCTGGCTACCCATGCCTATCTTTTTTTTAGCCATATATGGCGTATATATAGGTATGTGTTCGATTTTCCGGTGATTGCCATTTTTTCGTTTTTTCCCAATTCTTTCAAAATTACTACGTACTAAGGAACTATCACAGAGTAATGATTCCTCTAGATGTTTATTTGTCGGAAAATTTTGTTTACTTTTTCTTTGATTGAATATCATCAAATTTTTTTAGCTAAAATATTGTTTTACATTTTTTTTTTCGATTTTATTTCCCTTCAAAAAAAATTTTTTGGGTCAGAATTTTAATTTTATAGTCGTAAAATAATCGACAATTATCCAGCAACCCACCATACAATTTTTATGCATATCCAATAATAATTAGATTAGTAAATAACACCTTGAAATTGACATACCCTTCCTACATTTCAAGTGGCAGATTAGGGAGTCTGAGTCAGTGTGGTTGGCGGCCATTTTGTGGACATATCCGAAGCGTAAGCTGCCCTATCTATATATATTCTTGTTCCCTATAGAATTTGTGATATTTTGGTATATTTTTACCTGCATAAATATCATATTATATATTAAATATATTTATTTTTTTACGAAATTTCCAAGTACTCAAAAAATTACCTTTAGATATGGCCCCTGATATAAATGTAATTTACAAAATAATGAAGATTTTTTTACATATTTCTATTTTAGGATAACATATGTTTATTCCCTAAAAAAATTAGCCACTTCCTATTTCATTTGGGTACCCAAAAAAATTCATGAAATTTGGACAATTTTTTTGGGCCAAAAAAAGTTACCCTTTTTTTCTCATTTCAGATCTTCACCTCCATGGGTCTGACTTCATCCAAAATACATCAAGATGTGTCCTAAACATTCAAGAATCAATTCCTAAAAGGATTTGTGTATATATGTATAAACTTTTTTTTTATGAATTTTTATGTCAGGTCTTTTTTTTTCTACTTAATTTTTTAAAATATTTATAATAAATAGTTTTTCTGCAGATGAGTAGTATTTATCTTTACAGTTGTTTTAAGCATTCATTGAAGTTTTTTTTGGCAAAAGAAAAATGGAGGTTACTGCAAAAACTGATTTTTCAAGAATTTTTTTTGGCGACGGGGTCGTTCGCGTCCGAGTATACCCTTAAAGGGGTGTCCGAGGACCGTACCTATCCAGGGTTAACCATCTTCAGTTGTATTTACAATGAGTATGAAAATGACTACTTTCATGAAATCTTAGTAGATCCGTTTCAATAACATGAAGCATAAACGGTGATATTTGTTCCCAGAACAGTTATGGTATATACAAGTTCCATTGAAAATTTGGAAGAAATTTTGGTTCTTGTATAAAGTATATCGAGAAGAAAACAAATGTAGAGAGAACAAGAATCAATGTACCATATAGTAGAGGTCTAGGAGCCCACGAAACTCAAAATGGAATCATTCTCTTTGTAACCTAACTGTAATTACAAGACACTCGCTCTCTTACCCTGTCCAACACATAAATGAGGTATCGATGAATTAACAAAAGGGTAATGTATAGATTAAACGATTATATGTTACAAAATAGAAGGGGAGATGTAAAATTAGAATTGAATCTTCACTATATTTTAGAAGGTATTGAGAAGGGAAAGATTTTGGGTATGACTTCTGAAGGTTTATTTGGAGGAAATGGGTTACATAAATGAAACAAAACCCTTTCCAATTCAATTGTCTACTTTTCTTCGCGTGTTTGTTCAAATGATGTAGAGATGGATGTTCGTCTTGATCTGAAAAGATTAGACGATTAAAATCATTACAAGGATTAAACTAATAATCATATTAAATTTCTTCTCGTTGAAGAGATGACAGTTATGTTACAATTAGTACAGTTATCGTTAGATGAAATTGTATTGTATTTACTAAATGAAAGATTTCATGTCGACCCTGGGAAGTACACGAAGGACTTATGTTAACTTTGAATTTAGGTCCCGTCCTTTGATGTTTACATATATAAAACAACTCGTAAGATAAAAAGAAAACTATCATTGTTTATTTGTAGTTTATCATTCTTTTCAGTATTAATCTGGTTTTTTATTATAGTTTGTGTTACTTGATATAATATATATCAAATGGGCATGAACTGGTAATATTCAATGTTTTCAATATTACGACTCAACTTAGAGATTTAAGAGAGAGAGAGAGAGAGAGAGAGAGAGAGAGAGAGTATGAAAAGGACACGAAAGGCAATGGGGCGTGGCCTTAAACATGCAAAAGTCAGCAGTTTAATCTTTACCTGGATGTCAGTCGTCTACAGCTGTGGGTTGATAGTGGAGTTTCACACATGAAGCGGAGAAGGAAAACCAGCTGGACAGGAATAGCGAGTCCTCCATCAAAAGTATCTCATTAAATTAATTAACTTTATCAAGATGTCATTTAAACATGAAATACTTCCCGGAGTATGCTACACTGTTTAAAGTTTGCATTAAAAAAACGGTAAATGTCTGGCAACATTTATTCCGTGATTTTTATCGTTTTAAAAACGGATATATTGACGTAAAGGAGGGATGTTACGCTAGCCAACTCGTAAAATAGAATAACAAAGTATTGTAAAATTACGGTCGCCTGAATTTTACTGAAATATAGTGGAGCTCGGTATCTTTTTACCGAGAATTTCTGATTAAAATTGTGGTTTTTTTCTAATAGTGTAACCAGAAAGGTGGACTAGGCTGAAACCTAGGGACCCACCAAGAGCAGGGGCCTACTGTATGTAACCTTTTTTTTTTTCAGTGCTTGATGTGAAAACTATTTGTGGGATGTCGAGGGATCCGAAGAAGCTCGAAGCCTTAGGGTCCTGTCATAGGTTAATAGAGCACCAAGGCTATATAGTGTGTGTGAAGTGGTGGTGGGTGGGGGTGGGAGCGCTAATATCAATATTTGTGACCTGGGGAAGGGGAGGTGGTGTCTGCTTTATGGGAAATACAAATTCCATTTAGAATTTTCAAGAATATTTAAGGAAATATATAGAACATCCAGAGAATTTTTTCCTTATGTAGAGGGAAGGAGGACACTGGAGATGTGTTAGTGCTAAGCGTGCAGCTTCACTCTTTGTGCAAATACGATGGAATACTTTTTGGAACTTCCCTTTGCAACATGAAAGTAATTGCTAAAACAAACTTAAAATTTCTTCATGAATGTCCTTATTGCTTCCCATTGAATGTTTATCGAATCCCTAAATATCCATCGATGTTAATCATAGGTTGACGTCAGATGTCACTGAGATGTTCCCTCCCCTCAAAAGAAGACATCGCTGAGTGACATCTCCAAGTTATAAACTATTCGGAACCATTCGATTCATTATTTCCCTTAGAGAAGAGTTAATCTCAATATATCATTTCACAGTTTAGTTAATATCTCTCTCTCTCTCTCTCTCTCTCTCTCTCTCTCTCTCTCTCTCTCCTGGGCCGGACGAACATCCAGAGACCCGGAAGCAAAATCGAAGAAGAGAAATCAAGCTGAAGATGTGAATGAAAGAGGAAGACTGAATTCACAAGATTTATCATCAATGACATATCAAATCAGTATTGGATTTTGATGAAGGATTATTATCCAGTGACTTATGTCTGTTTGTCTGACGCCACCCTTACCTTGAGGTGTATCAGATTGTCCATGAGATATATAAAGCACATGCCTAATGTAGTTAGAAAGACGCAAGAAATAATCCCATAAAGATAACCACGTACTTTAAAAGGATCTCCTCACTTAATTTGAAATCAGGAGAATTCTCGGTATACCCTTCTGTTCAATCAGCTTTCCCAAAGAGAGATTCCTCTACAAAATAAAGATCAAGATCTGACATAAATTTCTTCATAAAGAAAGATCTTCGTCTGTTCATCGTCCTCAATTAGATTAGCGAAGTTAACCTTCTGGTTTCATCGCATTCCAGAGAAAACGAAGGGAGCTTTGAAGTTTTGCATTTCTGTATTTTGCATTTGATTGCGGTAAAGGGAGAGAGAGAGAGAGAGAGAGAGAGAGAGAGAGAGAGAGAGAGAGAGAGAGAGAGAGAGAGAGAGAGAGAGAGAGAGAGAGAAATTCCTACCGTGTTTACTTGGGGAGGAAGAAGGTCGGTATTTTTCACTCTGATAAACTAGATATAGAACGTTGTCTTCTTTCTATATATAAGGGAAAATAGTTTTTTTTATTTTTGTTGTAAAATCGAAGGGATTTAGAAGATCAGAATAACTGCATACATTATTAGACAGCTGTCAAATTCTATTTCTTTCATCTCTAAATAATCATCCCGTTAATATTTTAAATATTTCATTATATTTGAGGAAGAGAAGAATTGTCAGTTTATTTTAGAAATCTTTATTAAATCCTGATAATAATTAACTTATTGTTTGAGAGGAATTTTCTTCTCATTTTATTTTGACAGGAAGATTCGTAACCTTAGGAAATCTCAAATTTCGAAATTTGTATTAATTTGCCAATAGTTTTTATCCAGAAAATTTCAGTGGGTAATCTAATCTATCAAGATTTCCCAATGTTAATATTCCTTAGATCATAATTAAACTGCTTATTCTTACCTTCGTCTTTATCAAGAGAAAATTTAATATTCAAGACTTTCACGACTGTAATTATAAAATAAAATTAACACCTGATTTTTAGACAAATTAGTAATTAAGGTTTTTTCCTGAACAGCTATTACTATTTTCTTGAGTCGATCAAAATTTTTTCGAAATTGGATTATTATCAATACTTTATGTTTTATCGATGTAAATCAATGATAAGATTGGATAAGTTATTACTTTACAACTTACCTTTAGATTTACGATAATCTCTCCCCAAAAGATATATTCAATTGATACTTATTTATTAATTAACAAAAACCTTTTTTGTTAATAATCTACAAAAGTTATGTATGAACATTATAAGTAGTGTACAGCCATAAAGGCTTCTTTTTTTTTCTTTTTTTTTTTTCATAATTGTAGCGGTACATTACAACTGCTATATCATGTTACGTTGAAATCTCTCTCTCTCTCTCTCTCTCTCTCTCTCTCTCTCTCTCTCTCTCTCTCTCTCTCTCTCATTGGCATTAGTCCTCCTTTAGCGTATGTGATGATGCAGACAAATTAAAAAAACAAAGATTTTCTGACCTTTGAAAGACAAAATAGAATTTATATAGCGTCAAAAGGCGACTCCTGTCATTGCTATTTGTTGGAATTAAGCGAAAATATAAAAGGATGAGCTACAATCGGATATCTGTTGGTGGCATTTGGAACCATTTTGATAATTATTTATGCAAACATCATATATTATGTAATGGGAATATCATTAAATACTGATTTCTCTCTCTCTCTCTCTCTCTCTCTCTCTCTCTCTCTCTCTCTCTCTCTCTCTCTCTCTCTCTCTCTAATGGGTAAGATATGGTTCTGACAAAAGATTTTTTTAAAAAATAATATACAGTAGTGTAAGGTATACGCCAGGGAAAAGAGTGACTTGAGTCAGAGAGATCTTTAGAGATGATTTCTATAATTAGATTGATACTAAGATCTATCAGAATACAAAGGAAATCGGTGTTATGGGAATAGTGGCATTGTCCAGTTACTCTAGAGATAATCCTATCACAGCATTAGGCCTAATTTTAATGGTCTTCCTATTAGCATAACAGAAGTTTAATTAAGGAAGGAACCGATATCTCCAACACCATTTAACCAAACCTGACAACGTCTAAAATACTACCACCCATTGCTACTCTCCTTGAATCCATTTGTATTAGCATTGCTTCCTTCCATTCACTTTTTCCGCACAACCTATCGGAAAGTAATATTCCTTCCCAGATGAACCTTTGAGGATATCAATGGCTCAACAACTCACTCATTGGACAATTTCCTCCTTCGAATGGATATTTGAGAAGCTGTGTTATCTAACAGAAAGAAAAGTGATAAGTTAGTAAAACGTTTCCCTCAAGATCTGCTGCATCTCTTGAACAGTAATGGTTTCGAAGAACATTTACAAAGTTGAGATCAATTGTTGTTTGTTGTGATTTAGTTCCATAATAGATTGGGGGATTTTGGAAGCAAAGCTTTTTTTCTAACATTTCTTTTTCAAATATATTCTAAGGAATTTATTAAGTTTCAATCTTGGAGTAAGAGTCCTGGAAATAAATTGTTCACAGAAGCAAACTACCATAGGATTCTCCTCTATAGCAATATTTCTAAAGGTTGTGCACACTAAGGAAGATTGGAATGATGTCCATCAATATCTGATAGAGTTTTTGGATTCCTTTGTCCAGCCAAACATTGCTATCCTCAAATGCTCCATGAAGTGATCGTTTAATTGGTAGGTTTAAATGTTACTCATGAATGGCAGAGATAAGGGACAGTGGCAATGCTCTAGCAGTACATTACCCTAGAAACAGACTTTATATACATATTATCAACGCCTAGGACAAGGGAGGGCCTGACAATGGCTGCTGATGACTCTGCAAACATATCTATAGTGTCCTCCAAAACATCCTAGCAGGAATGTTTCCAATAGGTAACCACAAATTTAAATTGTCCTCATAACAGGGAATCAATGTATCTGCCTTTTAAGTTTTCATTGCTGTCAGAACCTAAGGGCTTGAGAAATGCTGCTTTCAATAAAACTTAAGTAGAAGTGCCACGTAAGGTTTAGAGAGCTGTGTTCACACAACACTCTGTGAAGAGTATATGACAACACTGCACCAAATGAAGTTAGAGAATCATGTTATATTTCAAATATTAGAGGAGGGAATGTTTCAAAGCCTTGAATCTGCTGGAAACTGAATTTTCAAAATCTGAAAAGGGAGCTGGGTAGGTAGGCTACAGATTTATCTCTTTAATGATCTCGATATTTGTTTCATGACATTTAAGTGTAAATCTCAGATTAACATGTTTGGTCTTTTTTAACTGATAAAATGAAATTGTCCAAATATAGATGAGATTGTGATTATTTACTGTGACAGGCCAATCATGCACTAAATTACTCTTTATTAGTATCTGTCAAATTGACATCAGCATAATCAATTGTTTTTCGGTATTTTAGACAAGTTTTTTTCAAAGGTTCATCGCTATACATAACTTATATTTATAAATTGAGCAATTGACATTTAGGGGTATTTTCCTAAAATAGACGACGTTGTTCTTTCGTTCGTTTCAAATTTGTTTTCATGAATGGAAATATTGAATTTCTTCTTTATTTTGGTGTTGTTAATTGTGGCCTATTTGCCATCATTATGAAGGGTTATCTATGGGTTTCATTAATGGAAAGTGTTCTGGACTGTTTTCCTTTTAGTATTAACAAAATATATTTGGATCTTATTACTTCTCAGAGTTAAAGAAATGAAATAGTCTCATTACCATATTGGCATGACTGGAAACGACATGAATGATTTCCTCTCAAACCACTAGAAGTATTTAGTTTATTTGGGTTGAATCCTGCACACACTACTGTAGGTCTCGAAATATGTTTACCTGATATCGAAATAAATAAATAAACAAATGAGTCAGAGTCGGATGAATTGTTCTACAAAAGAATCGCCTCTCGATGTGTCTTATCAACCTTCAAAACTCTGCACAGAAGAAAAGTTCTGAGTCTCTTCATTACATGAAGCACTTATGAAAGTTTGAAGATGGGAGAAAAACATTTGAAGGTTGTTAAGAGTTGAACTATTTATTTTGATGATTTTAGGTGCAAAATGTTTCACATTGCATCAGGAATATTTTCATGAGGCCTTATATGTGTATATATATATATATATATATATATATATATATATATATATATATATATATATATATATATATATATATATATATATATATATATATATATATATATATTTCATTAATCAATTCAAACAAACCTGGTTCGATCCCCACGAGGATCGTCACACATATATATATATATATATATATATATATATATATATATATATATATATATATATATATATATATATATATATATATATGTGTATATATATATATATATATATATATATATATATATATATATATATATATATATATATATATATATATATATATATATATATTTCATTAGACAATTCAAACGAACCTGGTTCGATCCCCACCAGGATCGTAACACATATATATATATATATATATATATATATATATATATATATATATATATATATATATATATATATATATATATATATATATATAATTTTTTTTTCTTTTCCATAGAGAATGGTTTGTTTTTATGTACCATGATTTTTTGTCAACTGTTATTATACCATTTCTCTACTTACAGAATCCAAGGCGGAGAGTGAGACTGAACCATGTAACGCTCCCCCTGTGATCTGAGAGTAGTAAACTTTTTGCTTAGGCGAGCCTGAGGATTAAAATCCTAATTTGAGTATTTTTCTTTATATAATTTTTTTTTGTTCAAGGAAATCTTCGTATTTCAGTTGCTAATGTGTAACCTTTGGATATTTCGTTCTTAGTTCTTGTTTGCCTAAAGCTGTCATGATATGCCTTGTTTTCAGAATTATTTGCCATAAATTTTACTATATATCAATGTAACCTTTTTCAATCATTTGTTTACTCATATTTACTCACATTTACCCATATGTATTGGTTTTCAGGGTTATTTACTGCCATTTTTGTTTTTTTTTTCCTTTGGTTTTGAGCATATAATATTTTTCTTAATATGCAGTATTATCCTTTTGAGTATGTAGTCTTTTTTTTAGTTTGTTTTTTGGTTGAATTTAGTCACATTATGTATATCTTGAGTTATAGTTCATATTTTGCTCATCTTAGAAGGCACAACTACTGTAATGAATTATGTGAATTTAATTTGTTAAGATTTTGTAGTTTGTTGCTGTTTGAGTTTCTTTTTTGGGGGGGAAGTTGAGATCTTGCATACTCAGAGCGAGTTGCGGCTGAATAGTAATGTTGGGGTTTGAATTTAAAGTAAATGGTGACGTGAAACGATTTTCCTTGTTTTTGTTGGAAATTATCACAGTTCTAGGAGTAACTGTAACTTGGTAGGGGGGGATTTATCACGTATACCTTCTTTGTGAATCTCTGTTTGAGCGTCATGTGAATGACCTCAGTTCGCTGGCTCACTTGGGAGTGTCTGCTTTCTCAGCTTCCACTGGCGACAAGAGTCCACCTCTATGGTAAATTGCTAACGAAGGGTTTTTTTCTGTCTCTTCCTTGTTTTCGCAGATTCCTTGGTTGGGGGGGGGGGTGCAACAGCTCAGGAGAGCGAAGGACTACCGGATGAATCCGGATTGCCATGACGAACACGACCATATTTGGTCTTCTTTTTAGGACCTCATGGGGTCACGCCCAGTGACGCCCAGCGACACCCGTGGCCTATGAATCAGTTGGGCTTGAGATCTCACAAGGAGCAGATAAAATTTTATCGTATATTACATTGCTCGCTACGACCCATACTCTTATGTTTTTGTACTTAGAATTTTTACACTGAAATTGCTGGACTTAGAAATTTTACAGAGAAGTGAAGAAACTGTATTAAAAGTAAAGTAAGAATTCCTTCGCTCCCTGACCGTTGTTCGCCCAAAAATAATTGTATTAAGCCACTGTTTGATAAAGAGCACTTATTCTATGAATTAGACTGATAATTTCCTAGGCTTTAAAGATATTTAAATGTGCTCAGAGTTCTGTAATAACTTCTTAATGAAATACATATTGTCAAATACAGATTAGACTCTGTCTTACTCTGCCTCTTGAACTTTAATGTATTTCTCGTTGAAATTGTTTAGAATAGTGACATTTTCGTTGCTACGACATTCACGAAGAGCAAGTTTGAACTGTGCTCTCGCTTGCCTTATCTGTAGAACAAGGGGACCTTCTCTCTGGCTACCATTGCTCCTCCAAAGAAGGAATATTTTTCAAGTGTGTGCATAGAGGTCTTTAATTAAATCATTCCAACCAGGTATGTTTCGATGGTTACCTCTGGAGAGTCTAAACGTGTCTCTGCCTGAGTTCCATAAGGCATTTATTATATTTACGTAGAATTCCTTTAGTTTTGTTTTATGTTGTTCGTTGCAGCACTTAGGATTATTACAGAGCAGGGCTTTAGCAGGTTGAGTTATCGAGCGGAGATTACTTTCAGATGAGCATTTGAATGCAGTGGATTTTTGGAGGTTGGAGAAGTCCCATGTGATGGATAGTAGCCTCTCCCTTTGGATGGGTACCGCCAGGAGGGAGGGTGTATGAAAGTTGACCTGCAGGGGTATGTGGTTGAATGCAGACAATAGGTTGTATCGTATAATACATTCAGTGATAGAGCTATGCAGGCGGTCAGTGGTAATACAATGATCAAGACAAGGTTCTTTCCAAATTAGTTTTCTGCATATGAGTATATTATCAGGAAAGCTCAGACGATAAATAAAACAAATTACCGAAAAATTACATAACAAAAGAATTCTATTCTCTTACTCCAAATGGAGACAATGAGTACCCTCATTATCATTGGTAACCAGAAAGAAAGAAAGAAATTAGTTATTTTACATCATCACTATGAGTAGTCTCACTTCAAAACAGTTGTCCACAAATAAAGATAAGGAATGCTGTATGATTCCACTTTCCGTTAGTCTATAGAAAACTTCCTTACATACTACACAACTATATGGCCTCAGAGGTAAAGTATTGGATCCATAAAGGCATATTCAGACTCTGATGACAGTTGTGCTCTTGGAAACGTCTGCCTAGCGATCTGCTGGACTGGGATTTGAGACCTGCTTAGACTCGGTAGTTTCTTGTATTGTCTGCAAAGTCATCATTATTGTGAGCTAAGGATGGAATGTTTAGGGGGAGCCTATAAGTCTACCAGCTGAGTCATCAGTAGCCATTGCCTGGCCCTCCCTAGTCCTAGCATTTAGGCGCTTTATCATATGTATATAAGGTCAGTCTCCAGGGCATTGACCTACTCGCTAGGGCATTGTCAGTGTTCATTGTCTTTGAAATTCATGACGGCCTTTAAAGCTTTTAAAGATGATGTGTATGTTTTTCTCTCGATATTAACCTTCAAGAAAGATAATTATGTCTTTTCCTTCGAGTATCAACTACATATCTTGATTAATGTGTCTATAAATCTTCTGTCTTCGAATGATGGAGAGGAAATAACCAACGGTGTCCAATGAGCGTCCTTCCTTGTGATAACGAGAATCACATTTAAAGTATTATAGTAGTATTAAAGGTTTCTTTTCATTCGATCTATCTATTCCTTATCATTCTTATACTTTATCAACCGAATTACTCTTCCTGTTAGGTAACTCAGGACAATAAATTCCTCCTTTCCTCCTTTCTCTGTCTCCGTCTGTTCAATAAAGCTTGAAGTGGAATGGAAGGGAGAGGAGAACTCAGAGTTAATTGATTGGACACACACTCATTCGTCAGAATGTTGGTAATTGTCTCATCTCTGCTTAAGGAGAATTCTATTTCAACAAAGCTTTGGAAAACACAAACATACATATACAAAGACAGACAGATTGACATATACGCACTCGCACACAAATACACATATGCAACAACAACAATATCTCAGTGGCGTCCAAAAATCAAAGTCAGAATTTCTGTCAGAATAATGCTATGCCTGATGCTATTAGAAATATGGATCCTGTCAGGATCCCTTTATTGTAGAGATAGCGGTATGAAATAAGTTATATATATATATATATATATATATATATATATATATATATATATATATATATATATATATATATATATATATATATATATATATATATATATCTTATTATTATTATTATTATTATTATTATTACTTGCCAAGCTACAACCCTAGTTGGAAAAGCAGGGTGCTATAAGCCCAGGGACCCTAACAGGGAAAATAGTCCAGTGAGGAAAGGAAACAAGGAAAGAATATATATATATATATATATATATATATATATATATATATATATATATATATATATATATATATATATATATATATATATATATATATATATATGTGTGTGTGTGTGTGTGAGTGTGTGTGTATGTGTGTGTGCGTGTGTGTATAGCCTATGTGTAGCCAATATATCCTCATCATCACCTCCTCCTACCCCTATTGACGTAAAGGGCCTCAGTTAGATTTCGCCAGCTGTCTCTATCTTGAACTTTTAAATCAATATTTCTCCATTCATTGTCTCCTACTTCACGCTTCATAGTCTTTAGCCATGTAGGTTTGCGTCTTCCAACTCTTCTAGTGCCTCGTGAACCCCAGTTGAAAGTGTAATGAACTAATCTCTCTTGGGGAGTGCGAAGACATGCCCAAACCATCTCCATCTATAGTAATCTCTCTTATAGTTTTATTTTTAATCCTGTCGTGCCATTTAACTCCCAATATCCTTTTGAGGCTTTGTTCTCAAATCTACTAAATCTATTGGAAATTGTTTCATCGTCATACCATGTCTCATATCCATACTGTAACACCGATCTCACTAAACTGATATATAGTCTGATTTTTTATATGTAATTTCAGGGTGATTTCATTTCCAAATTTTACTTAACCTAGCCATTGCCTGATATGATTTTTCTATCTTTCACTAATTTTAAAGACCCAGTGTTGGACGTATATATATATATATATATATATATATATATATATATATATATATATATATATATATATATATATATATATATATAACGCAGCCATTTCTACTCCACTGCAGGTCAAAGGCCTCAGACACGCCCTTATTCGTGTCTGGGGTTCTGATAGTTTCATCACCAACTGCGGATTGGTGATGTTTGTTCCAAAAGATGATAATGGATTGATTGATTGATTTAAATTAAAGTTTTCAGGGATCCTGACATGATAATGGAAATATCATCCCCAATAGAGATGGAGTGATAAAAATAGCAGATGATTTCTATGCCATGCTATACAATAGTGATATCAGAAATAACTTCACCAATAGAAATAATGAAACACCTGGACCGGTACCAAACATAACATTAGGAGAAGTAAAGAAAGCATCAAAAGGCATGAAAAGGGGCAAAGCTGCAGGAGAAGATGGCCTAACAATTGATTTAATAAGAGATGTAGGAGATTTCAGGGGGTAAAACTGGCTGAACTCTACACCAAATGTCTGCAAGAAGGGCAACCTAGTATTAGTTACCCAGAAAAATGATTTTTTTTTTTTTTGCAGATTTTGATCTAAAAACTTACAGTACGGAACAAGATATTTCAATTTTTATGAGTCATAGAACATCAAGATGAAAATTGCAGATAAAATCATTTAAATAAAACTATAGATGATTGATTTTATTCAAATGTAAAAAGAGAAATTGTAAAAGTTGTTTTCATTCATGAATTAGTTAAAAGATAAATATTCTTCTGTTTCATATTTCACTAGATAAGTTTTTAAAAATATATTCAAGATTTAATTCGTTCACAAGTGATTAAAGAAATCACAGACATGTTTACATATTTTCTATAATAACATATTTTTTTTCAATAAACTTTGATTAAAATTTACTTTATATAAAATTTTAAAGTTCAAATGATAATTATATGTTATGTAAATAATTCTAGCACGCATTTTAAATTACTCTATTGAAATACGTTTATTTTCTATATACTTTATCAGTATATTGATATATTAAGCCTTTATTATACAATTAAAATGTATAAAGTAACTATTTGATAGAATAGTATACATAAAACATATTTTACATTGCTTCTAATTTTAGGGTAAATTAGATGGTTCTTACGATCATAGATTACACAAAGTAGTGAGCTGAGCATTAAGAGTATATAATGTGGAACGATAGTATGTTTCTCATCGTTCATTTACCCTATATGCGAGAGATTTGAGCAATCACGTTTACTAATGTTGCTTTATCAACCCTTCAGTCAAGGGGGTATTCAATAATATTAATTTCAATAGAGTAATGACAAGCTTAATCTTCATCCGAAGTAACTTGATCAGCCTGTTTTTAAAATTGTGATTTCTATTTCTATACCTGTTTATGTTAATTTTTACTGCATCTTCCACATGATATGAGGATTTTCATTAGAATTTATCAAAATTAATTATAAACACACAAAAAAATTCTTAACACGTTAAATCGCCCAAATTTTCGAAAACACGTCATTATGAAAGAATATCTTTCCATCTGATCGAGCTCGTCAATAATTTGCGTAATATTAACCGTTCACTGAGATTGGAGGAAGCCTTTCCTGCTCCATCAGAATTTAAGGAGTAAAGAAACTGAAAGATAGAATACAAACGTGAAAACTTTATTTTCGTTTGACTATAATGATGATTAATTTATGCAATTTTCTATAGATTTTGCAGAAAATAGAAAAACTTGCAAAACAGTTTTCTTTCGTTTCTGTTTTGACTTTCGAGGGGGACTAAATAAAACCCAATTCTATATCATCCCTTTATCTAAGTCTATATGTCAATAAATGTTCCATTTTTAATCCTTCTTATCCTATAATGACCTTTGATCTATTTCTAATTATGTTTAAGGGGAAACAGGAAGATCTCCTCTTCTATTCTGTTGTAAGATTCCATAAAAACAGTTATGTTTACAAAAACTATCTCACAAATTTTTAATATCAGATTTAGAGGGAGAAAGAAAATATAGCAAATTGTGAAAAACTATAATAATTATAGATTATTTTCTTCCTCATTTACAGTGGCAATTCCGTTAGAGAGAGAGAGAGAGAGAGAGAGAGAGAGAGAGAGAGAGAGAGAGAGAGAGAGAGAGAGAGAGAGAGAGAGAGAGATTATGGACAGCAAATGGTTCTGTTTGCTACTTTTGTTTTTTCCGTAGGTTATGTATGATGCTTATATAAGTACCAGCAGTATTCTTGCAGTTCCAGGTAAAACCAGTTCCAAAGAAAATCCTTCGATCTGGTATGAAAAATTAAATATATACAAAAGAGTTAAGTGGCATTCATTGGTTGTTGCAGCCAAAAATTCTAGGTAATCACATCTATAAATAAGTACAGAAACCTAAGCAATTGCAAGCTTGAATAATTGAGGTAAGTAAATTACCGAGTTACTTAAACACAAATCAGTCAGTTTGAACATCCAATGTTGCATAACTGTTTGGAACAGAAAGCAATACAGCAACTCCTTTTACTAATTATTGGTATTTTGCATAGCTAAAACGCACACACCAGAGCTCAAGAACACATTCAGGGTAGAACTTTCTGGCTAAAAATGCTTGGTTATAAATTTACCTTTGTTCGTTAAAGGATGCCACAAATATTACGCCCAAATACACCTCTTTGTCTATCAAATTAGGGACTTAATCATTCTCCAAAATGGCCAGTTTTCTAGTTTTATGGATGACATGACCAAATGCTCAGTAGTATCCTCTTCCTCCCTATACACAACACAAAGGGTATCCTTATAATTTCTGTTTCTATAATTTCTTTTAATTCTTGCACATTTAACCTAGTTTTCATAAATATTACTGTCGCATTAGTGTCAAGTTCACCTATGCAGTCTCTTCAGCCATTACTACTCAAAAACCTCAGTTTGGTCATCTCTGCTTTTCTTGCTTCTATTTTTCTTTCAATTTCATTTGCCTCTTAATTATTGTTTCTTTTTTAAATTTCTTGTTTATTTATACTCTCTTACTTCTTCAATTTTAATATGATATTCATTGCATATTTTTTAATACTTTTTCTCCAACATTCCCCATATGGTTCTCTTATTTGATCTTCCACTACTTTCTTAACTAGCCATTTGTCATCCGATGTTATGAAATAACATCACATTTTTCATACTGTATTCTATTTTCAACTGGCCGTATTCCTATTTCTGCTATTAGCCCCCAGTATGGTGTAGTAGAAACCTGTTTAAACATTTCTTTCATAATTTTGTACTGTTTATTCTCTAGTTCTTTCATTTCTTTTTCTTTTATTACACCCCATGTCTAAATATTTGCAAACATTGTAGTTACTACTACTGTATCATAGATCTTTATTCTCACTAACAATGCCAAATCTCCTACTCTGTTACTGTCTCCATACTTCCTAACTTCCTGTACCATGTGAGCCTATTCTATTATTGCTTCCCTTTTGCTTATGATGAGACTTTGGTTTCCTTTATCCTAGTACCACTCTCCTAATTATTTATATTCCTTAAATGTTTTTATCCTTCGGAGTTTCTTAAAACCTCGTCCTTTGAGTTCCATGGTTGATTTGTTGAAGGTGGAAATTGGGAGAAACAAAAATCCATGAAAGGACTCATTCATATCGTATACATGCAAAACAATACATCTCTCTAAAGTGCAAAGAATGTACAGATATAATTGTGTACGTTTAGTGGTAAATATGTTGCGACCCATCTCAGAATCTGCACCGTGTTGGAATACACTCCTTTGGCGCTGCGCAATGTGAAGATTCCCAGATCGAAAAACTAGAATAGATTATTCACTGGCAAAATCAGACATGGATCTACACCACGAACATATGACTGCTGATTGCATATCCTTTCTTGACTTCCCAACATCAAGATGTGGTTATTATTGCAACAAAAAATTATTTGTAATTTATGACATATTGATAGTGTGTTAAAGGTGCTTTGAATCATTATAAAATTATCATACACACTGTTTAAAAAATATCAAATGCATGAAAAAATGATATTAGTTAATTAACTACAACACCCTCCCCATTGTTTGTGAATTAGAGGCTGACATTCAACAATTTTAAGTGGCCTAAACACAGTGACAGATAGGGGTGGCAATTCCATATTACAATAACTATCACGCCTTGGAAACAAATTAAACACACATAATGACCTGACTTTACATATTGGCCTGATCACTACATATACGACGAGAAGATTACCCCATGGAACCTAATACTGTCAACACACCTATTGCCATATAAGGTAAACGAGTCAGTCGACATATTTACGTGAATCTGTTTCACTCCACACCAACCAAAATACGATTCCAACTTGGTCGCGCGATTTGGGAATCTTCACACTGTGCAGCGTCAAATGAGAATATTCCAATACGGTGCAGATTCTGAGATGGGTCGCAACATATACACCTGCGTTTGATTCAACATATCAAAAATAAAAAATTAATAGCGCAGATAGGATACCCCTGGATAATTACTAATAATTATTTACTCATTTACAGGTGAGTAATATGCAGAAATCAACAGGCAATCAACCAACATAAAATATAAAATTGCCGATGACCCAATGACGAATACACGCAGAGATCATAGAGCAGCAGAAGAAAAATTTATTGCAAGAGAAGCAAAAGAAAAATGCCAATGAGGATATCCTATGCAGCCGACCAGAAGAATTTCATCAAACACTAGCAAACAAAACAAGAAAACAAAGTGAATTCTAAAGTTGGGTAGTATACAAAAAATGGTAGGAAGTTACAAGGTGACTTTAGAACAGTAGCCTAACCTATTCAAGGTATCAAGGTATGCAGTCAAAATGCCTCTTGACATTGAACATCCTGAACGATTTAGCATCACAGATGAACCCAATTCTGTTGTAACACGATGGCAACAGTGGTGTGAGAAATTTAAGATTTTTTTTAGAAGCATTTGGGAATATGAAGGATGCCTCAAAGAAGGCATTATTACTTCACACAGCAGGTAGAGAAGTTTGGGAAGTGTTTAAGACATTGCAGCCTACAGATGACACAAGTGAAGCTGCAAACAAGGCTCTTACCATATATTTTGCTCCTCAGGTCAACAAATTTTTTGAAAGGTATCAATTTACAGCACAGACATATCAGAAAAAAATGAAAGTTTTGATGCATTTGTGACTAGACTAAAGAATTTAGCTGTTTCATATGAATTTCTAGAATTAGAAAATGTTATCATAGATAAAGATATTGCACATTGCACATCACAAGAGTTAAAAAAGAAATTATTGCAAGACAAAGATTTAACATTAGAAAAGGTATTGATAATAGGCAGAGCTTTAGAAACCTCAAATAGGCAAAGTAACATAATAGGTAGTTCTACAAGTAATAGAATGGAATGTTCTGAAATTAATATAATAGGTTCCAAGTGGAAAAACAATGAGAATGAGAGAAGGAATATATCAAAGCCTAGTCATAGAAAATCCAATGAATAATCAAATCCACGTTACAGCAAATAAACTAAGATCAATAAAGTCCCGGAACAAAATATGAAGAAGAACATACCAATAGCAAAGGGTAGTTGGTAGATCTCGTCCAAGGAGGCTGTCAACGCTGCATTGAACATACAGTAGATGTCCCAGCCCAGGGGAGTAAGAAGTTTAAGTTACACTTCTCGTAGTTTGGGGTGCTTATGCCAGAGAGAGAGAGAGAGAGAGAGAGAGAGAGAGAGAGAGAGAGAGAGAATCTGGCCTATGTATCCATTTACTCATAAAGAATATTACATTCAACTTTTGTTTTTATAGTTGAATCCCATTAAAAGTCTCGATAAAAGGGATTTTGACGAAGGAAAAATCTATTTCTGGGAAGAGACCTGTGACGCCCGGTGAAAAGGGTCCTTCTTTTCGCTTTTCTAATATAAATCTTCCAAATATACTAGAGAAAGATAAAAGCATGGAAGGCAGAGGTTACAACCCTCGCGCGAACATCTTGTTGGTGTCGTGTATTTAACAAGGGCGTGTGTAAACCACTATTCACAGGCTGTCTTCCATTTAGATAATCCCTTCATCAAAGGGGAGGGCTTTGACAGGCCCTAGAGAATACAGTTGGACTACTCCACCGACACCTACTACTCGCGCTCTCCAGGTCATCCTTCTGCAAGAACATATGGCTTGGCAAGGAAAGGGTGGGTCCGTACAAAAATAACCGGGAATGGTTTCACCGGGCGTCACAGGTCTCTCCCCAGAAATAGATTTTTCCTTCATCAAAATCCCTTTTCTGGGTCGATCTGTGATGGCCGGTGAAAAAGTACTAGAGAATGCCTTCCAAGTCCAATAAGTAATAACATAATGCGGAGAATACAATCACCATGTACGACAATAATATAATATAATAATGTAAGAAACGTCCAATTACCAACTAGCCAAATGACATAGGGAGCGTAAGGCTAAATATCTAAGACGACAAGGAATCAACTGAGTTTCGAATCGCAAAAGGCATCAAACCTTACATGTCTAAGCATATCTAAACCTTAAAGGAACCGTAACTACAATAACAGTTAAACCGTAGGAATTAAACATGGCAAATATCATAGGGCTAACGAACTACCCAGGAGAGTGGCGACGTGGTGTGAGTGGCGGGTAGGAGGGAGAAGAGAAGAGATGGAAGAAAGGAAGAAATAGAGATTAATGGGGAGGGAAAAGGCTCCCCGCTGTCATCGTCGGGTATTTAAGGGCCTGTAAGATCTTTAGATAGTGGCGTTTGACAACCATAGGGGATTTCCAACCCGTATATTTTTTTAGAAATCATCAAAGTCCCTGTTCTGGAAGTAATTGATGGAGGTATCTACTGTCCGTATATCATGAGCCTGGGGAAATGATTCCGGATTAGTATGTTTAAAGAAGTAGAGGATTTGTTGCCTGATACCGTGAATGGGAATAGTACCTCCTTGTTCCCTGATAACCAAGGGGCCAGACGAGCGGGTGGCAGTTATAGCTAAAAAGGCCTTGAGAGTAGTGACTGGACACAGAGAAAAGATCCTGGGGAAGAAGAATAATCTTCCGAGGGGAGCACCTATTTTGCGGATCCTCATTTTTTAGCTAGGAAAGCATTGTCTGGAGAAAGGAGTACTTCGGCTGAAGGGAGGAAAACTATGTTTTCCGGGTTCGTGAGAGAGCTGCTAGTTCTGATATTCCATCACCTGAGGCCAAAGCCGTTAGAAATAAAGTCTTCCTAAAAAGAGTGATAAGAGCAGAATTCACTGTCCGTGTCCGGCGCAAGTTTTGAGGACACTGTTCATAGACCAGAGTCCTTTTGTGGCTGAACCGAAGGTCAAAGCCTAGCACATATTTTTGGAATAGATGAGAAATAGGAATCAGCTAGGTTAATGTTAAACCCAACAAGGAAGATCTTCTCCAAAACTGACTTGATGGTGGTTAAAGTTCTAACTGTTAGGCGTTTGCCAAATAAGAACCTCAAGAAAGAGATGTCTATATTTGGAGACATACGAGTATGGTCTGAACTCTTAGGGAATCTGCTAGTTGTTAACGGCCGAATCATATTGGCGAATTGTCGAGTCCCTTTTGTGTGATTCGATGAAGAGATCGATTTCCGGTTCAATGTTCGCGTCTCTACGAGCTGCAAACTTCCTGTTATACAGAATGAATAAATTTTTAATGTACTTGCCTACAGCGGCAGGAAGGATTCGTAAATATGGGATTTCAGTATTACCAAAATAAGAAAAATATACTTGGTACAGCTTACAGTCCTTCCTGCTGCCATAGTTATGATTGGCAAATTGTTGACTCCTCCTTTTTTGTTGTTTACGAGGAAACTTCGAGACCGGTGAATGGGTGAGAAGTCAGTACCAGCAGTACTAGCAGTCCAAGCAGTCTCAGCAGTCGAGGCAGTTCTGCCAGTCTGGTCAGTCCGGACGGTCCTTGGTAGGACCCACCACATACCCGTATGCCATTGAGCCCGTCTCCCATCGTCTGTGTGAACCTGTCCTCCTGGAGGATGTCTTGGACGAGGCTCTGATGATTTTATTAAGAATCAAGGGTCCCTCAAGAGGCATTTGTGAATTATTCCCTTGGTTCCATAATTTGGACGGCGTAATTGGTGGCCACCTGGATGTACTCTGCTTCCTACGACTGATTTGTTCGTCATCGTCTCGACCTCGACTCGCCTAGTGGAGGATTTGTGGAGAAAAGTCACGTTCTCCTAAGCATTGACTTCAATCCCTTCTTGCTCGGATGGACTACGGTGAGTACCAAGTATTTTTGGGGCAAATACTGAATGGTAATCGTAGCAATCTTTTGAGCCTTTGTTGCTGCCTATTAAAGTCCTTCCTACCTGCCATCGGTAGAGTACGGATATTCACGAATGTTTAATAGTTATAGAGGATTTATCTTGTCCTTACAGTGGTTTCGCAACTCTACTGAAGGTTGTTCGTGGGTTTAGTGTACATAGTGGTAAGCTACTATTTGTTATTTTCTGGATAAATCAACATAAAATTGTAAGAGTCTCCTTTAATGCAAACTTACACGGATATTATATTATTTCAGGATAGGATTATCCAGCCTTGATATGGTTGTCATACTTGGTTTTTCTTGTCTTGACCTACTTACAGTAAGGTAACGGTTTGCATATTCCTATGTATAAGTGCTTCTTGCCATATTATTCTTACGTATATAATTTAAGTTAATTCTTAGGCTTTACCACTAACGTGCAATTTCTGTATTTCCCATCCAGGTATGGAGGAGAAGCTGATTATTGAAGAGGAAGAGCCCTGTGTCATGCACTTGACACATTTGCAATAAATAATAAATTTAAATATTTCAAAAGTGTATGAATAGACTTCCCTTCCGTATTTTAAGTACCTCATAAGGTGACTTCACAGTTTTTCAGCTTATGGCGCCCAACGTGGGGCAACAACGAAGGAAGTTGGATTTTTGTTATGCAGAATCCCATTAGTTGGTGAAAGTTGTCGGGATCCATTGGGTGAACTGAAATTTATTTCCTTTCAGATTTATTACATTAATATTTTTTCCCTTCTAGGATTATTACATTAATATTTTTTCCCTTCTAGGATTATTACATTAATATTTTTTCCCTTCTAGGATTATTACATTGATATTTTTTCCCTTCTAGGATTATTACATTGATATTTTTTCCCTTCTAGGATTATTACATTGATATTTTTTCCCTTCTAGGATTATTACATTGATATTTTTTCCTTTCTAGGATCATTATTTCTTGTATAATTTAACAATGTCTGGTTTATCTGTGCTTATTGGGCAAAGGAAAGTCATCCGTAAAAAGGTGACTGAATATTTTAACAGGTCCTCCACATTCAATACTCTTAGCCAGGAAGAAAAATTATCTATCAAAGGTATTCTGGTAAATTATAAGAATAAGTTAACTGACTTGGACACTGAGATTTTGGATAAGAAATTTCCTGGGGATTCTGATAGTCAAGATTTAGAGATTGAATTATTATTATGTCAGGATTACATAGATAAGATTGAAACCTGTTTACCTCTCCTAGATATTTCTACGAGTATCCTTGGCTCTAGTAATGTTACCGATGTAGCCAGAAGTTTACTTAAACAACCTGTAGCACCTCTTCCCAAGTTTCGTAGTGTAGAAGGTGAAGATTTTTTGAAGTTCATCACAGAATTTGAGGGAACTACTAAACCTTTTAACTATCCCGATAGGGATTTGCTTTTATTGCTTAAACAACAAGTTGAGGGTAGAGGAAAGGTTTTGTTAGGTTCCTTGGAAGCGGATAAGCAGCATTACGCTGATGCCAAAGAATTGCTCATTTCAGCATTTGCATCAACCGATATTCGGAAGAATTCAGCCATTAAGAAAATTACTACTTTACATTTGAAAGATTGGGAAGACCCCTTTCTCTTTATTTCCGAACTCAGATCGGTATGTGAATCAGTGGAGACATTGAATATTAGTGTTGATGAGTTTATTAGGTATTTTGCTTGGTATGGGCTGAATGATAGTTTCCAGCGCCATTTAATTCAGATTACAGGCAAGACTCACCCTTCCCTGAATGATATTAAGACAAACTTTTTTACAGCATGTGAAAGATACGAGCATGACAAAAAGGTCGCCAAAGGTACAAAGAGTAAAATCTCGCAGAATGTACAGGACTTTTCTCTAAAAGAGAAAAAGGTAAATTTAGCTGTAGAGGCATTAACGAGTGATTCAGATTCCAGGTCTTCACCCAGCTGTTCTTTGTGTCTTAAAGTTGGTAACGCTAATAATTCTCATTTTATTTATGAATGTTTAAAGTTCCCTTCCCCTACCGATAAGGTGCAAATTTTAAAATCTAAACATGGTTGTGTTAAGTGTGGTCAGTTTAGTCATGAATCTAGCAACTGTCATTTCAGATTTAGAAAACGTTGTTTTAATTGCCGTGGTTGGCATATGAGTTATCTTTGCGAGTCAGAGCCCTCCAAAGGCAGCAGATCTAAACAATCTGATAAAGTAAATTTTGAAACTCCACAAAAAGTTAACAGCGGTGTTGCCGTTTTATTGCACTCATATGGAAACTCGGTGTTACCAACATTTTCTTTCAGTATTGGCAGCGACATTTACAGAGGTCTAAGGGACAGTGGCTCACAAAGCACCTTCATCACTAATAGGTTAGCTGAAGAGAAAAACCTTAAAACTATAAATTCGAATGTTAAACTTACGGTGAGTGGATTTAATGGGAATAAAGAATATTTTACTAAAATTGTAGAAGTACCTGTGAAAATAGGTAGTTCGTCCTTTATAATTTTTGCCTTAGTTGTACCTGATATTAGTATTGCTTTAAAATTGCCTTTGCTTGGTAAAGTAATTGAAAAATTTCAAAACCAGGGTATGACGTTTGCTGATAAGTTGTTAAATAAACACACTCGTACTATTGATAATGTTAACCTCTTGTTAGGTACAGACTTTTTACATTGTTTAGCAGGTACCGACGTAATTTTTGGTGACGTTGATCCTTCGGTATACATAGATTCTCATGCTGGCATTTTATTGCAGGGTAATGTCGATTTGATGTTGAAAAACATAACCTGCCTAAATGTAAACCCAGGTGTTTTGAATTCTGTACCTGACGGTAATGTTCGTTCGGTTTCTACGGTGCATGTTTGTAGTAGCTCGTTGTTATTAAACACGAGAATAGATTTTCTGTCTGATGGGGACCAGGACAACGGTTTTGAAGTAAACTGTTCATTTTCAGTTATCAATGACAAAGGTAAACTAATGGAAAGACAATTGCAGCAGGCCACTGAACAAATTTTGGAGTCTGAATGCGGTCATTTTTTGAATTATGATCAAAATGTGTATAATGATGAAAGTGTCGAGCTTAATAATCAGTTGGTCGATTTTTCAATTAAAACCATAAATCAGAGGGAGTCTGATGGACGAATTATGGTTCCTTTATTATGGAATGGCAAAGTCTCCCATTTGTTGTCTAAAGATGAAAGACTGTCTAAATTAATACTAAAGTCTAATTTTAGAAAACTTAAACAGCGAGATGGTCTCCTACAACTCGTTGATCAGACCATAAGGGAACAGATTAATGCAGGAATTATTGAACCCATCCCTGATCTTGATGTTTTTAAAGCTGAGAATCCTCAATATTCCTTTCTGCCTCATATGCCAATATTTAAACCCGACAAAGACACCTCAAAGTGTAGGGTGGTCTTTTTATCGAATCTTAAAGACTCGGTAGATGGTAGTTCTTTGTCTCATAATCAGTGTATGTATTCTGGACCTGCATTAAACCAAAAGCTATCTTCGTCATTTTTGAATCTGAGATTTGACAGGAAATTACTTATTTTTGATCTTAAGAAAGCTTTCAATATGTTGGCTTTGACCGAAAATGACCAGGCTAAACTTTTATTTTTTTGGTTCAAGAATGTCGGCAAAGGTGATTTTTCATTAGTAGCTTTCAAGAATTTGAGATTACCTTTTGGTCTTCGATGCAGTCCTTTTTTACTAATGATGGCTCTTTATTACATTTTGATTTTGCAGCACTCTGAGGATCCTCGCATATCGGACTTGAAAAGGTCCATTTATTCGCTTATCTACATGGATAATGGGGCTATTACTGTTAATACTAAAGAGGAGTTAAAATGGTCGTACCAACAGCTTCCTCGTATTTTTAACCCTTATAGGTTTTATATTCAGCAGGTTGTTACTAATGATATAGCCTTACAGACGGAAATAGACGGAGAGACCGAAGTAGTTACCCCTAGCACCAGTAAATTGTTTGGACTAACATGGGACAGGATTTCTGATGAAATTTTTACTAACCCTATATGCCTTGATTCAAATGCCAAAACTAAGAGGTCTATTTTACAAACTATTGCCTCTCAGTTTGATATTTTTGGCTTTAATATGCCCTTGTTTAATCGCTGCAGATTATTTATGCATAAGCTACAGTGCCAGAAAACTTTAAGCTGGGATACAGTCTTGGCTACAGATTTGCAGCGAGAATGGAGCAACATTTGCAAACAGTTAAATAGAGCTCCTCCTATAAGAGTTCAACGATCTGTAGGTCCTAGGGATGGTAAATATAACATTTTGGTATTTTCAGATGCAAGTAGAGATATTTACGGTTGTGTTATTTATTTGCAGTATATTGATACAGGCCATCTAAGTTTTATTCATGCCAAGAACAGAGTGGTTAATAAACAGTTAAAGAATAAATCGATACCTGCTCTTGAACTAAATGCCGTCCACTTAAGTGTTGAGTGTGCTCTGGATATTTACAAAGATTTATCTGGCCCGTCTTACATAAAACCCATAGAAATTGAGAATATTATGGCCTATACAGATTCTCTTTGTACGTTACATTGGTTAAATTCTGCGTCTTTGAAGCTAGACAAATTAAATAAACATTCTCCCTTTGTTTTGAACAGAATTAATAATATACAGAGATTGTGTGAAATTTATCCTGTCAAGTTTAATTTCATTTCTGGTAAGAATAACCCTGCAGATTTAATTACTAGATGTGTATCGTATAATCAGCTCCATAAGTCATGTATTTTCACAGGGCCAGATCTTAGCTTGACAGAAGTCCCTGAATTGTCCATTACTATCCCAGCATTTGAGGTTGCCACGGAGATTCATTCGTCTCCTTTAATTGGTGCTACCGAAAATTTAAACCACCTTGTTGATTTGGAAAGTTATTCTTGTTTAAGGAGACTTCTACTAGTTCATCGTAGAGTATTTTTGGCCTTACACAAGTGGAAATTAAAGGCAGGAATTTCTTTTTCTCCAGTTACTAACTATTTTGCCTCCTCTCTGAGTCATTTGTTACACGTTGAACAATGTAAGTATTTCCCTGAGGTATATTCTTATTTTCAAACTGGTATGAATTCTAAGAAAGAGATTCCTCCGATCATAACACAGTTAAATTTATTTATGGATGAACAGGGTATTTTAAGAGTGAAAAGTAAGTTCAAGAAGTGGAATTATAATTTTAACGTCAAATTTCCAGTGCTATTACATCCAGACAGTCATTTAACCAAGTTGATTATTTGGGACGCACATGTAAAATTATTACATTCAGGTTGTTATTCTGTGTTAACTGAGCTTAGAAGGTATTACTATATTCCTAAACATTTTTCAGTTGTCAAAAAAGCTCTCAAGCAATGCATTCATTGTCGAAGATTTAATAATCGTACCATAAAATTAAATCAAAATTCTTATAGAGACTTCCGATCAGATCCTCCTAGAGTTCCCTTTGCAAATGTTTTTGTTGACTATTTAGGACCTTTCAACGTGAAAAATGAAAAGGCGACACAGAAAATATGGTTATTGTGCATAACTTGTACTTGGTCAAGGGCCATTAATCTAAAGGTCTGCAGAATTTTGAATGTATCGGATTTTCTTAGAGGTTTCCAATTACATTGTTTTGAATATGGCATACCCCAGTTGTGTATCAGTGATTTAGGAACGCAGTTGGTAGCAGGTGCTAATATTATAAGCTCATTCATCAATGACTCTCAGACAAGATTGTATTTTGAAGAAAACTATGTGAAACCTTTATCCTTTCAGCAATATTTTAAGGGTTGCAGCCAGCTAGGTTCTTTGGTCGAAGTATGCGTTAAGATGGTAAAACGATTAATCTTTGGAGCTATAAAAAACAATGTACTTTCATTATATGATTTCGAATTTCTCGTGTGTAATATCATACATCTCGTTAACAGACGACCGATAGCCTTTAAAGAGGCTTTAAGAGATGACTACATTGATTATGTACCAGAGCCTATAACACCTGAACAGCTTATCAGAGGATATGAGTTGACTTCACTAAATTTGATTCCTGAGTTACAGCCTTTTCCAGAGGATCCAGATTTTCATCCTACCAATTGTCATGTTTCAGATATTTCTAAAAATTATATAAAATTATGTAAAGTCCGAGATGCATTGTTAGATACATACCATAGTGAATTTTTAGGTACTCTTATTCATCAAGCTGTTGATAGAAAAAGTCGGTATCGTCCCATCTCGCACAAACTGACAAAAGTAGGAGATATCGTTCTAATAAAGGAAGAATATACTAAAAGAAGTAATTATCCATTAGGAATAATTTTGAAGATTTTTGTTAATGATCTGGGTGAGGTTACCCATGCTTTGGTCAAGAAGGGAAAAACCGGTCAGACCACCAAGATTCATGTTACTAATCTTATCCCCATGTTGGAGAACACTCATTTTTGTCCTGACAGTCTTTCCCCTGAAAATAATTTCTTGGGTAAATCCTCACGTCCCCGCAGGAAAGCTGCAGAAGCCAGTGAGGCAAGGACAAGACAAATGCTTCACTAATTCATGTTTTGTTTTTAATTTTAAATTTTACTGTATGTCCATGCATATTTTGTACATTTATTAGCGGATGAAAACTTTTTTTTTTATGGAAAAAGTTTCCATCTTCTCCCCAGGACTATACAGAATGAATAAATTTTTAATGTACTTGCCTACAGCGGCAGGAAGGATTCGTAAATATGGGATTTCAGTATTACCAAAATAAGAAAAATATACTTGGTACAGCTTACAGTCCTTCCTGCTGCCATAGTTATGATTGGCAAATTGTTGACTCCTCCTTTTTTGTTGTTTACGAGGAAACTTCGAGACCGGTGAATGGGTGAGAAGTCAGTACCAGCAGTACTAGCAGTCCAAGCAGTCTCAGCAGTCGAGGCAGTTCTGCCAGTCTGGTCAGTCCGGACGGTCCTTGGTAGGACCCACCACATACCCGTATGCCATTGAGCCCGTCTCCCATCGTCTGTGTGAACCTGTCCTCCTGGAGGATGTCTTGGACGAGGCTCTGATGATTTTATTAAGAATCAAGGGTCCCTCAAGAGGCATTTGTGAATTATTCCCTTGGTTCCATAATTTGGACGGCGTAATTGGTGGCCACCTGGATGTACTCTGCTTCCTACGACTGATTTGTTCGTCATCGTCTCGACCTCGACTCGCCTAGTGGAGGATTTGTGGAGAAAAGTCACGTTCTCCTAAGCATTGACTTCAATCCCTTCTTGCTCGGATGGACTACGGTGAGTACCAAGTATTTTTGGGGCAAATACTGAATGGTAATCGTAGCAATCTTTTGAGCCTTTGTTGCTGCCTATTAAAGTCCTTCCTACCTGCCATCGGTAGAGTACGGATATTCACGAATGTTTAATAGTTATAGAGGATTTATCTTGTCCTTACAGTGGTTTCGCAACTCTACTGAAGGTTGTTCGTGGGTTTAGTGTACATAGTGGTAAGCTACTATTTGTTATTTTCTGGATAAATCAACATAAAATTGTAAGAGTCTCCTTTAATGCAAACTTACACGGATATTATATTATTTCAGGATAGGATTATCCAGCCTTGATATGGTTGTCATACTTGGTTTTTCTTGTCTTGACCTACTTACAGTAAGGTAACGGTTTGCATATTCCTATGTATAAGTGCTTCTTGCCATATTATTCTTACGTATATAATTTAAGTTAATTCTTAGGCTTTACCACTAACGTGCAATTTCTGTATTTCCCATCCAGGTATGGAGGAGAAGCTGATTATTGAAGAGGAAGAGCCCTGTGTCATGCACTTGACACATTTGCAATAAATAATAAATTTAAATATTTCAAAAGTGTATGAATAGACTTCCCTTCCGTATTTTAAGTACCTCATAAGGTGACTTCACAGTTTTTCAGCTTACCTGTAGCCCACAAAGTCAGAGTTTTGGCTATCCTTGAGCAATCTGACACAGTGAGTTTGGATTACTTGAGTCAGTTTGGGGAACGGAATCCGGAAGGGACGGAGTTTCAACTCGGGGAGGAGAGGAAACCAACTGTTCTTGGCCAGTGAGGTGGTACTAAATCCACTGCCCCCGGAAGGAGCGTAGTTTGTGTAAAAGTCTCATTAGAAGATTCACTGGGGGAAATAGGTAAACCTTCTAATGGTCCTGAGTATCCACCGGAATGAAATTATGTCTAGAGACCATTCTGACTCCAGTGGTTTCGTCCTGGCTTGTGAGTCCTCTCTCACATTCTGGACTCCCGCACGGTGAGTTACTGACAGGATCCAGTTCTTTTCTGTTGGCCAGGTGTAGATAGCGACCAGGATCCGATTCAGGTTGGGTGACTTGGATCCTGCCCTGTTGACGCAGTGTACTACGTCTGTGCTGGCTGATACTACTCTGATGTTGCCCGACCTCGGAGGAGAAAGTCTCTTCTGGGTCAAGAACACTGCCATGGCTTCGAGAACATTGATATGGGTCTGTTTCATGGCGGGTGACCAAGACCCCTTAAACATCTGAAGTTCGGAGTAATCCCCCCATCCACTTAGAGGCGCAGCTGTATGGAATGTCTCTTGTGGAGGTGGGAATTGTAGAGGAACCAATTGGAGAGGTTCCTCAGTTCGGACCATGGGCGTAGTCTCATTTTCAAGACAGAGGGGATCTTCGAGACCTTGTTTCTTAAAGGTACTGTAGCTCTCTCTCTCCAAACTTGATTGATGTCTTTGCATTTTTGTTATTGAAGTGAATTGGAGAAGGCCGATGATACTTTCTAAGGTTCTTCTGGACATCTGTTTGTGTTTGAGAAAATTCTTGACCTTGGAAGCTATTCCTCTTACCTTTTTGGAAGGGAGAGAGAACGTGTGCTTCGAAAGGTCCCACTGAATGTCTAACCATTCTAAGTGGCCTGATGGTTGCAGTCGAGACTTTTGGAGATTGACCCGAAATCACAGGTTGTCGAGAAATCGAAGTACTTCCGTCGTAGCTCTGTTGCTTTCTATGGCCGATCGGGCCCAAATGTGCCAACCGTCCAGATAAGCCATGAGCTGTATCTCTTGGTTCCTGAGTTGTACTAACACTGCCTCTCCCAGTTTCGTGAATATCCTGGGATCAATGTTGAGGCTGAAGGGCATGTCTTGAACGCGAAGGCTTTCCTGCCTAGGCGGAAACCCAGATAAGAAGAGAAGTTTCGATCTATGGGCACATGATAATAGTCGTCGGAAAGATCGACAGAGGTGGTGACGGCCCCAAGGGGAAGTAAGGTCCATACCTGAGAGATAGTCATCATCCGGAACTTGTTGCCGAGAATGTAAGAGTTTAGCTTTGACAAGTCCCGGTCCACTCTCAATGTCGACAAGCCTTTCTTTGGAATTGTGAACAGGTGGCCTTGGAACTTCGGTGATCGGTCCCGTTTGATTGCTTTCTCCTTTAGTAAATCTGTGGTGTACTCTTTCAGGATGGGAGGGAATTTCTGGGAGAAGGTCACTGGTGGAGGAGGAGGACCTTGTGGCCATTTCCACCTCAAACCTTTAGAGATTATGCTATGATCCCACGGACCGATGGTCCAATGGTCTTGAAAGTTGTAAAGTCTCTCCCCTACCGGGACCACTTCGTTGTGAGGGAGTGAACCTAGGTCCTTTCCTTCCCCGAGCCCCCTTTTTTCTAGGTCCGCCTCGATGGCGGAACTGTCTTCTACTCCTGTATCTTCCTCTCTGGTGTCCACGAAAGGAACCTGAGGGTTCGGACCTAGGGCTGTATGCAGGCGAGGGCATCGAATCGGGGTTGGGCTGTGTACCTGGGGAATCAGTGAGGTAGCCCACCTGATGAGGGGGGGATCCGGATGCATAGGGGTCGAATCAGAGGAAGACTGTCATGACGAGTGGGTAACTGACTATTGATGGCAGTGACCCCGGTTCGTTTTGTAGAGGGCAACTCTCTGCTTCTTCTTGAAGAAAGCTTGCTTTTGGCATTTGACCTTCTTTCTGGTAGTGAGGCCCCGCCTTTCCTGTAATTTTGGGTTGCTCTCGTATCATCTTGTAGAACCTTGTTCACCTCCTCCTGAGGGAAGAGGGTTTTACCCCATCAGGGGGAAACTATCAGCCTGCTCGATTCCTGTCTGATAGAGGCCACAGACAGAACGTATTTCCTACAACTAACCCGATCAGACCACCAAACGTGTAGGTCGAATTGGAAGGGCAGAGACTGGTTCTTCATGAATATCCGAAACAAAGTCTCAGTGGGATAAACCGAGGCTAGGGTCTCCCCGAGGTGGGGTACGGCTCTTTAAGAGCCGGCATGGCCGAACCATCTTGTCAGCTTGAATAGTAAGACCTGTCCAATTATCCGTAATAGGCAAGGCAACGATGATAGCAGTTGTAGATATGGCGTATTACCCATTGTGTGGGGTGAGCTTGGAATTATCATACCCCCCAGACCAACAACATCCTGGTCCAGACAGATCGGGCCTGCCCTTTAGGAAATAATACCGTTACCTTCGGTACCTTGCCTAACCTAACCAAGTCATGCTCTTTCAATCGAACGAATCCGTTGAATGGGTATTCTAGTCCCTGAGAGTAAATTCTAGGTCCTCCAGAGGGCGGACGTCTATGCCATCCAGAGTTATGGTACCATCCATATATGGGACATGTAAGGCAAATTTCTATGTATTGTTTTTATCGAAGGAGGTTTCTTCGATAAGCCTGGGGCTGCAGGGGGAGACATCCGAGTTCCTGAACGAATCCGACTTACCACCATATCTTTGAGCTCCGTCATAGCCCCCTAGAATGTGTTGTATATGCTCTTTAACCCTACCCTTGGCTTTTAGCAGTCACGGTTTTATGCAAGGAATATGAACATCAGGATCCTTTGAGGGTCCTAGGTCGGGGTTGCAGGTAATTGCAAAGCTGAAGGCTCCAAACTCATCACCACCTACCTGCCCATCCATGGGGTCGATATCCGACCCTAGAGAGGACACTCCGAGGAGATAGGGTCCTCTAGAAGGAGAATTCCTTCCAAACCTTGATACCCAAGGGCGGGGAGCCTCTCTTGCAGGCCGGAGAGATTCACCATCGTCCTGAAAGAAGTGAGGGGATTAGTGATGAAGGAGAAGACCGTTCTCCTCAATAAGTAATGCATACATAAATCCGGATCAAATTAAATCATCGCCCAAGTACACCAAATAGAAACATTAGAACCAACTTACCTCATGGGTCAGGAGTAGGGAGGACAGCTCGTAGCAGATCGGGCATGACTCCGGGAACCATACCATGTAGGCGGAACGTCTGTAATAGAAAGGAGACATAAGTCTGGATGTTCCTTGAAACTCTGGTTAGTGATCCCATTCACAGGCTGGGATCAACCAAATCAGTATAACTAAAAATAATGGCTATTTTTATGCATATATTTAATTATAAATATGTTGTATAAACTAAAAATAACGGTTATATTTATGCATATATTTAATTATAAATATGAAGAAATATGTATAAATATCCATACAACATCGTGTTCAAATAGAAATAAATTTCTACTCAGTACTTGGGATTGAACGCTAGCCCCTTCTAATGAAAAGCCAGATCGAAACCAACCATACCATGAGAGGCTATCTACTGTCCCTTGAGACTCCGGTCAGTGAACAGATGAATCAATAGTATACTAATATCCAGTAACCCGTAACATGTAGCTATAAACCTCAGCGGTAAAATAATGTTAACCCCGGTTCTGAACGTCTGAGTCAGGGGTGGCCAACCTATGGCTCATGCGCCAACAGTGGCGCATTGCACGATTACAAGTGTCGCACTATACCCCATAGATAGTAAATTGAATTACTTTTCTTTAAAATTGCTAAATATGTTTATATATTTTCATTAGGACTTTCAAGAATAACTAATGAATATTATCAACGCAAATTCAAAGTGTCATTAAAGTAAGTACAGTTTACTTTGTATTCATGTTAAATCCTTTCCTTTACAGCTAGAACAAAAGATTGGCCACCCGTGGTCTGAGTGGTCTCTGTTGCCACCGGAGATCCTGTGACAAAGGTCCGTCATAGTGAAAACGTGAACATCAGAGGTAAGATAATATTAACCTCAATTCTGAACATCTGTGTGATATCCGGTTAAGCCGGAGATTCGATAAAAAGGACCGTAATAATGAAATGGTGATTATTCATGAAAAGGGGTTCGTACCCTGGTTCTGATCGTCTGATTGATCTCTGTTTGTACCGGAGATCCGGGCGGTGACAAAGGTCCGTCATCGTGAAATTGTGACCCTCATCGGTACAATAACATTCCTCCATACTGAATGTCTGTGTTATCTCCAGTGAAGCCGGAGATTCGATGAAAAGAGGGACCGTTATAATGTAATTGAAATCAATCATGACAAAGGTTCGTGTGCAAAAGGCCTCCGCCGGAGTCTGAGTGGCGGATTTCACCATTGCACTCCAAATATCTGACTAGTTCTCACCCAATGAGTATCCATTATAGAGGAGTATAACTCAAGGCGGAGCTAAGGGTGTCGTCATAAAGCGATCCCAAATAAAGACTCATACACTAACATAACGTATTAATAGTGCTAGCTCTATTAACAGTAACCACATCAATAAAACGTGAATATCATTAAACGTAATATCATCAACTCGGAGAATAAGAGGAGGCCGGAATAACTCGTGATCGTATAAAACGGAAAACGGGAAATCCACCTCCTCTACTCGAGCTTAATAAAGAAAACGAGAGAAGGGGTAACTCGTATCAGTAGAAACAGAATACGAGCACTCTATGCTCACGCTCTCAAGGTTACATAATAAAAAACCAAAATCACACAATAATATAAGAATAATGATAAAATTGTAATAACCAAGAACGAAGAATAACGACAACGTAACAATTAAACATAAAGATATAGTCTGAATCGAGCACCTTCCTGAGGCGTGAACATAACTATAACAAAGACTAGATCGATATTCTTCGTCCAAATTGGATTTGCTAGCAAATAAATACCATAGTAAAATACAAAAATAAATAATGATAATAATATAGGTCATAAAACGTAAGTGATATAACCTAGATGACAGAGTACCAGAAGGGCAATATTAACTTGAAAATCTACCGAATCGAACAAAACCAAAATGGCTGCCGATACCGAGGACGGCCAATCCTCTTCCAAAATTAAAATCCACATTACTGGAATGAGTACAAATGCCCGGTACTGAAAAAAACAGTCAAAACAAACTATGGTACTTAACATTGGTAAAGGTGAAGTAGCAACGTCAGTCATGTTGAATTAACGACAATCACTTGCGAAACACCTAACAAAATAAAAAATGACTTAGCGGGCAAGTCCAAAACAGAAGGATGTCCTGGAGAGCGCGAGTAGTAGGTGTCGGTGGAGTAGTCCAACTGTATTCTCTAGGGCCTGTCACGGCCCTCCCTTTGATGAAGGGATTATCTAAATGGAAGACAGCCTGTGAATAGGGGTTTACACACGCCCTTTTAAATACACGACACCAACAAGGTGTTCGCGCGAGGGTTGTAACCTCTGCCTTCCATGCTTTTATCTTTCTCTAGTATATTTGGAAGATTTATATTAGAAAAGCGAAAAGAAGGACCCTTTTCACCGGCCGTCACAGATCCACCCAGAAATATACATCTCCCGTATATCTTAACAACCTTGACATGATCAAGCTTTCGTCTTCAGATTGTAAAACAGCGAAAAGAAAAGAGTCACATATTAATTTCGCTTTCATGAAGAAAATTACCAAGTGTCAATTGTTTCACTTCCTAAGTCTCTCAGTGGCAAACAACATTTAAGATCAGGTCTTATGGCACCATTAGGTTTGTTGTTTTATAAGTTAATTATCTGAAATACTCTAACTCACAGTTCTTTCAAGAATACAACTTAAATAGTTTAAAGAGTAAATAATGCGCAGACTTAAGGGAGAGACAGTTATAGAAAATGGATTTGAACACAGGAAAAATAATTTTTTTGGTGTGAGATAGCCATGTCGTCCTGATGGAAGTGCCTCATTGGCAGCTTCTACTTAGGATATTTCTACGAGTGATATACCAGAGAAATTTTATCTTAGAGGTATCAATGTGAGACATTGCATTCATTCCTGTTGCTTCCAAATCTAAGTTTGCTGCTACATACCGGGTAAGCTTCTTGTTGAAGCTCGTGGTAAAGATATCGATTTCTAGAATGAAACAGAATGGTTTTGTGTCCAGAGACCATTCTCTTTCCTGAGGATTGGATCTCGATAGGGCGTCCACCGTCACATTGCGAATTCCTTCGAGGTCAACTGCTGAAAGATGAAATTTCCTCCTTTTTGCTAAAGAGAGAATGGCTAGGATTACATGGTTGATCTGAGGAGATCTGGAGCCCTGTCTGTTGATGCAGCGTACTATTGTATTGTTGTCGATGACTAATTTGATGTGATTTCGTCTTTGGGCATAGTATCTTTAGAGTCCTGAACATTGATGGGAAATTTCTGAAATGCAATCAAACTCTGACCCTGCACTTTTTTTAAAGAAACATACTACTAGGGAGCTGTGTACACAGTCAGAGGGATGGCGGCAACTGAGTCAGAGCGACAGGAAAGGATTTCCTTCCCTTAAAGTGACTTCTAGGCTTCTTGCCCTCAGGTTGAGGTCCTTCATTGGGGATAAATTTCCGTTTAGAGGACATAACCCACTTGTCTATAAGGCTCTTATTCTCCTGAGCTGCTTGGTCCATGACTTCTTCAACCAATTTTTCAGGGAAGAGATCCTTCTCCCAGATATTAGAGTTGATCAGTTTTCTAGGTTCATGTCTGATTGCAACAGCGGCTAGGACGTGTTCTCTACATTCTCTCCTGGCTAGAAAGAAAGCATGGAGAACTCTATGAAAACATGATTATGTGAGTCTTCACCAAGACAGGGAAGAGATCAGATTTGGAATAGTTTGCTAGAAGCATCTCTAGACAAGACCAGAAGGCTAAAGAGGCTCCCAATTCTCCATTTAATAGGGATTAGAGATTCCTAAGCAGTTTCTCATTAAGTAGTTTGCCTCCGATGTAATTTATATAGTTTTCCAACAGTGAAGGTGAGATGGACACCCTTCTAGTTTTTAAAATCATAAGGAAGGACTAGAGAGACAGGTTTACATTCCTGTAGCACTGGGAATGGCCTGCTCTCCACTATTGCTTTCATCATGCCCTCTAAGCTTTTAGAGGCAAAAGGGAAGACAATATCCTTGGGTGCCACAAAGGTGGCCTGTTTCCTGCCAAAGGCAAAAAGTTGGGTATTGTTGAATTCAGCAGTCTTTAACTAACTAACCAAAAGAGATTGAGCCTTACTATGGTCTAGAATGATTGTTTCCTTAGGGATCGTATCATCACTAAGGGATGCTTCCGAGTGCCTTGTAGTAAGGATAACTATTGATCGATGTAAATCATTCCAAGTCCGAAACTGGCTTAAAACCCAAACCATCCCTGATATGGAGGAACCCTTCAGTTGAAGCCATTTGCTCAGTCAAGGGTTTTTAACTGAGCATTTTGATAGGCTCGAAGCTGGGATACCTTAGAAAAAGTTGCCTTTTGTAAAGCTTCTATCCTCGTTGTTAGATCCGCTTGAGAACATTCATATTTGGCAATTAGGTTCTCCATGAAAGCTTTCTTGAATGCCATTAGTTCAATGTTACTAGGAAGGGGAGGTTTGTCTAAATTCGGAATCATAGTGGAGGCGGAAGCTGGTGCTTGAGCAGCAGTGATGGGGGAAAGTAAAGAGGCACTGGGAGCTGTTCTCCCATGATGTACATCCAATGACTCTTCTGAGGCTTCCGTGGTCAGCAGGATCCTCTCCCTCTCTGATGACACAGAAGAAATAGTCGATATATTTTCAGCATCCAGGCTCATGACTTGCAGAGCGTCACAGACTTCATCACATGCATGATCTGCTGGTACCGTCGGAAGTTGAACCGTCGGAAGTTGAACCGTCGGTAATTGATTACCAAACACAGAGGTCACCTCAGCCTTGGGAAAGAAAAGGTCCTTCAGTTCCAGAGAAGGAAGATGAGGGGCATCCTGTTGAGAGTTCTTCTGGAAGACTCCTACCCAGTGTCGGAGTATCCTCCGACTTCGATCTCGAACGTCCATTGAGACGACAGTGGCATAGATGGCGGTTTTAAGGAGACCCGTGCAAACCTGGCATTTGGTAGGTTCCTAGAATGCAATGGATCCATTGAAAACAAAAATCAGCATGTTTATGGCAGGTCTTGTGGCTGCAGGGTGACTTGACCAACCTGGTACAGGCGACCTGTAAAGAATAAGCATTGCAATTACATATCATTAAAAATTATTTTCTTAAACAGAACCTATCCTAACTTGAATAAACATACCACTTAAAAAGTGACTAAAGATTGAACATAATCAGAACATATGCAAAACTGCTCAGAAATCCATAGAGATTTATGAAGCAAAATATAATAACAGTGTTGTAGGAATATGGAGGAAAGGTTCAAATCAAAGGGACACCAGAACATCCAGAGTAGGTCTATTGGAACAAGCTAAGAAGGCAAGTTCACACATCATACTGTCTAGACCTCCAACAGCTGCCTCTGAGGCTACCGTAGCTGGGTCAAGGCAGCAACTATTTCTAGTAGCCAATAAAAGACTGACCAGTCAATATCCCAGGCATGTCGGCACAAGGTGGCAGACCCATTATAAAGTCAACAGGGGAAGAGTGAACAATCCCATAGGAAAGGGTTGACACTCAGGAAAGTACTGGAATAAAAGGCAGCTAATAATTGAACCTGCCAAGACGTGAACATTATCATTAACTTAAAAAAGTGGGGTGTAGCCAGTAAGATAATGAGAGCCGTACAAGACAGCCAGGACGCTAAGACTTAGAAATTCAAAGGATTTCCTGACAACCAGGCAGGATCCAATCGACCAACTTCAGAGGACAATATTCCTCAGGTGTGTGATAGTAAAGAGCAGATGACTAATCTAAGGCTGCACTTAAGGTAGCAGAGGGAATGACCCATAGCCAACACACAGGCAGTGCTAGAAGAACTCGAGCTGACAAGACAGGAAGCAGAGACAGAAGGCAGCACCTCTGTCTAGATAGGCTAACCAGGCAAGGGAGTCAAGACTCAATGGCAAGAGGGACAGCACTGGAAGTGAGGCTACAGACATAGAACAGGCTCTGCCAAGGTGGTAGAAGAGGACCCCAAAGGGTACCAACTCTACACCTAGATAGGGTTAGGCCATAGGGAGAACTGTGCAGGCAAACCTAGCCTACCTAGTGGGTGAGGGAAAACTCAAAAGCTAGGGTAAGATGACTAGACAAGAGGAACATAGTTCCCAGTACAGTCCGGTTATGGCCTAACTAGGAAGGGGAAGGGGCAGAGAAAACACCCAAGGGGGATCTCTAAAGCAGCAGAGAGATTTTGATTAGGGGAGGTGAAAATCTCACCTACTTAGGGCAAGGAAAGATAGCCTATAAGTAGGCACACTAACAGGCTCAAGGATAAGTGAAGAAAGGGGTGGTGATTGGAGACTTAGTAAATGGTGAGGCAGCATAACAGGAAGGCCCAACAGCGATATTAGAGAAGCAACATTCTTTCAAGGGGTCTGCCATGATAGGGCACTGAGGACAAGTCCTCACAACCAGGCATAGCCTACCAAAGACTAATAGGGAAGCCTAATAATGGTTAAGGTGACACAAGGGGGTCTACTAGTTAGCATCAGAACAGGGGTCAAGCATTCCTATGTGTAAAAATAAGTAGATATTAGGAACAGCTTCCCAAGAGCCGTGCCACTTCGCCAAACATATAGGTTAAGTGGAAAATGAAAACTGTCACCCTAGGGCAGCTGAGAACACTATCCAACTACAAGAAGGACCTTCAAGATTGCAGCTCCCCGCCATGATGAATCGACCGCATGGGAGGATAGACAGCCTCACCCAACCAGTGAGATTTGGTAAAACAAGAAGAGGATGGTGCATGAGTGAAAATTTACCTGGCATGCCCGCCCGCTAGAGTAGGCTCGCCTAAGTCAATGGTGATAAAAACACCCAAGAAACACCAAGGAATGATGAGGGACTACCATAAACATACCACATCTTAAATGAATAATGCAAAACATACTATTACCGTAAAATGACTAAATAACTAAGCTTTTTTGAGCAATTGGTAGTGCCGCTGGCCTCGGAACAATAAAGGCATGCAAATCAAATAAAACACTGGGTGGAGACACAAAATTCTCCAACAGACAAAAAATGGGTACTCAACTCAGTTGATGAGGAATAAGCTGATGCATCCATGATAAAAAATCATTCAAAAAACCAAGAAAAACCGGCAGAAACTCTCCCAGGGACCGTCAAAGATGGCGACTGCGAAGGGGAATATATATCAAAGGAAACGTGTTAGTTGTAGCATATTGAGATCGGGAGTTGTAACGTTTTTCTTGCCCATGTATCCTACCCTTATCTTATCCTTTGAGACAAGGTTAACTCTATTCGGGGAAGGATAACCATAGCTACTTAATAACACATTCCTGATTTATACCAGATATCTCTCGGGATATTTGTTCCATTAAAACTCCATTGATACCTTAGAGGTAAAATTTCTCTGGTGTATCACTCGCAGAATTATACCTAGTAGAAGCTGCCAATGAGGAACTTCTATCAGGACGATATGGCTCGAGCCCAAAAAAGTCAAAGCTGAAATGATACTGATGGTTTAATGTTACATTCAACTATTGTACACGATGTAGGTTATGCAAAATCTACTAATAAACTTTACTCGACAATAGAAAAACATTAACAGCAATATGAAAATAATAGTCAGCAAACAGAAAATAAAACTATATTTAAGATGTATCATATTGTAGATATATACAGTATTACACAAAAATCCACCGAATACTCACAGCAAACCAAAACTAATGGATAAATATACAAAGTTGTTACCAAGTGGGACGAGTTGACATTTTACAGCAAGGGACAGATGGCGTTGAGTAGTTTCAGATATAAAATGTTGACAGAAAGAAATATGTCAGCCACTTATAAGTAATAGAAGCTTTGCCTGACAACCAATCTGTTTACCGAAAACTATACTCTATGGAGGCAGCCATCTGCTCTGTTGTAAATGATATGCTAGAAAAGATGGATGAAAAAAAAATGTAGTATCTTAATTCTGCTCGATCTCAGTTCTGCTTTTCATAGTGGTACATGAACTGCTACTAAATGATGTACGGTCCATCGGCGTTGAAGATCAAGCCTTCGAATACCTAAAAGACTACTTAGTTGGTAGAAATTACTGTGTATAAACTGGAAACCCTTATTCATCATATGAACCTTTAAACAGAGGGGTACCCCAGGGGAGTGTACTTGGCCCAGTCTTATTCTGCATCTATACTATTGGTCTATCGAAAATACTACATGGCGTGAAGTTTAAACTATTTGCAGATGACACACAATTTTACTTCTCCATAAATGATATAGATGACACTACTGAAACTCTAAACCGAATGCTTGATAGTGTTAGAGAATTGATGACATTTAAACAACTAAAATTAAATGAGAACAAAACTGAATTCATGGTGGTGGGCAAGAGAAACAGCGTGAGAAACTTACGTGATATTCAAATTAACATAAATAATGACTTGGTGCCGTTATTTAGTTGAATAGTAACAATTATAGGGAAGCGGGGAATATGGGGAAAGGAAGAGTACCCCTGGATACAATCCAATTTATAGCTCAAAGGCAGGTACTCGGGATGGAAAAGATTAAGGAAATAGGGAGAAAGAGGAGTACAGGAGTAGAACAAAAGAGAGGGCACCCTCTTGTGATATTAATGAATTGGTATTACTATGTAAAGTTCGAGATCTAGGTGAATTTCTTGACTGCAACCTATCTCTAAATGCCCAAATAAATAATGTAATAAAACCTCCTGGTTATCATCTAAGAAATATTGTGTGTATAAAAAGGTGCCTAGACGAAAATTCTGATGAGAAACTTGTGATGAACTGCGTTATTACCGGGATTGACTATTGAAACTCTATTACAATATACCAAAAGTGCAACTTAAGCAATTACAAACCATAAAAAACAGAGGAGCAAGACTGATAAAAGGATCACCCCTATACTAATTGATTTACGCTGGCTGCCGATTAAAGCGAGGATTGAATTTAAAATATGTAGGTAATTGTTTACAACACCACACTCTCCATTTACTCCAACATAATGCAATCCTGCAGTTCTCATCTTCTTGTACAGTAATTAGGTGGTTATTTAAATTCTGGGAAAGCAATAATTAGCGAGATATGTTGAGGAAGGGGGAAGGAGTTATAAAAAGAAAATAGCTTGTTATCCTCACTAAACAACTTGGAACTGACGTGTCAACATCGTCAACCAAAGAGAATCCATGTTGCCAGCATACATAAACAGAAGTTCGTGATGCCAGCGTAAATTTGATGTACTGTATATTCAAAATATACTTAATCAAAAGTTGAGTGATTACTCGAAAGTGTTACTATTTGTAAATTGCATATTTTAATTAAGTATATTTTGAATATACTGTGCAGTATATCAAATGTACGCTGGCATCACGAACTTTGTTTATGTAGGCTGGCATCATGAATTCTGTTTGGTTGACTATGTTGACATGTCAGTTCCATTTCGTTGAGTGAGGAAACCGAGCTATTCTCTTTTTATAACCCCTTCCCCTTTCCTCACCATATCTTGCTAATTATTGCTTTCCCAGAATTTAGATAACCACCTAATTACTGCTGTGCAAGAAGAAGAGAACTGCATGATTGCATTTTGTTGGAGTAAATGGAGAGCGTGGTGTTGTAAACAATTACAAATATGTACAATAACCCAACAAGTTATCAAAACCAGGCGTCCAAAATACTTGAGAGAATTGCGTCATATTGTGCAGCCAACATATTGTGTCGACACGAGAATAGTTACAGATGGATTCAAACTGTTGGAACCTAGACTCTAGAGCCTTTAAATAAGCAGCCCCGAGACTATATAATAATCTCCCATGAAACATTTGAATGATTGAAGACATTAAGGCTTTCAAGAGGATACTGATGACTTTCTTATATCATGAGTCTTTTGACAGTGACAATTTAACAGTAAATGAAGAATGGGAGACATGAAACGTTAAATACTCTGAACTAAAAAGGTAAAACGACAGTGGAAGTCCTGTAGAGAGTGGGGTTCCCCTGCTGTAAAGGACTGGAAAAGCAGCCATCAAAGTAAGTAAAGTAAGTAAAGTATGGCTTCTACTTCTAATGATGAATGTTGATTCAGTCTTCTTTATCCTCTTCAAACTACTTTGTCATTGTGTGTAGTCACTATAGTTCAGAGTCACAGAGGGGGTGACAGAAGAATGTCTCCAAACACGAGCATTGTTTTGTCAGGTCTCTCTTGTTTCTGCTTCCCCATATCCTATTATATCGGAACAATACTATAGAGAATACTGGAGCATTAAGACTGACATTTCGTAATAGCCAGGTGCCAGGAACCCACTATTAAATCATCCTGTTGAACTCACGTTCATCAGACGGCTGGCACCAAAGTACAGCAGGGACATGCAGAGAACTTTTTCAGGGCAGGTGCCCAAGTGAAAAAAAAGGGCAAAAATATAGAAATGAATGAGGCTAAATATATACCGGCTCAATATTCTTTCAAATTTATTTAAACTAGCCATTAATAATTCAAGAAAGATATAAACATGGCTAATATCATAGGTACCAGTGGGCTAATGTGTTTTCATGAACATGAAACCTAGAGTACTGACTTCAAGTAGTACTAGAAAATTCAATAAAAAAAAAATCATATATATATATATATATATATATATATATATATATATATATATATATATATATATATATATATATATATATATATATATATATATATATTACTTTTACATAAATGACTGCAAGAAAATCAATCAGCATGATCAATACACTTGGCTGATAACCAAACCTTATCATTTTATATTTGTAAGAGAGCACTTCTGTTTGCCATTTCTTTGAGTATGCTGATAACTTCGCTGTTGTTGATTGTGATATCCTTTTCAACGGCTAGCGACAAAAGATCAGATAACCTCTCCTCACTGGACAGGCTGCGTAGCTTTGTCTTCACCAGCTCGAGTTTGGAGAAGGTCCTTTCCACTGTTGCAGTTGTGATGGGTAGAGTGGCATAAATTGTTAAGAGTTCAAGCATAAGTGGCAATATCTCCTGAACATTGTTTTCTTTCATCAGGTTGAGCATTGTAGCTGCAGTATTCTGTGGCAGGCAAGGAAATAACAAATAGAAGATTTTTAATTCCAACTGTAGCTTTTCTACTTCTGCTAACTCATAAAACTGGCATAATTTTTACAATGACTTGAACGTCTCTTCATTCACAGGTTCTTTCCAGTTATCTTGGACTGTCATACAATGAAAGACATTTAGGATACCCAATGTTGTGTTGTCTCCACCTTTAAATCTTCTTTGCAGCTCTTGTGATATTGTATCTAAAAACACATAAAATACTCTCACACAGTAGTACTCATCCAAGGATTGATATTGCTGGTCCTCAGTAGCAGATGTAGCACTATACTTGTATCTTTCAGGAATTGTTCTTCTTCTGCCCTGTCCAGGAATCCTGAAACTTCTCATCATTTCTTAATTTTCTTAAACTTTGTATCACTTCATCCACAATTCTGTAGGAGGCAGCCAAATCAAAGTCTTTGTGTTGCACGGCATTAGAGGGATAGGCAGTTTCTTTGAAAACTGGAGTGGCAATCTCAAGACAAACAAGAAATTCAAAGTTAATACTTTGCAGCGATATTGTGGCATCCCCTGCTGATGCATCAGAAGGATGTTCTTGCACTATCTCTTCTAGAAATTGCTTTAGAGGTGGAATGACCTTCCTCGTGGTTTTAAGAGCTGACTTTTGGCAAGCCCATCTTAGGTCTGATAGCTTCTTAAGTTCAAGTGGGTGGTCTTCTGGATACAATGCTTTCTGGATCTCCACGAAAGCAATATGCCGTTTTGAAGAGTTAGCAATAAAAGCATACAGTTTCTCCACCAAACTGATAAAAGTTACAAACTGAGTACTTGATTTGGCACTTTTGACTAACACTAGATCTAGGCTGTGTGCATGGAAGTGTACATAGAGTGCCTTTGGGTTCTGTCTTTGGAGTCTGGACTGTAATCCATCGTATATTCCATTCATATTTGCTGCCCCATCATGGTAGACGAGAACGACCATGAATGGGAGGTAAATCTGTTGTTGTTTGCAGATGATACTGTACTGGTTACAGCCGCGGAAGAGAAGCTTGGCCGATTAGTGACAGAATTTGGAAGGGTGTGTGAGAGAAAGAAGTTGAGAGTTAATGTGGGTAAGAATAAGTTTATGAGATGTACGAGAAGGGAAGGTGGTGAGAGGTTGAATGTCATGTTGAATGGAGAGTTACTTGAGGAGGTGGATCAGTTTAAGTGCTTGTGGTCTGTTGTTGCAGCAAATGATGGAGTGAAAGCAGATGTACGTCAGAGAGTGAATGAAGAATGCAAAATGTTAGGGGCAGTTAAGGGAGTAGTAAAAAATAGAGGGTTGGGCATGAATGTAAAGAGAGTTCTGTATGAGAAAGTGATTGTACCAACTGTGATGTATGGATCGGAATTGTTGGGAATGAAATTGACGGAGAGACAGAAATTGAATGTGTTTGAGATGAAGTGTCCAAGGAGTATGGCTGGTGTATCTCGAGTTGATAGGATTAGGAACGAAGTAGTGAGGGTGAGAAGGTGTAAGACATGAGTTAACAGCTAGAGTGGAAATAAATGTGTTAAGGTGGTTCGGCCATGTTGAGAAAATATAAACTGGCTATCTGCTAAAGAAGGTGATGAATGCAATAGATGCTGGGAGAAGTACAAGAGGTTTGGATGGATGGATGGAGTGAGGAAAGCTCTGGGTGATAGGAGGATAGATGTGAGAAAGGCAAGAGAGCGTGCTAGAAATAGGAATGAATGGCGAGGGATTGTGACGCAGTTCCGGTAGGCCCTGCTGCTTCCTCCGGTGCCTTGGATGACCACGGAGGTAGTAGCAGTAGGGGATTCAGCGTTATGAAGTTTCATCTGTGGTGGATAACGGGGGAGGGTGGGCTGTGGTACCCTAGCAGTATCAGACGAACTCGGTTGAGTCCCTTGTCAGGCTGGGAGAAATGTAGAGGGGAGAGGTCCACTTTTTTGTTTCATTTATTTGATATCGGCTACCCCCCAGAATCATGGGAAGTGCCTTGGTATATGCATGTATGTATTATCATTGATACAGATAGCCGGCATAGGCGGCGGGCCTGTAATACATCCCTCTCAAAAGGGCACTTTTAATACAGTAACAAAAGGGGCATGTGCTTGGACACCCCTAGCACCCACCCACCCTCAGCACGTCCCTGAAGTACAGTAGTTATTAGAGTATCTAGAACTTCCATTCCACACCAACAACAACAGGCCCTAATAACCAGTCACAATGAAGATCCATACGATGCAATTGAATGCTAAGATTACCACCAACCCCACGAACGGAAGCATATTTCTCAATAAACAAATCCTCAATCACAGGGACAAGATCCCTCAAAATGAGTGATTGGGCACAACCAGTATTACGCATGATATAAACAGGGTGTAGTGAACCACCATCAGCAGCAACAAACCCCTTAGCAGTGTATGGCTTGTAAACCCTATCAACAGGTCTGGAATTGACAGGCTTCCTGTCAAAAATGTGGTAATTTCTAGTGTTAACCTCTACTGGTAGCACACCATAACGAGACTTTGGTAGAGTTACAAGAGCCACACTTTTATCTTCTTTCCTTT
>NC_090749.1:17219931-17269931 GCF_036898095.1 Palaemon carinicauda
AGAAATATCATCAACGAGTGTCATTGTGACTCTCTCTCTGAATCCAGCCTTCATTGCATGTGACTCAAAAGCAGGAAGAGAGCAACTGAGTAACCTTATTACAGAACATCGGCTTACATATACATCAATTTTGGGCAAGACGGCCATAACGTATATCAGGCTGTTTCCTGTTCAATCGACAACCGGTTCTGTTAACAGTTAACGGTGAGAAAATCAGACATGTTTATTCAGGTCCCTGTCAGTGCGAGGGGGAGAGTGAAGATACAAAGCATAATATATACAAAAAACAAAAAAAAATGTCGTTCCTATCTACGATCGTGTGACACACGGTTGGTACATGGCTCCCTCCCCCTAAAAATGACATACTGTACATTTCTTTACGGCAGCCCCGAATCTTGAGTGCTAGTAGCAAAACTGCGGTCGATGGACGGCAAAAAGTGGCTGTAGAAGTCGTTGGTTGGGGCACGAGCGAGTGGTGGATGATGGGTGGTTTGTGACCTCTCCGGCTTGTCATGGGGTAGGCGTGTGTGTCCTATGGCATTCATAGGCGTGTGTGTCCTACGGCATTCATAGGCGTGTGTGTCCTACGGCATTCATAGGCGTGTGTGTCCTACGGCAATCATAGGCGTGTGTGTCCTACGGCATTCATAGGCATGTGTGTCCTACGGCAATCATTGGCGTGTGTGTCCTACGGTATTCATAGGCGTGTGTGTCCTACGGCATTCAAGTCAGCTTCGGTTGACGTTGAATAGGTGTCCTCTTCGTCTGGAGTGGAGGCGTTGATGGAGGTCTTGAAGGTCATGAAGTGGCTCTCCATAAGGGCGCCGACTTTGGTCATTAAGTCCTTTATGGGTAAACTATTGACATCGGGTATGGCAGCTCGTACAGGTTTGGGTAAACGGTAGGTTCACCTCACGAGGAGAGCCGTCTGCGGCAGGTTGCAGGTGAGCGATACTGATCAATCCCCTGAGGGCGAGCGAAACCCTTTGGTCCCCAAACGGTTGTTGAGAGCTGAAAAAGCTTTGCTAAACAGGCGGCTGGCGATGGCGAGTACTGCTGCAGAATGTATGTTTTGAGGGCGTCATAGTGATAGTGAGGGGGTGGCAGGCGGGTAAAGCGGGTCACTCCGGGTTCACCAATGTGATGGGATGAGAGAAGTTTGTGACTCAAAAGCAGGATGAAAGCAGCTGAGTAACTTTATTACAGATCATCAGGTTATATATACATCAATTTTGGGCAAGAAGGCCATAATATATAACCAGCTGTTTCCTGTTCAACCAACAACCGGTTCTGCTAGCAGTTAACGGTGAGAAAAACAGACATGTTTATTCCAGTCCCTGTCAGTGCGAGGGGAGGGGGAAGATACCAAGCATATATATATATATATATATATATATATATATATATATATATATATATATATATATATATATATATATATATATATATAAATGTCGTTACTATGTACAATCGTGTGACACACGGTTTGTACAAGCGGGACTCAAACCCTAGTTTAGTGGATTGCCAGGCAGGGACGTTTTCAATAGACCACCATGACCCCAATGAGAAAATAACATCTCTGGTAATGTGGGCTGTTAGAACTATCAAATATATATGATTTTTGGGCTCAGGCCATGTCGTCCTGATGGAAGTTCCTATTAGGTAGCTTTCTAGGGTATATTTGACTACAGTAATATTCCCAGAGAATTTTACCTTAAGGTATCCAGAATACTAACTCCTAGAGCGAATATCCCTAAATAATCTCACAGGGATATCACATAATATCAGAGGACGTATTCTTGACACGACACATAGCTATCTTAACCCCGAACAGTATTAACGCTTCGAGGGGGTATAGTGATTCTGGAACGAGAATGAAAAGTGAGCCGCTCATAAGGCATCTCTCCTATTCCGTTTCCAGTGTGTATCTGATGAAGGCGGTAACGCCCTCTTTATTCCTTTTCCTGTAGCTCTACTACTCGGTGTTTTCCCTTGTGTTCTCTCGTTATTTTGGATTTAATTCAAGATTTTGATGACTTCTCCAGCCCCTTCTGCCTCTAGGAAGTTGAGTATTTTCTTTACTATGTAAAAATGTAAGCTCTTGTCGTTTTGAATTAAATGAAAAGTGGTTTTAATGTAAAAAAGAGCTGTTGCCTACCGAAGGCATCCTGGATGCTATCGCTCGCTCTTATGGGTCATTTAGTTAGCTGAAGCGACGTTCCCTGTTTGTTACGCTTTAATAATTTAGCTATTTAGCTCCTCTAAGAATGCTTATATTATACCGTCAGTTTTTAGTTCGGTGATTTCGACACGGGTCGAGGTACCGATCTTGCCCTTCGCAAGGCTTGGTAGCCTAGACGTCTGGCACTAGTACTTTCATGCATGATATAAGTTTTTCCGAGTGTTATATTATTGAAACTATAGGCAAATATTTTATACATGTAAGATATTGTTGAATGTTTTTTCCAAGATTGTATACGAGAGAGTTTCGGTGATTTAGGTAATCAATTCTCATCTTACCTAGTCTAGTATTTTAGGTACAGTAGTATACTTTCGCACATCCCGGATTGTTCTTTTCTCCTCTGGAGGCCAAGTTCAATCACTCTCTCCCTCTGTAATCCTTCGGCTTAATCCTAGTGGTTCTATTTGTATAATAATTCAGGTATAACTATTCTAGGATATGTCTGTCCTGACCTGATAACCAGAGTGACTGGTTTTTTGGATTAGGACAGAACATCAGAGTTTCAAGTCTGTGGTCTGCTTCTTCCTAGCATAGAGAATGAGTCTCCTTTGCTAGGTTATGGCAGACACAGGAAGCTTTGCTTCCCTAATCCATGTTGGAAGGATTCTGTAAGAGATGATTCCTTCCTCTAGTGGCTTAGCAGACTGTCCTGTGTTGTTTTTCTCGGGCTGGAGAATGAGTTTTCTCTGTTGCCCGGCGAAATAACTTCACCTAACTTTGTTCTGGTTGGGAGGAGGATAGCATGTATTGCCAATCTTCCTCCCTAATAGACAACTCTTGGTTAGGATGAGCTTCCCTAACAGCTGAGTGTGTCTCCTGCTAGACCGAAGTCTATAGGACCTTATCCCTTCCCCACCTCTCTTTCTTCTATTTTCTTTCGGCCGCAGTCCTACTTCTGTACCTAGTATAGGTTAGGATGGAAGACAGGCTCAGCTCTCTGCCGGCAGGCACTACGTGTTGGCCGGCAGAGACCCTTTATTGTTTGCAGAGGGAACCCCAGACCTTCCTTGGTCTCCCTTCCATGTCTGCCGGTAGAACCCGGCAGGCTATGGATTTTTTGGAAGCGCGAATGCTACGTTGTCCCCTTCCATAAGTTCACTCTTTCTGGATGGAAGGTCGTATGGCAATGCCGCCTTATAACCTTACATCCATACTGTTTCTCTGACTATTGTGTTGCACCCCTTACCCGGCTGCCGGCTTAACAGCCGACAGCCGGGCTGGTGGAGGTTCTCTGGTTCTTGGCTACTGTCAGCGGGCATAGGTTTTATTACCTTTGCCTGCCGGCAGTGAAAACACAGCCCGAATCTGCTGGCCACTACGATTAGTGGCCGGCAGCCGGGTATTAATGTTTTCAGCCGTCGGCTGGCAATGATTGCCGGCCGGCACACAGTCACGAATCAGTGGGCTGCCGCCTATTAGTTAAAGATAGTATATCTTTGAACTATTCAGGGGTGAATGCTGGCCGGCACGTGCAGGCGCACGCCGACATGTACCGGCGCGTGCTTGCCGGAACAACAGCATGAGATGTACAATAGTTGCTGTATTCGTAGTGTAGTACACACTGCATTAGCAGAAACTGCTGTACAGAGCTTGTGATAACACTGAAGTTTTGTACAGAGCTTGTGATAACACTAAAGTTCTTAATCATACTTAATGTTATCTTGTACAGCTTTTTGTTGAGACCGTACAATATATAGAAAGTAAGTTCTTTCTGTATTCTTTCTATCCCGTATATTAAAACTTTATCTCAAGGTGTGAACTGCACCTTAAATTTCCGTTTAGGAATTTACATAAGGTATTCTAGAATAGAATTAACCTTAGTTTTAATATCTCGGGAGGTTTCAGCAATTGACTGGACAGGAAATACAAGTATGTGTCTTTCCTTCTTTCTTTTATATCTTTTCTATATAAGCTAAATGTCCCAATATAAGTGAAAGCCTTCACTTGATACTCATGGATTTTTCTTCTCTTTACAGGAGGACCATCCGAAGTGCGGGAGTGTGTTCTGTAATGTCCGCAGTAAGAACTTCTGTGGACATCACTATTGCAGGAGGCACGCAGCATGCGCAGCCTCCAGAGGTGATCTCCGCTATTGGGACCCTCAGGTTTGTACAGTTTGTTTTAACCTGATTACCGAGGCTTTTGACGACCCCAAGTCAACAGAGTCAAGGGATGCTGCCAGGGAAACGTTATGATCCTGGGTGAGGGGTCTTCAGAAAAACACCTCAAGTCCCTACTTTCCAAATGAGAAGATGAGGGCCTACCTTTTCCCTAAAGCATCGGCTGATGCAATCATTCCCCAGCCTCAGTTGGAGATACCAACTGCCCAGAATCCGGTAGATTCTGAAGTCTCAGCCGCCCTTCAAGACATCCAATTGGACGATAGGATGTTGGAGGTGTCGGATTCTACTGAGAAGGACCTTCAAGGGGAAGGTCAGGAGGAGGAGCTATTCCAGGCTCCTCAAGTAGAAGAGGAAGAAATCGACGAAGTGTCGGTTACATCGGTTCTGGACCTAGAACCTATTCCGTCTACATCGTCTACTATCCCAGATGAACTGGGAAGGACTCTTTCTTCCATTGTTGAGATGATCCAACAAATTCAAAGGACGAATGATGAGAAGGAAGCTGCAATAAAACTGGAGATAGGTAGACTTGCAGCATCACGTGGCCCCCAGAAGCAGCTCAGTGTGAAGGATCTTCCTTTGTGCTCGGATACCAATCCTTGGAGGTATGCCGAACACATGCCAATGACAACTGGGAAGATCGTGATCTCAGAAAAGTTGGGAGCAATTCCCCTGGAAGAAGTGGAATTTTGGCCCAACAAAGATTCTTATCCGGACTGCTATGTCCATCTTAGGAAGGAGCCAGCCTCAAATAAGGAGACCGAGCCGAAGGAGGTCATAGTTTTTTACTATAGTAAAGCTCAGACGTTACTAGCGAGCTCGATGAAAGAGAGGGGCTTCACTAACTCAAAGGTGCCTGCCTTGAGTAAGAAGCTTCCCTCCTTTGTGGCCTCTCCTACCAGAGCCTTTCCCTTCTTGGAAAAGGGATATAAGGCGGCCTTAAAGGCGGTGGAGGCAGGGAAACCATGCCCCTCCTTGGAGGAATGCAAGCCATTATCTCTGACCTTGCCCTTGGACCAAGAAGACTGGAAGGACGTACACCTTACCTTCTCAGTCGGAAAGCTGGAAGCTGATATTGCTGAACGCCAGTTCGGTGAGGCACTTCCAAAACTGTCGGAGGTTCTCTTGCGTAGAGAGCAAGAGACAAAGGAAAGACTTGCGGCATCGATGTCGTTGCAAACGACGCTAGAAACGAGGGCAAGTGACCCCAAGATCCAGGACATGTTCATGGTTGTGACCAAAACCCATCTGGCCACAGTTACGAAGGATCTCTATAGCTTTATTAAAGCTAGGAGAGCCTGTAGAGAGTTCGTGCTTGCCTCGGCTGCGGTGAGGCACCAACCGAGGAAACTGATCTCCTCTCATATTTGGGGTAAAGACCTCTTTCCCAATGAAGTGGTTAAAGAGGTAGTAGACAAGGCTGCCAAAGAGAATAGGAACCTTCTCAAAAAATGGGGCTTAGATCTCCTGTGACCGCGGTGCCTCAGATAGTGGCACAACCTCCAACCACGTACCAGCTGGTACCTCAACAAGTGGCAACACAGTCGCCAGTTTTTAACCCAGCTTTCGAAAGGCAGACCTCTTCCTTTCGTTCGAGAGCTAGAGGAACAGCCAGCGGTTCTTCTAGATGCCCTTCAAGAGGAAGGGGATACAGGGGAGGACGCGGTCAAGGAGGCAAGGCTTCAGGTCCACAACAGCAGAAGTAAGATACTTCCAGTAGTAGGGAGACTACAGCTATTTAGGGATCGCTGGACCTTCGATCCCTGGGCCCACAGCCTAATTAAAAATGGACTAGGTTGGAGCTGGACCAGTCCTCCACCTCATTTTCCTCAATTCTTCCAACACTCATCCCCCATTCTGGAAGAATACGCCAGAGAACTCTTAGACAAAAGAGTATTCCGGAAAGTTAAGTCCATAAAATTCCAAGGAAGGCTGTTTTGTGTTCCAAAGAAGGACTCAGAAAAACTCAGAGTTATTCTAGACTTGTCGCCACTCAACAAGTTCATAGTGAACTACAAGTTCAGAATGCTCATGCTTCAGCACATAAGGACCCTATAGACTTGTCTGACGCTTATTGGCACGTTCCAATTAATAGTCACCTCTCCTCCTACCTAGGCTTCAAGTTACATAGAAAACTTTACGCCTTCAGAGCTATGCCTTTCGGGCTAAACATAGCCCCAAGGATTTTCACGAAGCTCGCGAACGCAGCCGTCCATCAATTACGCCTAAAGGGGGTCCAAGTAGTAGCCTACTTGGACGACTAGCTGGTGTGGGCAGCATCCAGGACAGAATGCATGCAAGCTTCTAAGATAGTGATCCAGTTCCTGGAACATCTGGGATTCAAGATCAACATCAAAAAGTCTCGTCTTTCTCCAGCTCAAAAATTTCAGTGGTTGGGAATCCACTGGGATTTGGAGTCACATCGGGTTTCCATTCCTAGTAAGAAGAGGAAAGAAATAGCAGGATCTGTCAAGAGACTATTAAAATCCAAACGGATATCAAGACGCGAACAGGAGAGAGTGCTGGTCTCTCTACAGTTTGCTTCGATAACAAATCCAGTGCTAAGAGCACAGCTTAAGGATGCAACAGGAGTCTGGAGACAATACGCATCAAAAGCACGAAGAGATCTAATAAGACCACTAGCGACTCGACTATGAACGCTTCTCAAGCCGTGGTCCAATGCCAAGCAATTGAAGAAATCAATACTTCATCAACCTCCTCCCCCGTCAGTAACTATCCACACAGACGCTTCAAAGGAAGGCTGGGGAGGCCACTCTCATCAGATGAGAGTCCAAGGAGCTTGGCCCAATCTTTTCAAGTCATTTCACATCAAATTTCTAGAAGCCATGGCAGTACTTCTGACACTGAAGAAAGTTTCTCCTCGCCACTCGACCCACATAAGACTGGTTCTAGACAGCGAGGTGGTAGTGAGATGCCTGAATCAACAAGGGTCGAGATCACCTCAAATCAACCAAGTGATGTTGGCCATATTCCGTTTGGCGGAAAGGAAGAAATGGCACCTGTCAGCAGTTCAAATTCAAGGGTTCAGCAATGTGACAGTGGACGTTCTATCTAGGTTTACACCTATAGAGTCAGAATGGTCCCTTGACTCAGAATTGTTCTCCTTCATCTCGAGTCAAGTCCCAGAGCTGCAGATAGACCTCTTTGCAATGAAAGACAACAAGAAAATAGATCGTTACGTGTCCCCTTACGAGGATCCGTCAATGGAGGCAGTGGACGCTATGTCCCTGGACTGGAGCAGATGGTCCAGTATATTTCTGTTCCCTCCACACAACCTCCTTTTGAAGGCGCTCGACAAACTGAGATCCTTCAAAGGGAAAGCAGCAATGGTGGCCTACAAGTGGCCAAATAGCATGTGGTTCCCTCTGGCATTGGAACTACGACTAAAATTCGTACCGCTACCGGATCCATCCCTGTTTCAGCGAGTAGAGAAGTCAACTGTCTTCGCATCATCACAGAAAACACGGAACCTACATCTCATGATTTTCTCTCCTTATCGATGAGAAAAAGATTTGGTGTTTAAAAGTCAGTTTAGACTTTTGGAGGAAACCAGAAGACATTATGAGGCTTCAAGGAAGAAATAACTATCCTTTGTTAAGGCGAAGAAACCAAAAGAAATCCCGACTGATTCCTATTTATCATTCTTCATTCACCTTCATGAGCAAGGTTTAGCAGCCAACACAATTCTATTGTTCAAGCCTGCCTTGACAAGCCAGATACCATATGCCTTACAGGTCGACCTTTCTAACGACGTTCTTAATGAACTAGCCCTTCAACACTTCCAAAGACCCCTTGCTTGGTCATTAGATATGTTTCCTCATTGTAAATAAATAATAAACAATGAGGAATGTGCTTAGAAGGTTTTGAATTTAAGTCATATTTCTGTTTGTACTCGCTTTGGGGGCCAGAGTTAGTGAAATAGTGGCTCTCTCTAGAGAGGAAGGCCACGTCCAGTTCTTGGAGGGAGAACTGAATCTATTTCCAGACCTAACGTTTCTTACCAGGAACAAGGTACCCACCAACAGGTGGGGTCCCTAGAGAATCTGCCCTCTGAAGGAAGATGCATCTCTATGTCCAGTGGAGTGCCTAAAGGTCTATCTTCATAGAACTTCAGACTTTATGGGAGGACAGATGTTCAGAAGAGAAACCCTGGGTTCAAAGTTATCTATAACTAAGGGCGAAGTTCACCCGTGTTATTCGCAGAACGGATCCAGACAGTACACCCGTTAGTCATGATCCGAGGAAAGTTGCCTCTTCCATAAAATTTCTTTAATTATATGGACTTTGAACATCCTTGTTTGCACACCGGCTGGTAGGCATCCAAGGCGTTCTTTATGCACTATGCGAAGCAAGTGGAGCAACTTATGAGATCTGTGGTAGCAGCAGGTAGAATTCTTTAACCTTCTGTTTTAAGTCTGCGAGGAACAGTGTAATTAATTTGGGACGATTAATTAAGAGAGTGCGCGTGTAGTCACTATCTGTTACTACACGCTGTGCGATAGGCCACGAAAGTGTTCTCATGAACTGTTCCATTGACGTCGGTAATCTATAGCATAATACGGGGACTTGTGCCAAACGTTTTTTACGCTAGTGTATATAAACGGTATACAGACTATATCATTATTATTAATAATTCAATTGAAGTGGCAAATCTGTTTCCTAGTAGATGAAACAATATTTCCTGTTGACTGTTTATCTTTATGCTTTAACGCATATCATCCACATTTTATAAATTTTATAAATGTTGATCTGATATGTACGTTTATTAAATTTTAATAAACTAGTTCATAGTCTTATTCGCCCACACTCATTTTATTAGAAATGTACTGAGCATTAAGAATAAAATATGGATATCTTTATCATGATATGTCTTTCAAGACTGTTTCCTGATTCAAGCAAAAGTCCACTCACTCTAATCCTTCCTTGGAAGGGTTGACGGGGTACCCTAACGGGTTGGTGGCAAAGAGGCCAAATTTGTTCTTATGCGGATACAACCATTATCCAATAGTTGATAAGAGTAGTCACATTGGGGAAGGTGTCACAAATTCATACTGACATTGGTGACGCTTATACAAACTTTGCTTTATATTGTATAGGGCGAGACCACTATAAAAGCTTGTCATTTTGTCATCCATAAATTTTTATGTACTCCTCGAGACTTTTTCCAGAGTCTAGTACGACTCTTCCCTGTAGGGGGCAGGAAGCACTAACATAGTTGATGCTTAGATGGAATGATGTATGACGGTAACATCATAGGTCTCTAGGTCTAGAGGGACCAGGAAGATACTTTATTGAGAGTACGGCACTGATTGAGAATCCACAGATACAGTAATGCTCTGGTAAACTTCCATCAGGACGACATGGCCTGAGCCAAAAAAACGGATTTTGAGCGAAGCGAAAACTCTATTTTTGGGTGAGGTAGCCATGTCGTCCTGATGGACCCGCCCTTCCTTTTATTGTAAAAGGGCCTGTTGACCCCTCCCTATAGTACAGTATCTGTAACACCTCGTGTATCGCTACAAGGAATAAAGAGGGTGCTACCGTCTTCATCAGATACACACTGGAAATGGAATAGGAGAGATGCCTTATGAGCAGCTCTCTTTTCATTCTCGCTTCAGATTCTTATCACTATACCCCCTCGAAGAGTTAATACTGTTCAGGGTGAAGATAGCTATGTGATGTGTCAAGAATACGTCCTCTGATATTATGCGATATCCCTGTGAGATTATTTAGGGATATTCGCTCCAGGAGTTAGAATTTTGGATACCTTAAAGTAAAATTCTCTGGGAATATCACTCTAGTCAAATATACCCTAGAAAGCTACCTAAAAGGCACTTCCATCAGGACGACATGGCTACCTCACCCAAAAATAGTTTTTTCGCTTCGCTCAAAATCCGGTTTTACGTTTGTTTGAATAGAAGATTCTGCAAATCACAGAAGAATTGAGCAATTGAAGATAATGGAACATAAAAAATAAAATAATCATAAAATGGGTGAAACAATGAAAGAGAAACGCCATTAAAGAAATGAAAGTATAAACAACAAATAACTATTAGCAACAGCCAGAAATATAAACATTCAATGTCAACTCTGTTTTTAAAGATAACAAAAGTAAAATTGATGTGATTTAACCATAGAAATTTTATCTTTATGTTAAAAGGAATAAAGAAATTATCTCAGCAGAAGTCAACAACATAAAGGTATGTGTGATTGCAAATAATAATACCAATTCCCTAATATCGCAAGAGGGTCTGCCCCTCTCTATGATTCTTCTCCTGTACTTCTCTTTCTCCCTATTTCCTTAATCTTTCCCATCCCGAGTACCTGCCTTTGAGCTGTAAACTGGATTGTATCCAGGGGAACTATTCCTTTCCCCATATTCCCCACTTCCCTATTATTATTATTATTATTATTATTATTATTATTATTATTATCAAAGGTATGTGGTCAGATATTTTATTTGGGGCACTGTGCTTCGGTCTTTCCACTACACCTATCCTGGTCTCACAGGATAGGCTTTGTCTCCTCTATTTATGGACGACTGACAGACCTTATCAGACTCGGTGACAACTTTGCATTTGCACCGGAACTTCTGAAGTCTTTTTTACCAGGATCCAGTGATCAAGGTAAATCTGTGGGAGTCTTCTCTACTTACCTCTCAGAAGACTGGTGTATCTGAGAAGGATTCTAGACACCAATCTCCACAAAACTCTCTCAAAATGAGAACTCCTAGCCCAGAGTGACATGAGTCCGATTGGAATCCGGCCCTTGATTTCCCAGACATTCTTCCCCCCATGGGACCAGAAGCTTGGACGAGCCTCAAGGGATGGGTGCCAGTCGAGAATCAACGGAGTGGTAAAACCTTCTCATCCTTCCCCACTCCTCGGACTTGATGGTGTGCTGAGAACACATTAAAAAAGAACTGAATTTTTTTGGTGGGGAGGATGGATGATCTCTTGGGAGAAAGGTTATACCATAATATACATCGTGTTTCCTGGGAGGTTTCCTAAGAGGTTTTCTTTCAGATTAATACTATGCCTGATGCTATTAGACCCCTTTATTGTAGAGATAGCGGTAGGAAATAAGTTATATATATATATATATATATATATATATATATATATATATATATATATATATATATATATCTATATCTATATATATATATATATATATATATATATATATATATATATATATATATATATATATATATATATATATATTATTTGTCATTATTATTATAATTATTATTTTCATTATTATTATTATTATTTGCCAAGCTACAGCCCTAGTTGGAAAAGCAGGGTGCTATAAGCACAGGGGTCCAAACAGGGAAAATAGTCCAGTGAGGAAACGAAACAAGGAAAAATAATATATATATATATATATATATATATATATATATATATATATATATATATATATATATATATATATATATATATAGATATATATATATATATATATATATATATATATATATATATATATATATATCTATAGATATATATATCTATAGATATATATATAGATATATATATATATATATATATATATATATATATATATATATATATATATATATATATATATATATATATATATATATATATATATATATATATGAACATATATCACAAGCACACGTGATTTTAATTAATGTAAATATCACCCACGAAATGCATTTAATACCGAATTCTATCTTGGGATACCATAAAATGAATTCCAAGTGGATATTTATTTCCCAAGATAGAATTCGGTATTAAATGCATTTCGTGGGTGATATTTACATATATATATATATATATATATATATATATATATATATATATATATATATATATATATATATATATATATTTATATATATATATATTAGGCCTTTAGTTTACAATTACAATGCATAAAGTTACTATTTGATACAATAGTATATATAAAACATTCTACATTGTGTTGAAGAACAGAAGAATGGTAGGAAAAATTTGCTTCTTATTTTGGGGTAAACTAGACGGTTTTTACATTCAGAGATTACGCAAGAAAGTGAGCTGCATTGGGAGTACACTCTGGAATGATAAAATATTTAACATGTCCGTCGGTTTACTCAATGCGCGAGAGAATTGAGGAACCGCCTTTAAAATTAACGTTTTGTCAACCCTTCTCTCAAGAGGGTTTTCAATAATAATACTTGAAAAAATACTTTCGATAGCTAAGATTAACTTCGAGTACGAGTACGATGAGGACAGGGAAGTGGGGAATATGGGGAAAGGATAAGTACCCCTGGATACAATCCAGTTTATAGCCCGAGGGCAGGTACCTGGGATGGGAAAGGAAAAGGGAAAAAGGGGGGGAAAATGAAGTACAGGGAAAGAATAAAAGAGAGGGGCAGACCCTCATGCGACATTAGATAGTAGTAGAGTTATTTCAAGACGGGAAGAGACAGGAAGGAATAGGAAAGGTTTTTTGGTTCACGCCAAGCAAAAGGACACCATTCGACTGTCACCATTACGTTGATTGAGTGACTGTCACCATTATGTTGTTTAAGTAGGGTATGATGGTTAATGAAGGTTTTTTTTTTTTTTTTATATGATGATGATGAAGTAATGCTTGAATGAAATTACAATTTAATTGCAAAATGAATCTCTAATGAAATCAATCAGATGAAATGAATCTGGGCCTAGGAGGATTGCAATTGATCCCAGGCTCCAGTCTCTTCCACCAATAATGGTCACGAGTATGTTCAGTAGTGAGAGTTCTAGTTCGGGTGCAAAGGTCGTCATCGTCTGAAGCAAGTTTGTCCCAGGTTTTCTGGCCAAGCCTGTGAAACCGGACATTAAGAGGCTCCAATTTGGAATGAGCATGTAAATCCCTAATTGTATTGTAATAGGGAGGGCTCTCTTTGTAGCCTCTCCTCAAAGCCTTATTTTGAATTGCCTGCATTTTATTAAGGGAAGTTTTGCTGATTGCTCCAAATATTACGGTGGGGTACTCTAACTGCGGCCTTACTAAAGATTTATATAAACGGAGTTGGGTTTTAGTTGATAAGTGTTTAAATCGTAGTAATTTAGCAAAAGTTTTTCTAGAAACAGCTATTCTCTCTATGACGTGTGAAAGTATACCTGATTTCTTAAAGTTACACCCAAGTATTGTGGCCTTTTGTTTGAATGGAATTCTAACATTGTCAACAATGATTTCTGCAGGACTGCGAGCTGAAATGGGGAGGAGCTGGAATTTGTTCAAGTTTGTTGTTATTTTCCATTTCTTTTCGTAATTATTTACTTTTTGTATTTCCCTGACTGTTTTAATTTGCAACATTCGTTTGTTCTTATTAGGAATAGATATTACCTGGGTGTGGTCATCTGCGAACATGATTTGCAGACAACCAGGAGCAGGAGGAGGGGTGTCTCTGATATAAAAATTGTAAAGTGAAGGAGAGAGAACACTGCCCTGAGGTACACCAGATAGTAGTGGAAATTCTGGTCCAATATATTCTTTAATCTTGATCATGGCCACTCGATTATCAAGAAAGTTACACAATAGCCTAGTAGCTAGATTTGGGAGTTGTGCTTCTATTAATTTGTATTTAAGGCCCTCATGCCATACCTTGTCGAAAGCTCGGCTGACATCCCTAGATATTAGGTTACAACGACCCCCAAGATTTGACTTGACCGCAATGTATTCGTAAAGACGAGCTTCCATCCCAACCAATTTGATCAAACTCTTTTTAAAATTCTGATTTCTTTTTCTATAACTATATATGTAAATTTTTACCAAATTTTCCACATGATATGAAGATTTTCATTTAAATTTATCAAAAATAATTAAAAACACAAAACAAAATTCTTAAAACGTTTAAAAACTCAAAATATTCGAAAACATATCATTATGATGATAAAATATCTTTTCATATTAACCGTTCACTGAGATTGGAGGAAGCTTTTCCTGCTCCATCAGTTTTTAATAAGTAAAGAAACTGAAAGATAGAATACAAACGTGAAAACTTTATTTTCGTTGCCTATAATGAAGTTTAATTTATGCAATTTTCTATAGATTTTGCAGAAAATAGAAGAACTTGCAACACAGTTTTCTTTCGTTTCTGTTTTGACTTTCGAGGTGGACTAAATAAAACCCAATTCTATATCATCCCTTTATCTAAGTCTATAAGTCAATAAATGTTGCATTTTTAATCCTTCCTATTCTATAATGACCTTTGATCTATTTCTAATTATGTTTAAGGGGAAACAGGAGGATCTGCTCTTTTATTCTGTTGTATGATACCATAAAAACAGTTATTTTTACGAAAACTATCTCACAATTTTTTTTATATCAGATTTTGAGGGAGAAAGAAAATATAGCAAATTGTGAAAAACTATAATAATTATAGATTATTTTCTTCCTCATTTACAGTGGCAATACCGTTAGAGAGAGAGAGAGAGAGAGAGAGAGAGAGAGAGAGAGAGAGAGAGAGAGAGAGAGAGAGAGAGAGAGAGAATTATGGACAGCAAATGGATCTGTTCGCTATTTTTGTTTTTTTCCGTAGGTTATATATGATGCTTATATAAGTACCAACAGTATTCTTGTAGCTCAAGGTTATATAGGAACGATTTTCATTTGTATTTGGCATGTAAACAATGTACAAACGAGCTACAAGCGAGGGGTGTGCCCTACAACGTTCACAGTGTCACACACAGGTGACGTTCATAAGTCATGGTTCTCTATCTCCTCCCAAGTTTTGATCGGCTAGGAAGAGACTGATTAAGTTTGAACAGTAATTAACTGGGTCATTGAGTTCAAAATTGAAAATCTTCACTGAACAGCCTGATAGTTCTGTAAATTATACTGATAAATGAATGTAATGAGGATGGTAATATGACATCTAGTCTAATAACAGGTTGATCAAACATTCTTCAAACTAGTCAAGTTACACAAAGCAATAATTACACTGAGGAAAGTAATGCAATGTCTGATATAATATCAGGTCGATCGAGCATTCTACGACATTGGATATAGACATGTTAATCATGAGATGAAAAATCATAGTCTTCATGCCATTTGGGCGTTTTGACAGTCCTGGATGGCCGGCCCACGGCGAGACCAATTGGTGGGATGGGATTTGCTAGTTGGGGTGGAGCGGCTGGCGTTGAAGGTCTGACACGACTTGGTGTTGCTGGTGGGGGCAGTGGAGCTTGGTCGTTCGGCGTTGTGTGTATAAGCTGGCGAGTGTGGTTGGCCGGCTTTACAGGCGTGAGTGGGGGAGGTTGATCAACTGATGTTGGGTAATGTCGGTCAGCCAGCAGTTGTGGTTGGTCAGCAGGCGGGTCCGGCGGTGTTGATACGTGTCGGTTAGTCTCCTTCGGCTTGGTCGGGGCCGCGCTTGCGGGTGGTTGAAGGGGTATGCCACCATAGGTTATATTTTGCGGCTCTGTCGGGGTCGTAAACGGCGTGAACTTTCTCAGGAATTTCCGATTGCGCAGCGATACTCGGCCCGAGCCATCAACCTTTACCTCCTACTGGTCGTACTGCCTTACCTCGACGACTGTCCCGGTCCTGTCCCATTTGGTGGGATGTGGGCCAGTTTGATTCTGAATGCGAACATGGTCACCAACCCGTAGGGGTGGCAGACGGCGAGTGTGTTGTGACCAAGTGTCCATCATGCGGACATGGCGCTTGCGTAGGGCTTCTTCCCTGGATGTCAGGGTTTCGCACCATGTGGTGTGGAGGTTGTACTTCCCAGGAAGGATAGGGATGAGATCGCGGATCGGGTGACCGAAGACGCACATGGCTGGGGAGATTCTTGTGACTGGGTCTGGAGTGTTCCTGTACTGGAGGACTGCTTTTTGAACGGCATCTGTGTCTAGGTCTCCATTTGTCCCCGTGTTGTTAGTAATCAGGCGCTTCATCGTTTTCACTCCGATTTCCGCTCGGCAATTGCTGTGTGGAAATGCTACTGATGACAGTCGGTGGTGGACACCCCAGTCTCTCAAGAACCCCCGTGTTTCGGTTGCCATGAATTCTGGCCCACCATCGCTGGCAAATTCCTCAGGAATTCCGTACGTGACGAATGCACGGCGCAGGTTGTCAATTAGTCCTTTGGCACCACTGGTAGACTTTGATATAAGTGGCCAGTTCGAGTATCGGTCCACAATTACCAGGTAGTGGGCGCCCTTGTGAGTGAAGTAGTCGGCACACATTGACTGGAATGGGTAAACAGGCAAGACGGGTGGGGTAGGGGGGGCGGATGGTTGGGAGGAGGCCATGCGGTGGCAATCCTCACAGTTATCTCTATTCGCCTGTATGTCTGCGGTAATGCCTGGCCAGTACACTGATGCCTCTGCACGAGCAGTCATCATGGAAACACCCTGATGTGCCGAATGTAATGCGGATAGGCCCCCTGGCGCAAGCACGTCGGGATGATAACACGATCTTTGAACAATGCGACACCGTCGAAGGTGATGAGCTCGTTCTGCAGGTGGTAGTACGCACGGAGGTGTTGTGGCATGTCATCTTTTGATGTCGGGAACCCATGTTCGATGAGCTCTGTGAGCGCGTGAAGGGCGGGATCGCTTGCTGTAGATTCCCGTACACGGTCCTAGGTGACCGCTGGAAGGGAATCTAGGGACGTGAGGTAGGCGGGCTCTTCAATCGTGCATGTGTCACAGTCCCTCATGCGTATGCCGGCAAGGATATCGTCGTGGACCGATGGTATGGAGTGGTCGCAGACTGATGCATTGTCGTCAGGGAGATACAGTTTTTCTGGGTTGGTGTCGCCTCTCGGATGACGTGAAATGACATCAGCTGCTTTGTTGCGCATCCCTGGCACGTACACGATACGGAAGCGGTAGCGCAGTGTCTTTTCCTTTAGGTTGCGCAGTCCGGGATTCGGGATGTCATCCAGGGATCGGTTCTCCAACACCTTTAATAGTGGCTTGTGATGTACCGCAATGACCAGGTTTGAGCAGCCGAGGACAAAGTAGCGTGATTTGTCAAGGGCATCGGCTACCGCCAGGGCTTCCCCCTCTATCGCGGCATACCTGGATTCGGCTGGATGCGTGAAACGACTCCCGACTAGGGTCACCTTCCAACCTTCGCGGAAGCAGAATGGCTTGTCTGTTGGGCATTGGCAATGTTTTTGGAATAGCCAGAACCCGATGCCTTCTTTAGACCAATCGGTCGCAAGGCATGTCGGCTTGGTTTTGTCGAAGATGCGCACCCCGTTGGTAATTTCATCTACAATGGCCTCTTTAGATGCTTGGAATGCGCTTTCAAAATCGTCAGTCCACGTAAATGCCTTGTCGGGTTTCAATAGCTCGCAGAATGGGAGCATGCGCTCAGCCATACTGAAAGCATAAGACACTTGGTTTACTAGGCCAAACCACGATCGAGCGTCGGTAATGTTCTTCGGGCGTGGGAAGTCTGATATTGCCTGCGGGTATTTTGCACAAGGGCGCACGCTGTCCATTGAGATGATGAAGCCGGCGAATTCTACCTCGCGACAGCCAAACAAAAATTTGTCGGGATTGAGGGTGATGCCGTTTCTCCCGCAGACGTCGAGCCAAGTGACTGCCTGGTAGAAGCTTTCCTCAATAGTGTCGGCCCACAGTAATGTGTCATCAACGCATTTTGTCATGTCACGAACGTCGGATACTATCTCATCATATCGCCTTGAGTAGCCATCGCCTGGCTCGGCATAGCCTTGTGGGGCGACACAGTATCGATATCTGCTCCAGGATGTGATAAAGGTGGTCATGTAGCGGTCCTCCTTGTGCAATGGTACACTGTGGTATCCATTCCAGGCATCGAACACTGTTTTTAGTTTCCCCGGTGGGACACAACGGGCCTGATGAAAGGGCGATTGGTCCAGACCTGCTTTCACGGTTTCTTGCCAGTGTAACGCTACTGGAATGGGGGTGTGATGGGCAACGGGCTTAGCATCTGAGTCAACCATCAAGCGCATCGGTGGGCCCGCCATCAGGGGGAGGGGCTGGTGGACGCTCGTGTTGAATGTGCTGGAGGCATAAAGTTCCTTCAGGTATTGTTGAATGGCCTCCCTGTTACCTTCTGTGGCCGGCATGGGGATAGACGTAGGTTTAGGTGGGGGCGCCGTGCGCCGAGGACAATTGCATTGAGATGTCACGCCATTGTCACATGTATCATTTTGCGGTGTACAATTGTCTGTGGTTGCCGCACTGCACGACTTCTCACCCAGTGTGGGGAAATCTTTGGAGATTATGCCAAGATCGACGCAGGCGCTGCGTGACAAGAACACTCTGTCGGTCGAATCCGTGACATACACTATTTGCCGAGATTCGGTTTGCGGATCTCCGGCGTGTGTTCCGCAGAATCGGACGATGGCTGCCCCTAAGATACGGATATCTTGTTTATTCGCAGCCTTCATTCTCATCGAGACCGGGAGCAGGTCCGCGGTCGTCAGGCCCATCTGCTCGATAACGTTAACCCCGACCAGACAACTCTGGCAACCGATGTCGGCCATGGCAGGGAGTGTTGCGGGTCTTGCGCGCTTGACCGGTCTGAATCCCAGGGCGAGGTAATCCCCTGCACGGATGCTGAGTCGGAGGTTTATGAACGGCTGCGGTTGGGAGTTCCGCCTGAGCCATCTGTCGCACATGTTGTCATACAGGTGGTGATCTAGTGCTAGCAACTGTTCACCGTCGATCATTCGGATATCTGACATGGCGCACAACTCTACGAATGCTGCCGTCTGTTCGTCGCATGCGTCTGTGTTGGCAGATTCAGCCGCCAATTTACTCCGGCACATTCGCTCTATGTGGTTATCGCGATTACATTTGCGGCACTTTCTACTGTAAGCCAGGCACTAAGTCTTCCTGATTCACCAGGGTACATTCTTGCCATGGCCCTTCTCACCACAGTACCCGCAAACAACTTGTCTGCCACCGTCACTTGCATCCGTCTGATGTGCATCACCCCTGTTCACCGCGTTTTGGCGCTTGATGCGGCGATAGGAGCTGGTGACAGCCTCCGCGCCATGACTGTGGGTGTCCAGCAATCGGGACGCAGACTGCTTACCAGACTCTTTCTCTTTGATGAACCTGATCGTTTCCTCCAGCGACATCTCCTGCCGCTGGTCGCTAAGTAGATCCAGCTGGATGTCCTGGTCAGCGATACCTCGTGCAAGCACATCTTTGATCACGTCGTCCGCAAAGTTTACGTTTAGTCCTCATATGCACCTCTTGACGTATTTGCACGTGTTTGCTTGGGCCTTCACGCGGGCGTGAAATGCCCGTATCGGTTCCTCGCAGCCTTGTCGCATGTTTGAAAGAGCCGCCCGCGCCACCATTGCGTACTCCCCGCGCACCGCGAGGGCTTTTATCGCACTAAGCACCGAATCCTCCGATTCACCTACCAGGCTCCTCCCCGCGGCGCTGGTGATGTCCTTGCGTAGGCTCTCCTAACAACATTCAAGGAGCTTTACCACAACATCATCCCCTTGGAGCCCGGTTCCCTTGCGGTATTCGCCCAAACGAGTTAGGAAATAGTCCCACTCCCCACTCGTGCCGGCCGCTGATATCGTTGGGCGCTTAAGTTTTTCAACCTTGGTGCTTGGCGGGTGGTATTGAGCTACTGGGCCCAGGGCATGAGTCGTGTGTGCGTTCAGGAGCGCTGCGGTAATGATGGGCTCTGTGGATGCCTCGGTTCGATAGGTGCATCCAGGCACTGGGCAACCAATGCTTTGTGCGGCCATTTTGCTGCTTATCACTGTGAATTATCTACTAGGGAATTACTGACAGAGTGAATCATTTTAATCACTGTAAACCATTTGGATACTACTGACCTTTAGAGTCCTTTTTGCTGTATTCACGTTCTCCACAGGTTTGCGGGTTTGTTCATATCGTGGTGTAGGGACACACACTCAGGTAGATCTAGTAACAGACTTAACTTTAATACACAGCAACACTATTCTTGACAATTCCCGATTGCATTAGATTCAAGTCCATTCACTTTTGTTATGGCCACGTTTAGATTACCCTTGGCTGGCACTAGTCACCACATCATCACTCAGCTCGTTGCATCACTTACAATAATGTCTTTTAACAATGACTTCTCCCTCGGATCGTTTGTACATAAATAGGAACGATTTCCATTTGCATTTGGCATGTAAACAATGTACAAACGAGCTACAAGCAAGTGGTGTGCTCTACAACGTTCACAGTGTCATACACAGGTGACGTTCATAAGTCATGGTTCTCTAAAGGTAAAACCAATTCCAGAGAAAATCCTATGGTTTGCCATGAATAATTAAATATATACAAAAGAGTTAAGTGGCATTCATTGGTTGTTGCAGCCAAAAATTCTAGGTAATCACATCTATAAATAAGTACAGAAACGTAAGCAATTACAAGCTTGAATAATTGAGGTAAGTAAATTACCGAGTTACTTAAACACAAATCAGTCAGTTTGAACATCAAATGTTGCATAACTGTTTGGAAAAGAAAGTAATACAGCAACTCCTTTTAATAATTATTGGTATTTTGTATAGCTAAAACGCACATACCAGAGCTCAAAAACACCTTCAGGGTAGAACTTTCTGGCTAAAAATGCTTGGTTATAGATTTGCTTTTGTTCGTTAAAGGATGCAAGAAATATTAAGCCCTAATACACCTTTGTCTATCAAATTAGGGACTTGATCATTCTCCAAAATTGCCAGTGTGCTAGTTTTATGGATGACATGACCAAATGCTCATTAGTATCTTCACTAGCCATTTGTCATCTGATGTTATGAGATAACATCACATTTTTCATACTGTATTCTATTTTCAACTGGCCGTATTCCTATTTCTGCTATTAGCCCCAAGTATGGTGTAGTAGAAACCTGTTCAAACATTCCTTTCATAATTTTGTACTGTTTACTCTCTAGTTCTTTCATGTCTTTTTCTTTTATTACACTCCATGTCTAAATATTTGCAAACATTGTAGGTACTACTACTGTCTCATAGATCTTTATTCTCACTAACAATGCCAAATCTCCTACTCTGTTACTGTCTCCATACTTCCTAACTTCCTGTACCATGTAGCCTATTCTATTATTGCTTCCCTTTTGCTTATGATGAGACTTTGGTTTCCTTTATCCTAGTACCATTCTCCTGATTATCTATATTCCTTAACTGTTTCTATCCTTCGGAGTTTCTTAAAACCTCGTCCTTTGAGTTCCATGGTTGATTTGTTGTATGTGGAAATTGGGAGAAAAAAAACCATGAAAGGACTCATTCATATCGTATACATGCAAAACAATACATCTGTCTAAAGTGCAAAGAATGTACAGATATAATTGTGTACGTTTAGTGGTACATATGTTGCGACCCATCTCAGAATCTGCACCGTGTTGGAATACTCTCCTTTGGCGCTGCGCAATGTGAAGATTCCCAGATCGAAAAACTAGAATAGATTATTCACTGGCAAAATCAGACATGGATCTACACCACGAACATATGACTGCTGATTGCATATCCTTTCTTGACTTCCCAACATCAAGATGTGGTTATTATTGCAACAAAAAATTATTTGTAATCTATGACATATTGATAGTGTGTTAAAGGTGCTTTGAATCATTATAAAATTATCATACACACTGTTTAAAAAATATCAAATGCATGAAAAAATGATATTAGTTAATTAACTACAACACCCTCCCCATTGTTTGTGAATTAGAGGCTGACATTCAACAATTTTAAGTGGCCTAAACACAGTGACAGATAGGGGTGGCAATTCCATATTACAATAACTATCACGCCTTGGAAACAAATTAAACACACATAATGACCTGACTTTACATATTGGCCTGATCACTACATATACGACGAGGAGATTACCCCATAGAACCTAATACTGTTAACACACCTATTGCCATATAAGGTAAACGAGTCAGTCGACATATTTACGTGAATCTGTTTCACTCCACACCAACCAAAATACGATTCCAACTTGGTCGTGCGATTTGGGAATCTTCACACTGTGCAGCGTCAAATGAAAATATTCCAACATGGTGCAGATTCTGAGATGGTTCGCAACATATACACCTGCGTTTGATTCAACATATCAAAAATAAAAAATTAATAGCGCAGATGGGATACCCCTGGATAATTACTAATAATTATTCACTCATTTACAGGTGAGTAATATGCAGAAATCAACAGACAATCAACCAACATAAAATATAAAATTGCCGATGACCCAATGACGAATACACGCAGAGATCATAGAGCAGCAGAAGAAAAATTTATTGCGAGAGAAGCAAAAGAAAAATGCCAATGAGGATTTCCTATGCAGCCGACCAGAAGAATTTCATCAAACACTAGCAAACAAAACAAGAAAACAAAGTGAATTCTAAAGTTGGGTAGTATACAAAAAAAGGTAGGAAGTTACAAGGTGACTTTAGAACAGTAGCCTAACCTATTCAAGGTATGCAGTCAAAATGCCTCTTGACATTGAACATCCTGAACGATTTAGCATCACAGATGAACCCAATTCTGTTGTAACACGATGGCAACAGTGGTGTGAGAAATTTAAGATTTTTTTTAGAAGCATTTGGGAATATGAAGGATGCCTCAAAGAAGGCATTATTACTACACACAGCAGGTAGAGAAGTTTGGGAAGTGTTTAAGACATTGCAGCCTACAGATGACACAAGTGAAGCTGCAAACAAGGCTCTTACCAGGTCAACAAATTTTTTGAAAGGTATCAATTTACAGCACAGACATATCAGAAAAAAAATGAAAGTTTTGATGCATTTGTGACTAGACTAAAGAATTTAGCTGTTTCATATGAATTTCTAGAATTAAAAAATGTTATCATAGATCAAGATATTGCACATTGCACATCACAAGAGCTAAGAAAGAAATTATTGCAAGACAAAGATTTAACATTAAAAAAGGTATTGATAATAGGCAGAGCTTTAGAAACCTCAAATAGGCAAAGTAACATAATAGGTAGTTCTACAAGTAATAGAATGGTATGTTCTAAAATTAATACAATAGGTTCTAAGTGGAAAAACAATGAGAATCAGAGAAGGAATATATCAAAGCCTAGTCATAGAAAATCCAATGAATAATCAAATCCACGTTACAGCAAATAAACTAAGATCAATAAAGTTCCGGAACAAAATATGAAGAAGAACATACCAAATGTATCCATTTACTCGTAAAGAATATTACATTCAACTTTTGTTTTTATAATTGAATCCCATTAAAAGTCTCGATAAATATGCATCTCCCATATATCTTAAAAACCTTGACATGATCAAGCTTTCGTCTTCAGATTGTAAAACAGCAAAAAGAAAAGAGTCACATATTAATTTTGCTTTCATGAAGAAAATTACCAAGTGTCAATTGTTTCACTTCCTAAGTCTCTCAGTGGCAAACAACATTTAGGATCAGGTCTTATGGCACCAATAGGTTTGTTGTTTTATAAGTTTATTATCTGAAATACTCTAACTCACAGTTCTTTCAAGAATACAACCTAAATAGTTTAAAGAGTAAATAATGAGCAGACTTAAGGGAGAGACAGTTATAGAAAATGAATTTTGACACAGGAAAAATAATTTTTTTGTGTGTGAGATAGCCATGTCGTCCTGATGGAAGTGCCTCATTGGCAGATTCTACTTGGGATATTTCTACGAGTGATATACCAGAGAAATTTTATCTTAGAGGTATCAATGTGAGACATCGCATTCATTCCTTTCGCTTCCGGATCTAAGTTTCCTGCTACATACCGGGTAAGCTTCTTGTTGAAGCTCGTGGTAAAGATATCGATTTGCAGTTCCAGGACTTGCTCTAGAATGAAACAGAATGATTTTGTGTCCAGAGACCATTCTCTTTCCTGAGGATTGGATCTCGATAGGGCGTCCACCGTCACATTGCGAATTCCTTCGAGGTCAACTGCTGAAATATGAAATTTCCTCCTTTTTGCTAAAGAGAGAATGGCTAGGATTACATGTTGATCTGAGGAGATCTGGAGCCCTGTCTGTTGACGCAGTGTACTATTGTATTGTTGTCGATGACTAATTTGATGTGATTTCGTCTTTGGGCATAGTATCTTCAGAGTCAGACACAATGCCATAGCTTCCTGAACATTGATGGGAAATTTCTGAAATGCAATTAAACTCTGACCCTGCACTTTTTTGGAAGAAACATACTACTAGGGAGCTGTGTACACAGTCAGAGGGAAGGCGGCAACTGAGGCAAAGCGACAGGAAAGGATTTCCTTCCCTTAAAGTGACTTCTGGGCTTCTTGCCCTCAGGTTGAGGTCCTTCATTGGGGATAAATTTCCGTTTAGAGGACATAACCCAATTGTCTATAAGGCTCTTATTCTCCTGAGCTGCTTGGTCCATGACTTCTTCAACCAATTTTTCAGGGAAGAGATCCTTCTCCCAGATATTAGAGTTGATCAGTTTTCTAGGTTCATGTCTGATTGCAACAGCAACTAGGACGTGTTCTCTACATTCTCTCCTGGCTAGGAAGAAAGCATGGAGAACTCTATGAAAACATGATTATGTGAGTCTTCACCAAGACAGGGAAGAGATCAGATTTAGAATAGTTTCCAAGAAGCATCTCTAGATAAGTTCAGAAGGCTAAAGAGGCTCCCAATTCTCCATTTAATAGGGATTAGAGATTCCTAAGCATTTTCTCATTAAGTAGTTTGCCTCCGATGTCTTTATATAGTTTTCCAACAGTGAAGGTGTGTTGGACACCCTTCCAGTTTTTCAAATCATAAGGAAGAACTAGAGCGACAGGTTTAGATTCCTGTAGCACTGGGAATGGCCTGCTCTCCACTATTGCTTTCATCACGCCCTCTAAGCTTTTAGAGGCAAAAGGGAAGACAATATCCTTGTGTGCCACAAAGGTGGCCTGTTTCCTGCCAAAGTCAAAAAGTTGGGTATTGTTGAATTCAGCAGTCTTTAACTAACTAACCAAAAGAGATTGAGCCTTACTATGGTCTAGAATGATTGTTTCCTTAGGGATCGTATCATCACTAAGGGATGCTTCCGAGTGCCTTGTAGTAAGGATAACTATTGATCGATGTAAAGCATTCCAAGTCCGAAACTGGCTTAAAACCCAAACCATCCCTGATATGGAGGAACCCTTCAGTTAAGGCCATTTGCTCAGTCAAGGGTTTTTAACTGTGCATTTTGATAGGCTCAAAGCTGAGATACCTTAGAAAAAGTTGCCTTTTGTAAAGCTTCTATCCTCGCTGTTAGATCCGCTTGAGAACATTCATATTTGGCAATTAGGTTCTCCATGAAAGCTTTCTTGAACGCCATTAGTTCCATGTTACTAGGAAGGGGAGGTTTGTCTAAATTCGGAATCATAGTGGAGGCGGAAGCTGGTGCTTGAGCAGCAGTGATGGGGGAAAATAAAGAGGCACTGGGAGCTGTTCTCACATGATATACATCCAATGACTCTTCTGAGGCTTCCGTGGTCAGTAGGATCCTCTCCCTCTCTGATGACACAGAAGAAATAGTCGATATGTTTTCAGCATCCAAGATCATGACTTGCAGAGCGTCACAGACTTCATCACATGCATGATCTGCTGGTACCGTCGGGAGTTGAACCGTCGGTAATTGATTACCAAACACAGAGGTCACCTCAGCCTTGGGAAAGAAAAGGTCCTTCAGTTCCAGAGAAGGAAGATGAGAGTTCTTCTAGAGGACTCCTACCCAGTGTCGTAGTATCCTCCGACTTCGATCTCAAACGTCCAAGGAGACGACAGTGGCATAGATGGCAGTTTTAAGGAGACCCGTGCAAACCTGGCATTTGGTAGGTTCCTAGAATGCAATGGATCCATTGGAAACAAAAATCAGCATGTTTATGGCAGGTCTTGTGGCTGCAGGGTGACTTGACCAACCTGGTACAGGCGACCTGTAAAGAATAAGCATTGCAATTACATATCATTAAAAATTATTTTCTTAGATAGAACCTATCCTAACTTAAATAAACATACCGCTTAAAAAGTGACTAGAGATTGAACATAATCAGAACATATGTATAACTGCTCAGAAATCCATAGAGATTTATAAAGCAAAATATAATAACAGTGTTGTAGGAATAAGGAGGAAAGGTTCAAATCAAAGGGACACCAGAACATCCAGAGTAGGTCTATTGGAACAAGCTAAGAAGGCAAGTTCACACATCATACTGTCTAGACCTCCAACAGCTGCCCCCGAGGCTACCGTAGCTGGGTCAAGGCAGCAACTATTTCTAGTAGCCAATAAAAGACTGACCGGTCAATATCCCAGGCATGTCGACACAAGGTGGCAGACCCATTATAAAGTCAACAGGGGAAGAGTGAACAAACCCATAGGAAAGGGTTGACACTCAGGAAAGTACTGGAATGAAAGGCAGCTAATAATTGAACCTGCCAAGACCTGATCATTATCATTAACTTAAAAAAGTGGGGTGTAGCCAATAAGATAATGAGACCCGTACAAGACAGCCAGGACACTAAGACTTAGAAATTCAAAGGATTTCCTGACAACCAGGCAGGATCCAATCGACCTGCTTCAGAGGACAATATTCCTCGGGTGTGTGATAGTAAAGAGCAGATGATCAATCTAAGGCTGCACTTAAGGTAGCAGAGGGAATGACCCATAGCCAACACACAGGCAGTGCTAGAAGAACTCAAGCTGACAAGACAGGAAGCAGATACAGAAGGCAGCACCTCTGTCTAGATAGGCTAACCAGGCAAGGGAGTCAAGACTCAATGGCAAGAGGGACAGCACTGGAAGTGAGGCTGCAGACATAGAACAGGCTCTGCCAAGGCGGCAGAAAAGGACCCCAAGGGGTACCAACTCTACACCTAGATAGGGTTAGGCCATAGGGAGAACTGTGCAGGCAAACCTAGCCTAGCTAGTGGGTGAGGGAAAACTCAAAAGCTAGGGTAAGATGACTAGACAAGAGGAACATAGTTCCCAGTACAGTACGGTTATGGCCTAACTAGGAAGGGGAAGGGGCAGAGAAAACACCCAAGGGGGATCTCTAAAGCAGCAGAGAGATTTTGACCAGGGGAGGTGAAAATATCACCTACCTAGGGCAAGGAAAGATAGCCTACAAGTAGGCACACTAATAGACACAAGGATAAGTGAAGAAAGGGGTGGTGATTGGAGACTTAGTAAATGGCGAGGCAGCATAACAGGAAGGCCCAACAGCGACATTAGAGCAGCAATATTCTTTCAAGGGGTCTGCCATGATAGGGCACTGAGGACAAGTCCTCACAACCAGGCATAGCCTACCAAAGACTAATAGGGAAGCCTAATAATGGTTAAGGTGACACAAGGGGGTCTGCTAGTTAGCATCAGAACAGGGGGTAAAGCATTCCTATGTGTAAAAATAAGTAGATACAGGGAACTGCTTCCCAAGAGCCGTGCTACCTCGCCAAACATATAGGTTAAGTGGAAAAGGAAAACCGTCACCCTAGGGCAGCTGAGAACACTATCCAACTACAAGAAGGACCTTCAAGACTGCAGCTCCCCGCCATGACGAATCGACTGCATGGGAGGATAGACAGCCTCACCCAACCAGTGAGATTTGGTAAAAGAAGAAGGGGATGGTGCATGAGTGAAAATTTACCTGGCATGCCCGCCCGCTACAGTAGGCTTGCCTAAATCAATGGTGATAAAAACACCCAAGAAACACCAATGAATGATGAGGGACTACCATAAACATACCACATCTTAAATGAATAATGCAAAACATATTCATACCGTAAAATGGCTAAATAACTAAGCTTTTTTGAGCAATTGGTAGTGCCGCTGGCCTCGGAACAATAAAGGCATGCAAATCAAATAAAACACTGAGTGGAGACGCAAAATTCTCCAACAGACAAAAAATGGGTACTCATCTCAGTTGATGAGGAAGAAGCTGATGCATCCATGATAAAAAATCATTCAAAAAACCAAGAAAAACCGGCAGAAACTCTCCCAGAGATCGTCAAAGATGGCGACTGCGAAGGGGAATATATCAAAGGAAATGTGTTAGTTGTAGCATATTGAGATCGGGAGTTGTAACGTTTTTCTTGCCCATGTATCCTACCCTTACCTTATCCTTTGAGACAAGGTTAACTCTATTCGGGGAAGGATAACCATAGCTACTTAATAACACATTCCTGATTTATACCAGATATCTCTCGGGATATTTGTTCCATTAAAACTCCGTTGATACCTTAGAAGTAAAATTTCTCTGGTGTATCACTCGCAGAATCATACCTAGTAAAAGCTGCCAATGAGGAACTTCTATCAAGACGATATGGCTCGAGCCCAAAAAAGTCAAAGATGAAATGATACTGATGGTTTAATGTTACATTCAACTATTGTACACGATGTAGGTTATGCAAAATCTACTAATAAACTTTACTCAACAATAGAAAAACATTAACAGCAATATGAAAATAATAGTCAGCAAACAGAAAATAAAACTATATTTAATATGTATCATAGTATAGATATTCACAGTATTACACAAAAATCCACCGAATACTCACAGCATACCAAAACTAATGGATAAATATACAAAGTTGTTACCAAGTAGGACGAGTTGACTTTCTACAGCAAGGAACAGATGGCGCTGAGTAGTTTCAGATATAAAATGTTGACAGAAAGAAATATGTCAGCCACTTATAAGTAATAGAAGCTTTGCCTGACAACCAATCTGCTTACCGAAAACTATACTCTACGGAGGCAGCCATCTGCTCTGTTGTAAATGATATGCTAGAAATGATGGATGAAAAAAAATGTGGTATCTTAATTCTGCTCGATGTCAGAGCTGCTTTTCATAGTGGTACATGAACTGCTACTAAATGATCTATGGTCCATTGGCGTTGAAGATCAAGCCTTCGAATACCTAAAAGACTACTTAGTTGGTAGAAATTACTGTGTATAAATTGGAAACTTTTATTCATCATATGAACCTTTAAACAGAGGGGTACCCCAGGGGAGTGTACTTGGCCCAGTCTTATTCTGCATCTATACTATTGGTCTATCGAAAATACTGCATGGCGTGAAGTTTAATCTATTTGCAGATGACACACAATTTTACTTCTCCATAAATGATATAGGTGAAACTACTGAAACTCTAAACCGAATGCTTGATAGTGTTAGAGAATTGATGACATTTAAACAACTAGAATTAAATGAGAACAAACCTGAATTCATGGTGTTGGGCAAGAGAAACAGCGGGAAAAACTTAGGTGATATTCAAATTAACATAAATAATGACTTGGTGCCGTTATCTAGTTGAATAGTAACAATAATAGGGAAGTGGGGAATATGGGGAAAGGAAGAGTACCCCTGGATACAATCCAATTTATAGCTCAAAGGCAGGTACTCGGGATAGGAAAGATTAAGGAAATAAGGGAAAAGAGAAGTACAGGAGTAGAACAAAAGAGAAGGGCAGACCCTCTTGTGATATTAAGGAATTGGTATTACTATGTAAAGTTCGAGATCTAGGTGTATTTCTTGACTGCAACCTATCTCTAAATCCCCAAATAAATAATGTAATAAAAACTGCTGGTTATCATCTAAGAAATATTGCGTTTATAAAAAGGTCCCTAGACGAAAATTCTGATAAGAAACTTGTGATAAACTGCGTTATTACCGGGATTGACTATTGCAACTCTATCTATTACAATATACCAAAAGTGTAACTTAAGAAATTACAAACCATAAAAAACAGAGGAGCAAGACTGATAAAAGGATCACCCCTATACTAATTGATTTACGCTGGCTGCCGATTAAAGCGAGGATTGAATTTAAAATATGTATGTAACTGTTTACAACACAACACTCTCCATTTACTCCAACATAATGCAATCCTGCAGTTCTCATCTTCTTGTACAGTAATTAGGTGGTTATTTAAATTCTGGATAAGCAATAATTAGCGAGATATGTTAAGGAAGGGGGAAGGAGTTATAAAAAGAAAATAGCTTGGTATCCTCACTAAACAACTTGGAACTGACATGTCAACATCGTCAACCAAAGAGAATCCGTGTTGCCAGCATACATAAACAGAAGTTTGTGATGCCAGCATACATAAACAGAAGTTTGTGATGCCAGCGTACATTTGATGTACTGTATATTCAAAATATACTTAATCAAAAATTGAGTGATTACTCAAAACTGTTACAAACTTTTGAGTAATCACTCAATTTTTGATTAAGTATATTTTGAATATACAGTATATCAAATGTACGCTGGCATCACGAACTTTGTTTATGTAGGCTGGCATCATGAATTCTGTTTGGTTGACTATGTTGACATGTCAGTTCCATTTCGTTGAGTGAGGAAACCAAGCTATTTTCTTTTTATAACCCCTTTCCCCTTCCTCACCATATCTTGCTAATTATTGCTTTCCCAGAATTTAAATAACCACCTAATTACTGTGCAAGAAGATGAGAACTGCAGGATTGCATTTTGTTGGAGTAAATGAAGAGCGTGGTGTTGTAAATAATTATCAATATGTACAATAACCCAACAAGTTATCAAAACCAGGCATCCAAAATACTTGAGAGAATTGCGACATATTGTGCAGCCAACATATCGTGTCGACACGAGAATAGTTACAGATGGATTCAAACTGTTGGAACCTAGATATATGTCTACCTTAGGCTCTAGAGCCTTTAAATAAGTAGACCCGAGAACATATAATAAGCTCCCATGAAACATTTGAATGATTGAAGACATTAAGGCTTTCAAGAGGATACTGATGACTTTCTTATATCATGAGTCTTTTGACAGTGACGATTTAACAGTAAATGAAGAATGTGAGACATGAAACGTTAAATACTCTGAACGAATAAGGTAAAACGACAGTGGAAGTCCTGTAGAGAGTGGGGTTCCCCTGCTGTATGGGACTGGAAAAGCAGCCATCAAAGTAAGTAAAGTATGACTTCTACTTCTAATGATGAATGTTGATTCAGTCTTCTTTATCCTCTTCAAACTACTTTGTCGTTGTGTGTAGTCACTAAAGTTCAGAGTCACAGAGGGGGTGACAGAAGAATGTCTCCAAACACGAGCATTGTTTTGTCAGGTCTCTCTTGTTTCTGCCTCCCCATATCCTATTATATCGGAACAATACTATAGAGAATACTGGAGCATTAAGACTGACATTTCGTAATAGCCAGGTGCCAGGAACCCACTATTAAATCATCCTGTTGAACTCACGTTCATCAGACGGCTGGCACCAAAGTACAGCAGGGACGTGCAGAGAAATTTTTCAGGGCAGGTGCTCAAGTGAAAAAAAAGAGCAAAAATATAGAAATGAATGAGGCTAAATATATACCGGCTCAATATTCTTTCAAATTTATTTAAACTAGCCATTAATAATTCAAGAAAGATATAAACATGGCCAATATCATAGGTACCGGTGGGCTAATGTGTTTTCATGAACATGAAACCTAGAGTGCTGACTTCAAGTAGTACTAGAAAATTCAATAAAAGAAAAATATATATATATATATATATATATATATATATATATATATATATATATATATATATATTACTTTTACATAAATGACTGCAAGAAAATCAATCAGTATGATTAATACACTTGGCTGATAACCAAACCTTATCATTTTATATTTGTAAGAGAGCACTTCTGTTTGCCATTTCTTTGAGTATGCTGATAACTTCACTGTTGTTGATTGTGATATCCTTTTCAACGGCTAGCGACAAAAGATCAGATAACCTCTCCTCACTGGACAGGCTGTGTAGCTTTGTCTTCACCAGCTCAAGTTTTGAGAAGGTCCTTTCCACTGTTGCAGTTGTGATGGGTAGAGTGGCATAATTTGTTAAGAATTCAAGCATAAGTGGCAATATCTCCTGAACATTGTTTTCTTTCATCAGGTTGAGCATTGTAGCTGCAGTATTCTGTGGCAGGCAAGGAAATGACGAATAGAAGATCTTTAATTCCATCCCTAGCTTGTCTACTTCTTCTAACTCATAAAACTGGCATAATTTTTACAATGACTTGAATGTTTCTTCATTCACAGGCTCTTTCCAGTTATCTTGGACTGTCATATAAGGAAAGGCATTTAGGATACCCCATGTTGTGTTGTGTCCACCTTTAAATCTTTTGTAACTCATGTGATATTGTATCTAAAAACACATAAAATACTCTCACACGGTAGTAATCATCCAAGGATTGATATTGCTGGTCCTCAGTAGCAGATGTAGCACTATACTTGTATCTTTCAGGAATTGTTCTTCTTCTGCGCTGTCCAGGAATCCTGAAACTTCTCATTATTTCTTAATTTTCTTAAATTTTGTAGCACTTCATCCACAATTCTGTAGGAGGCAGCCAAATCAAAGTCTTTGTGTTGCACGGCATTAGAGGGATAGGCAGTTTCTTTGAAAACTGGAGTGGCAATCTCAAGACAAACAAGAAATTCAAAGTTAATACTTTACAGCGATATTGAGGCATCCCCTGCTGATGCATCAGAAGGATGTTCTTGCACTATCTCTTCTAGAAATTGCTTTAGAGGTGGAATGACCTTCCTCGTGGTTTTAAGAGCTGACTTTTGGCAAGCCCATCTTGGGTCTGATAGCTTCTTAAGTTCAAGTGGGTGGTCTTCTGGATACAATGCTTTCTGGATCTCCACGAAAGCAATATGCCGTTTTGAAGAGTTAGCAATAAAAGCATACAGTTTCTCCACCAAACTGATAAAAGTTACTAACTGAGTACTTGATTTGGCACTTTTGACTAACACTAGATCTAGGCTGTGTGCATGGAAGTGTACATAGAGTGCCTTTGGGTTCTGTCTTTGGAGTCTGGACTGTAATCCATCGTATATTCCATTCATATTTGCTGCCCCATCATGGTAGACGAGAACGACCATGAATGGGAGGTAAATCTGTTGTTGTTTGCAGATGATACTGTACTGGTTACAGCCGCGGAAGAGAAGCTTGGCCGATTAGTGACAGAATTTGGAAGGGTGTGTGAGAGAAAGAAGTTGAGAGTTAATGTGGGTAAGAATAAGTTTATGAGATGTACGAGAAGGGAAGGTGGTGAGAGGTTGAATGTCATGTTGAATGGAGAGTTACTTGAGGAGGTGGATCAGTTTAAGTGCTTGTGGTCTGTTGTTGCAGCAAATGATGGAGTGAAAGCAGATGTACGTCAGAGAGTGAATGAAGAATGCAAAATGTTGGGGGCAGTTAAGGGAGTAGTAAAAAATAGAGGGTTGGGCATGAATGTAAAGAGAGTTCTGTATGAGAAAGTGATTGTACCAACTGTGATGTATGGATCGGAATTGTTGGGAATGAAATTGACGGTGAGACAGAAATTGAATGTGTTTGAGATGAAGTGTCCAAGGAGTATGGCTGGTGTATCTCGAGTTGATAGGATTAGGAACGAAGTAGTGAGGGTGAGAAGGTGTAAGAAATGAGTTAGCAGCTAGAGTGGATATAAATGTGTTAAGGTGGTTCGGCCATGTTGAGAAAATGTAAACTGGCTATCTGCTAAAGAAGGTGATGAATGCAAGAGATGCTGGGAGAAGTACAAGAGGTTTGGATGGATGGATGGAGTGAGGAAAGCTCTGGGTGATAGGAGGATAGATGTGAGAAAGGCAAGAGAGCGTGCTAGAAATAGGAATGAATGGCGAGCGATTGTGACGCAGTTCCGGTAGGCCCTGCTGCTTCCTCCGGTGCCTTGGATGACCACGGAGGTAGTAGCAGTAGGGGATTCAGCGTTATGAAGTTTCATCTGTGGTGGATAATGGGGGAGGGTGGGCTGTGGTACCCTAGCAGTATCAGACGAACTCGGTTGAGTCCCTTGTCAGGCTGGGAGAAATGTAGAGAGGAGAGGTCCACTTTTTTGTTTCATTTATTTGATATCGGCTACCCCCCAAAATCATGGGAAGTGCCTTGGTATATGCATGTATGTATTATCATTGATACAGATAGCCGGCATAGGCGGCGGGCCTGTAATACATCCCTCTCAAAAGGGCACTTTTAATACAGTAACAAAAGGGGCATGTGCTTGGACACCCCTAGCACCCACCCACCCTCAGCACGTCCCTGAAGTACAGTAGTTATTAGAGTATCTAGAACTTCCATTCCACACCAACAACAACAGGCCCTAATAACCAGTCACAATGAAGATCCATACGATGCAAGTGAATGCTAAGATTACCACCAACCCCACGAACGGAAGCATATTTCTCAATAAACAAATCCTCAATCACAGGGACAAGATCCCTCAAAACGAGTGATTGGGCACAACCAGTATTATGCATGATATAAACAGGGTGTAGTGAACCACCATCAGCAGCAACAAACCCCTTAGCAGTGTATGGCTTGTAAACCTTATCAACAGGTCTGAAATTGACAGGCTTCCTGTCAAAAATGTGGTAATTACTAGTGTTAACCTCTACTGGTAGCACACCATAACGAGACTTTGGTAGAGTTACAAGAGCCACACTTTTATCTTCTTTCCTTTTCAACCGAAAACATTCAGACACTGTGTGACCTGGTTTCTTATAATAATTACATACTACATAACTGCTAGTAAAAGAAATAGTATTAATCACAAGGGCTTTGAGACTTGACATATGAATCAGAATTAGAACTTTGATCGACATCATCAGTACCTGTATGCTTATTTGTATCCCTATAGTCTTTTGATCTATTAAACCTTTTATCACTACACCTATACCATCAGCACATACGGCTTTTCTGCAAAGGGTAGATAACTTCCTTTCACTTGAGTAAACCTTAATGTTCTCACTAACACTATTCTTAAACTGTTCAATAAAAAAAAATTCTTTTAATCTCTCAAAATCATCCCTACACTCTGCTGTTTTACACCATATATCAAATCAATCTGATTGTTCTATACTAAATTCTACATATGTCTGCTTATCTTACTTTGTCCAACTCCTAAACTTCACCCTATAAGCTTTGGGTCTTAATTCACAGGCTTGTAAAAAAGCATTTTCCAAGATTTCATAATCATGTAGGCCTACTATATACTCAGGAATGGAAGCATAAACTTTTGGTGCCCTACTACACAAATCCCCTGATAACATATACGACCAACTTTCTGGTGGCCACTTACATTTTGAAATTGCTACTGAAAATAATAATACCAATTCCCTAATATCGCAAGAGGTTCTGCCCCTCTCTTTTACTCTTCTCCTGTACTTCTCTTTCTCCCTATTTCCTTTGTCTTTCCCTTCCCGAGTACCTGCCTTTGAGCTATAAACTGGATTGTGTCCAAGGGTACTCTTCCCTTCCCCATATTCCCCACTTCCCTATTCTTATTATTGATTTGACTTACATTTCTTAGCTTTTGTCACGAAACAGACAAAATATTCATCTAAATCCTTTTCAGTAAAAGGTGGTACATCTCGGTCTTCATAAATAATTACTTACCTAGATTTATCTGAATCACTAGAACTAGTCTGCTTAATTTTTTCAAGTTCTAACTCTTTTTGAACATTAAGCTCATGAAGCTTTTTTTCTGAGCTTCCCTATCTTTGAGTCTCTTCTTGGCTTCTAATTGTTCACGTTTTAACTCTTCTTTCATGCTCAGCCTGAGCTTCTAACTCTTTTTCTCTTAAACGAGCTTCTATTCTAAGTCTTTCAAGTTCCACCGCAGGTAAAACAGAACACACTGATTCTCTATCCATTGTATCTAGGACATCCTGAGGTGACACATCGCCTTTAACCAAATGTTTAACTAACACATGTTTAATATCCCTTTCCTTCATTGAACTTTTAACATTAAGCTCAGGATGTTTGCCTAAACTCACTAAGCTAGATTTCTTGAGATCACTTAACTTCTCAATTTGTGGATCCTCATAAAATTCGAAAAAAACCCGATGGTATTAAACTCTGACATGTTTGCTGGCTATTTTAACAAGTAACAACATACGTTTGCTTCACGAACGATGTTGGACCTACAAACAGAATAACACTTCAGATACCAAACTAGGCCCCCAATTCTGTTACTTTCATCTATTGTATACGACGTAGATTATGCAAAATCTCCTTAAAAAATTTTTTTTAAACAATACCATAAATCTAACAACAATATGAAAATAATAAACAGGAAACAGAAAATAAAACAGCATTCAAGATTTAACATAAATATTTACAGCATTACTGAAAATTCACAGAACACTCACAGCAGACCAAAACTAACACACATTTTTGACGGGCTGCCAACGCAAGAGCCTGTGTCCAGTAAAATGCTGGACAATCTACCAAGCAAGGTTAAATATCCCAACGCACGGCCGATGCAAAAGCCCGTGTCCAGCAAAAGGCTGGGCAATTTATCAAGCAAGCAAGGATGAACATGTGAACTGCAAAATGGAGGAACTAGGAATTGCAGCCCAGGAAGCAATCGGGAATACAAAAACATCAGGGGCACAGACCTACTACACTGATAGTACTGTAGATCCTGATATTCAGACAATAGGAGTTGCAGTATATTCCAATAACTTTTTGGCTTACTGGAGAACATCCAACAATGCCCCCACTATGCAGACAGAGCTTGTTGCAATAAAACAAGCACTAAAAAACTCCATTGAAAATGTAGGACCTGTAGTCATCCATACTGACTCAAGATCCTCATTGCAAGCCTTGCAACAGGAAAAGAACAAGGAAACCAAGCCTCTACTAGCTGATATCAAAGCCCTCCTATATCAACACAATTAAAGAGACAGACCTGTGACTCTCAACTGGATTCCCAGTCACATTGGAATACCAGGGAATAAGAAAGCAGATGAGCTAGCCAAAAGCACCAGACACATAGACAGAGTATAGATACACATGGGCCACGGACCTAGTGCCTCCCCCATTGACAGACATAAGCCAAGAGAGCAGGCTATATGCCTCCAGAGATTCAGGCTGGGGTATAAAGCAAATTGGAAGATGTTGGAAAATAATAATGAAAGATCCTGTGAATATTGTGACCTAACACCACAACAGGCCCTCCTGCAATACCTGCTAGAATGTAGAGAAACAACAACGAACAAACGAAAGTTGTTACCAAGCAGCACGAGTTGACTTTCCAAACTTTTATAAAGCAAGGGAGAGATGGCGTTTTGTAGTTTCAGATATAAAATGTTGACATGAAGAAATATGGCTCCTTCTTCTAATGATGAATACTGATTCAGTCTTCTTTGTATTCTTCAAAATACTTTATCGGTATGTGTAGTTATTAAAGTCTAGAGTTACAGAGGGTGTAGCTGAAGAAGGTCTCCAACACAAGGAATGTTCAGTCAGATCTCTCTCGTTTCTGCCTCTCCCTGATCTCTAAAATGGGCTGCAAATGGGCAGCATAAGGCTGTATACTCATAAAAGCATCTAATGATCTTTTTGCAAGCTCAAGAACTCTCCTATCGAGTACAAGGAAAACAACCAGCTCTGTGCCAGTTTGGTGGCTGAAAGTTTCAGCTCTGACATACACTGTTGACTTTCCAATAAGCTCTTATAGCGAAACCTTCATCTGGTGTTTCTGCTATAGCAAGGAGCACCAGCACAGTCAAGACTTCTGTCATTTTGACAAGAAAAATACAAGGAATGCACTTCATACTATGATCACAAGGGAAAATTTGTGTTCTTTGCTCTCAAGCTGGCTGCCGAGCTGGGCTTGCAGCTTGATTGGGACTGTGTCCAGCACAAGATATGGTGCAGATGCATTGATTAGAATCTGTACCACGACATCATATAACGCCTTGTCACTAGAAGGAATAAGGAGCCTCCATTGCACAAGAAAGCCTTATAACTGAAACTCATCAACATTGAATTCCCTCACTTCTATACCCCAGGAGTTCTCTAGAAGATGCTGAAGACACTTGGCAGGCCACCTAGAAGACTTAGTTTTAAACCGAATACAGATATCAACTGCATGAAGACTGCACCTAATAGATATTATCAGGAACGTGATCGTCCTGTTCTTGACCCCTCTCCTCAACCAGTGAAGATGCCACCTGCCAAGAAGAAAGAGAGTAGAACAACAGTGAAACCACCTACTGCCACCTCCAATGCCACACTACCTACTAGCACTCCAACAACAGAAGAAGAAGCGTCAACCATGGACGTGGATCCTTCCAAAGGCACTCGCCCTCCTGCTTTGGCTGAGACACATTAGCCAGACAGCAATTGCACATCTAACCTAACACAGCTACTTACTGAAGTCACTGCCACACTCACCCCAACTGTTGGGCTTACTCCAGAACTTGCTAAAGCCACTGCAACACTCACTCCAACTTTTGAGTCTGCTCCAGAGCCATGGCCCACCTCTATGGATCCAAAGCACTTGCCAAAATTCAGGTTACCAGACGTAGAAGGCGTACCTTCCTATGCAGCAGTTGCTGCCATTGCGGCCTCGAACCCAGGAATAAAGATATCTGCCAGAGCCAATCTAAAGGGTGACATGATCATTACACCTAAGGATATGGATAGGGCCAGCCTTTTCCACAGAGAAACCTCCCTGGCCTATCTTGATCCTGTCAGGAAAATGAGGAAAGCAGTTGTCTCCAACTATTCTGTCACGATGCCACTGTCCTTCATAACTGACTACAATAATGTTGCCCATGCTGAACACCATTTGGGCAGCCATAAGAAGCCTACCAAGAAAGTCACACTCACCTTCATTGGGCCACTCCCACCGTCACTGGACCTCGGACTGTGGGAAATTTTCCCCATAGAGGAGTTAGACATCGACCCGCTACTCTGCTTCAACTGCCAACGTTTTCGCCACCACAAGGAGAACTGCAGGAGCCCAATGGTCTGTGGAGTCTGCAGCCGCTAGCATCACACCCAAGAATGTATTGACATCTAAAAGAACAGGTTAGAGACCCATCCGAAGTGTCCCAATTGTGGTGGATCTCACCATGCCTGGAACAGGTGTCCAGAGCAATATAGAAGATTGACAGCATTAGCCTACAGACCGTCCCACCTACCATTGCACCAGCTGCCCCGCCACAGCCACCTAAAACCCAAAGAGCTCCACGTTCCAGGACTCCATGTTAGACTTCCACTGATCCTGACCTAGTCACCCCCACTCCTGTCACTGCGGTCATGCTCATGGGGCTGCGCGACTGCACCTCAATACGTACATTTATACTCGTGGGGCTGAGCGACTATACGTCCTTTCTGAGGGCATGTCTTGGTTGTGTATGCTCGTGGGCGAGCTGATTCTCTAGCATATGTGTCTAGTAAGTTTGAAAATTAAGATTGCTCTGGTCAGAACAATACACCTGAGCAGATTGTCATGAGCCGAGATCTAGTAAGACCCTGACCACACTGATTGGGTCTTCCACCTTGGGGGCTATGACTGACTGCCTAAGAGCCCCAGCATGGAATAATATCCGGGCAATCTATGTACGCATGCACGCACCTGTCTTTTTATATAAGGAACAATACTCTAGAGAATTCTGGATCGTTCAAGACTAGCATTATGCAATAGCGATGCTCCAGGAACCCAGTCTCGAATCATCCTCTTGAACTCACGGTAGTCAGACGGCCGGCGCCGAAGTACAGTAGTTATGAAAAGTGTCTAGAACTCCTATTCCAGAACACAATGATATTTTGAGTTACAAATACATTAACATATATAAAAATTGATAATTTATTTTTTTATTTTTACATCAACATATATGAAATAAAACGAATTATTTTATTTTTACCTCAACATACATGAAAAATAAGCCATTTACACAAGTTTTGTAATATAATATACATAAATTTAACCTAACATATAACACTTAAGAGTATAAATTCATTATAAAATAATAGAGAGCCTTGGCTTACTTTCTGGATCTATTATTAGTCCTGAAAAGGAAGTTGAGAGCGATGCCTCGAATTTTGTTTTGAACCTTGTTTTTGTTGTTCTTTTGGGTAGACAGACGGAGACTGTCTCGAGACAATTGCAGTTCTCTAGAAATTGTTTTCCAGATCATTTATTAAGGTTTTACAAGAAAACGTCATTTGAAAGGAGATTTATAATCTTCCAGAATCTTCCAGTATTCCAAGCAAAAAAAAAAGAAGGCTCTGACTCGAGGAGAAATGTGAGGAAAAAGATTCGTCCTGGAAAAGTCAATTGGGAGGAAAACGTGGATTTTCTTCAAAAGTGTCTCAAACAATAAAGTTATTGAAGAATCCATATAATGGGTTCGATGATGTGGTTATAAATTGGGGTCTGCAGGGGGAATATAGAAGAGGAAGCGAAGAGCCTTTTGGGAAACAGATGTTGATCACTAAAACATCATTCTTGAGATTATTTGAGAGAGAGAGAGAGAGAGAGAGAGAGAGAGAGAGAGAGAGAGAGAGAGAGAGAGAGAGAGAGAGAGAGAGAGAGAGAGTTCTTCTTCTGCCAAATGATATTTCAACTTTGTAACTAAGAACATTACTACTTCCATTAAACCAAAATACTTGATGTCATTGTTGTGAATTACTTTGAGCCTTTTATTGTGAAATTTATTTCATGAGACTCGTTTCAATTTCCTGTTTGATGGACGTTCTTATATTTTATGAAACCCTTTGGATGGGAGGATGCAAGTTGCAAGATTAGACTGGTGCCTTTGAAAGTCTTTGCTTCTGACTCTTATTGACTAGTTGGGGTTTGATGATCGAGAGAAGTAAGGAAGGAAGGGAGAATGAAGGAAGCAAGCAAGGAAGCAAGGGAGGAAAGAAGGAAGGAAGGAAGGAAGGGGAGAACATTCAGAGACATAATCAGCTGTTTTATGATTGACACTCAGAGTATTAAATAGAAATAATAAAAAATTGATACTTGGGTAGATTCACATTTTCCCCTCCAAGTTAAAATAATAGAGACAAAGTTTTTTTGTTAGGAGCTTTTTATACTTATGTTACATCTAATCAAATTTTCTTTTTTGTGTTGTTTATTTCCAGGTTTGTTTGGTCCTTCTTCCTCTGCAATATGGAATAAAAAAAATCGATTTACCCGTTTGTAAATATATATTCAACAAAATTTAATCATAAGGAGATTTTCCTTTGCAATTGTAGTGTTTCTTAAGGGGTGGTGCTAAATTTGCTGAGATCCAAAACCAAACTCGGGATCCATCATTGGAAATTTCCTCATTATGGTTTTACGAAGGGTATTCCTGTTGGGGTAGACCCATCTGCTTCCTGTAGGCCATATCCAGTAACATTTTACGATTGTTTTGGTTTGTTATATCTTAGTATGTGATAAGATGATATAAGGTCTTCTAAAAGTTCATTTTATAATTGTGGAAATGTTGGAGTTCTGTTCCTAAGCAGTTTGTATGGCTCGAGAGTTAAATGATTTTCAAAAACCTTTACTGTGAATCTGTTCTATCTTCACGATTTACCAATGTCTATTTCAGTATAGAAGACCATTATTTTCCTAGTTATATTCGGAAAACTTACTATTGAAGTAATATATTTTGATGTGATAATTCAAATCTTTACTCCATATTTCTAAAGGAAAAGACAAGAGAGTTTGTATCGTTCAACACCTTCTTCATGTAAATGTGAAGTTTAGACTTTGGATATTTCCTAATGTTCTTAAGCTAATCAGTTGAAAATTTGTCAACCAACCTTTTATATGAATCATGATATCATAAGTTCGGTTGGAAGAAACAAACCTTTGACTAATGAAATGCGAAACAAGGAAGCTAGAAAGGACAGAAGCAATGTCGAATTCAAAGAATGGGCAAATGAAAAATATGGAAATAAACGGAAGAGGAGAATAGAGTTTGTGGTAGAGCATCATTGGTGTTGCATGCTGTATACAAAGAGAGAACCACCATTAACTACTTCCAAGAAGTCGAAACCTTTGGAGCTGTCTGTCTCAGTTAACCTTTACGTGTTTTCGTTTTATCTGCGAGGTTATTTGAGCACAACTAGAGCAGTTTCCTATAGAGCTAATTATTCCAATAGTATAGATATATTCATTAACAAAATATAATAATTTCACTGGATACAAAAATTACCAGAAAATTTATGAAATATATCATTTCATCAACCTTTATGTAAACAGACAAATAATGTATGAAAAAGATGAAAGAAATGCCTCCAAATGTTTGTTGACAAAATGGTTTTTGTTGTGGAGCCGATCAATGAAGAAGTTACCATAACCAAAGCTTTTTATAGATCTTGACGATAACAAAAACTATGTCGAACGTTGTCACCAAAGTTAACTTGATGAAACTCATAATTATTGTAAGTAAACATTCAGTGTATTATCAGTTACTTAAAAACAAAATGGATTTTATAGGAATGTGTAGAGGTCATAAATTAAAGTAAGTTTTGGTCGTGACCTTCAGCCCAAAATCCTTCGCTTCCCCATCGGTAATAACTTGACTCTCTCTCTCTCTCTCTCTCTCTCTCTCTCTCTCTCTCTCTCTCTCTCTCTCTCTCTCTCTCTCTCTCTCCCCCATCAACAAAGACTTGTATTACTTGAGATTATAAGTATGCTCGTATTATGTAGATCTTAAGTATCTCTGAAACTTTCGTATGCTGTATAGGCTCGACCTATTCCTAACTAGGCCTATACTTAAAACCTGTAACCTAAATTGATGAGGCCTAAATTACCTAGGTCTTCCACCTTTTCCCCCTTATTATTATTATTATTATTATTATTATTATTATTACTTGCTATGCTACAACCCTATTTAGGAAAGCAGGATTCTATAAGCCCAGGGGCCCCAAAGGGAAAATAGCACTGTGAGGAAAGGAAACAGGGAAAAATTAAATATCTTGAGAACAGTAACATTAAAATAAATATTTCCTATATAAACTATAAAGACTAACAAAACATAGCTAAAGAGTCTCCTCTACCATTACCAAGAGGAAAATGACCACTGAACAATTACAGTGCAGTAGTTAACCCCTTGGGTGAAGAAGAATTGTTTGGTAATCTCAGTGTTGTCAGTTGTATGAGTACAAAGGAGTATCTGCAATGAATAGGCCAGACTATTCAGTGTATGTGTAGGCAAAAGGAAAGTGGGCCATAACCAGAGAGAATGATCTAATAAAGTACTGTCTGGCCTGTCAAAGGATCCCCATAACTCTCCAGCGGTAGTATCTCAATGGGTGGCTAGTGCCCTGGCCAACCTACTACCTATATTAACTTTGGTGGTTCCATTATTTAGGGAATATTACCTAAAAAAAATTTTCTTTACAGAACAACAAAGCATTTCTGGGAAAAGTTGCAGTCGATTGGTAAGTACAAGATTGCTTAAACCAGAATTCCTAAACAGTACAATTAATGTGGGTTAAAACCATATACATACACATATATACCCAATCTTTGATTGTATTATTTAATGATGTGCTGATGCTGGTACATCTTACTGAGGGTGGGCTATCTTGTGTTAACAAATATTTCTTTGATAGAACAAATTAGCGCCTATGCTCGCCCGTGTCTGCCAATCTTCAAACCTTCTAGATTCCATCAAAATATAAAGATGTTTCAATAGGAATTTAGATTTGGGTGCATCTTGCTTTAATCTGTTTAGTAACATCCTTAATTTGAATGGCGAGTTATAATGACAACGCTAAATTTTGATGATTTGAAGCATTAACCAGTAAATGTTCACAGCAGTTGTGAGGGCAGAATGAACTTAATTTCTCACCTGCAAAAACTTCTGCAGCAAATATGGTTTATCTAAAAAGTAATTGCATGCTTAGGTAGGTTGGTATATATCTACCAATGCACCGCTCATAGTTACTATGATATTTGCAGCTCAAAGTTACTATGATGTTTGCTAATTATGAAGAAGGTATACTGGTTTAGGTTAATTAAGGTTAGGGTTTCTGCGGATTATTGTAGTTTTGTAACTTTTCCATATCATAACCGTAAATGTATGGTCGTTTCGTAACCGATCAGAACTAGCGGATGAGTTCGTCTGTAGTCATTTCTTATCTGAGAATTTGGTCATTTCTTAACTGTCTTTTTTGTTTGTTTCTTAATCTATACAGATAAGTGATTTTTTTTTTTCATTTGGTTCTATTATTCTTTGTTTGTAAACTGCATTGAAATACTCAATTCGTATATGTAAATGTTCATCAAAGTATATTTCTGTTTTATCACCTAGATGCAAATATTTCCTCTGTATAATGCAGTTGTGTAACATGCTTACGGCTCATTTCACTTATAGGAACATTTGAATTTAAGTACCTGTTTTAATTATCAACAATATCACATATTTTTTAATTGTTTTCAATACTTTTCTCATGTCTAAAATTGTTTGTTCAAAACTAAATGTACTAATGGTTTACTTAAGAAGAGAAAACATAGCAATCGTATTTTATCATATCTTTATTACATACATGAACACATACATACATACATACATACATACAGGTAAAAATAAAACCTTATTATAGTGTTTGCAGAGTGGATATAGTTAAAAAGAGATAACAACAGTAAAATGTGCGCCATGTCTTGTGAGTCCATCTTTCACATAGATCACATAAGATGGCCTGCTGTTTGGGGCATACAATTTGGTTTCACACAACACAAACATCCATGATTTTTATTGTAACACATTATACTAATTTCGACACATTTGAAATAAGGAAACCTCGCAACAGTTACGTTTAGTTTTTATGATTAAAACTGGGATTGTAGGAATAAGGTTTACTCAAGCTAATGATTGTTTCGAATGCCAGCTGATTTGGACTGTGGCCTATTTGGACCGTGGCTGATTCGGATCAGATTCGAACCTTACTCTTGGCTGATTCGGACCATGTATCTAGGCTGATTCGGATAATGTACAGAACAGTTACTTTTAATATCCCGTTTATTTTAAGGTTAGATTTGAAACCATTTATATCATACTTGATCAAATCTTTTATAGCTGAATACAGAGAAATGACATTAAGTAAAACCAATGTCACTTTAAGAATATATATCTTCACTTTTACCTCACACTACAACTAAAACACAAATCTTAATTGCAAAAGGAAAACAACAAATAAGATAAAGAAAAAGAAGGAAAACAAGACGAGGATGCAATATGATGCAACATATTTCTTCAAAGCTTCAAAGGTTGTTTACTTTCTCGATACAATTGAATCCTTGCCTACAAAATACTGTAGATGGTTGATGGATATCGTGTACGCTACATGATATTATCATAACGCATCTCTCTCTCTCTCTCTCTCTCTCTCTCTCTCTCTCTCTCTCTCTCTCTCTCTCTCTCTCTCTCTCTCTCTCTCATTCCATAAAATTAATTGATTTGTATAAAAATGAGTCCTACAAACAGGTTTACGTGCAAACAAACTGTCTAAACTCGTGCACGTACGACCAAAGACACGTGCCTCCCTTCGGAATTCCCGTACAAGTGCAGTATATTGTTCTGCAAAATGTTCAGGAAATGTTGAAAGCAACTGCAGTCGCTAAGCCACAACCTTTATCTGTTTCGTGAACCTGCAACAAAACACGTATTGCAAGCAAGCAATATTCTCTCTCACAAAGTTCGCCTCGGACTGATATATTCAGGTTGCACACCAAATACCTGTCAGCCATTTTTAAAATTTCAAAATATTTCAGCTTCATACGTGAATTTGTTGTTCTTTTTAATATTAAAAATGGTGTTTATTTCTAATATTTATAAACTCCAGTTTAAAGCCAAATTTGATATATCATTTCATACAAATATATATTCATATAAAATTATTTTTGCAGTATTTTTCTTCGTTCGTTAAGTAAACATTAACTATGATACAGTAATCATTTTTTTTTTATTCTGTGTATTAGAAACCCCCCTTTTTACGGATTTGCGCATGAATCTCTTGATATAAGCACATATCTCTTCATTTCAAAAGCTTCTCTTACAATATTTGATAATCTTCTTTCCTTTAAAGAAAATGGTCCTGGATTAATTCAGTTACTTTGGACGTATTAAATCTCATTTCAAATCTAAGACACAATTAATATTAATATGATTTATGAATCAGATTCATTACAGTCTGCATATAAAGTGAATCGTACTCGAAATCTGGGATCTAATAATGAATGTGAGGTTTGACAAGTGACAATTATGAGGTTAGACATCCAGAGAAAAACAGTGGGAATTGGTGGACCCAGAATAACGGTGTCCTTTTTCATGTGTGTTTGCGTGTTTCTGGTTATTACTTTTTCCCGTTAATTATTTTTACATTTCTCTACGATTTACTTTCATCTATTTGTTATCCATCTTACTTTTCTTCTGTTTATTCCATTTACTCCCTCCTCTTAAAATGGAATTCTTCTACGACCCCACAAAAGGAGAATTAAATCATTCCATTGCTGGTTTAAATCTTAATTAATTTTGACACTTGCTGGAATAGAGGTGTTATGAGGAAACTTTGGTCAAAGGTATTTGATGAGAGAGAGAGAGAGAGAGAGAGAGAGAGAGAGAGAGAGAGAGAGAGAGAGAGAGAGAGAGAGAGAGAGAGAGAGAATATATAGTTTATTTGTAGCACTGAGTTTTTGTGTGTATTATTCATCCTTGTGTTGATTAACCAATCCTCAATATTTACAGAGAATTATGATTAGCAATAATTCAAATATCTTGAAAATTACCTCTTCAATTTCCTTTTTGATTCAATTCCAATCGTCAGTACCAAAAAGACTGTAATAGAGAATAATATTTCATTATTATATTACTTGATTTTCATGACCATTTCCTCTGGTTAAGTCTCGTTCCTTTGATTTTTTCTTGGAAATAATATTCAATAATCATAAAGTAAATTATTAAGCCATTGAGGCTTTTTTTTTTCTAAAGGAAAATTCAAAAGAATTTATAATTGGTGAAATGGATATTAAAGTTCAATTGTTTGTGTTTACTCTAAGTAATCCTTGACTAGTTAATTAGAACCTTGTTTGTTAGATAGGAGCAATAGCTATCTAACGCCTTTGGGGAGTGAGCTCTCATAGCCATCTGTTGAGGCCAAATCTAAAATTCTCATATTTGAACATCAGAGCATAGGAGCGCCATACGAGAGGCAATGTCAAACTAAAGGATCCAAAAAGGGTCATCAGCACAGCGACTTTATTTTGTGTGTCCTCGTGGAACAAGACTTAAGACATATCCTGAAACAGAGCCAGTTACAATCTCAGGCTTCATAACAATCCTATACAAACGATGGAGTCTTTCTTGCAAACTTGTTTGCACCATTCATTGTTCGCCCCAAACAGAGGAAATATATTATAACACGAGTTTGGCAGCTGAGACAGACGTCCTTCTAACATTACACTGTAACTACACAAAGCTCTCTCTCTCTCTCTCTCTCTCTCTCTCTCTCTCTCTCTCTCTCTCTCTCTCTCCTCTCTCTCTTATCAAGTCAAATGACCAATATTGGATTATCAGATCCCTAAATAGCGTCGTATTGTTTAATGCGAAGGTAATGAAGCCTCATCAGTCTCTCTGTGGATTATCTGGTTCATTTCCGTATCACAGACATTCATTACTGACAATAACTTATTCAATATATATTTCGGTTTCATAATGGATTTCACTAATCAATCAGTAATAAATATCAAATACATGTTTGATAAGCAACCTATTAATATATTAGTATGATTACGCTAATGCTGTTATTATTATTATTATTATTATTATTATTATCATTATTATTATTATTATTATTTGCTAAGCTTCAACCCTAGTTGGGAAAACAAACATGCTATAAGCCCAAGGGCCTCGAACAGGAAAAAATAGCCTAGTGAGGAAGGAAATAAGGAAATTAATAAACGATGAGAAAAAAATTAACAATAAATCATTTCAAAAAACAGTAACAACATCAAAACAGATATGCCATATACAAACTATGAAAAGACTTATGCCAGCCTGTTTCAACATAAACACATTTGCAGCCAGTTTGAACTTTTCTTGTTCCTTTGCAGTTCTTAGTCGTTTAAGGACAAAACCATTTTTATTCGTTGTTTAGATAAGGAGGCACCACTTCACGCACGACAGACGTGACAGACGCAGAATAATTGATAGTTGCCAAGTTTCATCCCCCTCAGATAAGAGATTGGTCTGGTGTTAGCAAACTTGTGATGCATTTAATCATAGCATAAGGAGATTTTGTGGGCTATAAAAGAATTTCTGGGAATAATCCTGCTCTTTTACATCACCCAGTTATAATTACAAATGAAACTGCATGAAACAAAATGTCGACATAGCTTACCGGCGTGGAGTCAGACGGGAGGGGAAATTCAACTGATTAACAGAGCATCATAGTAAAGGAGAACAGAGGAAGACACAGGGATATCAATCCATGTTTTGTTATTGTTGGTTCTTTGTCACACACATCATCATTACTATCATTAATTATGCAGATATTATACAACCTGTTGAATCGGATTCATCTTTGGTGTGAATGAAAAAGTTAAAATTATGTCATTATTATAAAAGTCCTTCTTTTTTACATCTGTTCCACAATATAGGTGGAATAACTTAGAACAACACCAAAATATCTCTTAAATGATAACTTCCTGTGAATACAGAGAAAACTATCAACATTATATTGTATCTAACAAGAAAACAGAAGGATTATTTACGCAAGCACTTTCCTAAACAAGCAGAAAAGATGAGTTCAATCAACTGTTTCTAATACTTTACATCTCAAAACTGATAAAGGGCCAAGGTGACACAGGTGACACGAATAATGAAAAAGTAGAATTCCATTGGCTCTAATGCAAAACTCCATTTAAAATCCTATCCGAAAAACTCTCCCTTATTCCTTCTCAATAGTTTTTGGATATGGCGATGGTGCAATTATCCTTTCCCCTTGTAACCAATAATCTTTATTATTATTATTATTATTATTATTATTATTATTATTATTATTATTACTAGCTAAGCTACAACCCTAGTTGGAAATCCAGGATGCTATAAGCCCAGGGGGTCCCAACAGGGGAAAGTAGCTCAGTGAGGAAGGAAACTAGGAAAAATAAATTATTTTAAGAACATCAATAATATTGAAGTAAAATATCCTGTATAAACTATAAGACCTTTAACAAAACAAGAGGAAAAGAAATTAGATAGAATGGTGTACCCGAGTGTACTCTCAAGCAAGACAGTGGAAGACGATGGTACAGAGGCTATGGCACGACCCAAGACTAGACAAGAATGGTTGATGTTGGAGTGTCCTTCTAGATGAGTCTGTTTACCGTAGCTAATGAGTTTCTTCTACCTTTATCCTTAAGAGGAAAGTGGCCACTAAACAATTACAGTGCAGTAGTTAACCCTCAGATGAAGTAAACCTGTTTGGTAATCTCAGTGTTGTCAGGTGTATGAGGACAGAAGAGAATCTGTAAAGAATATGCCAGACTATTCAGTGTATATATAGGCAAAGGGAAAGTGAACCGTAACCAGAGAGAAGGATCAAATGTAGGACTGTCTGGCCAATCAAGCGACCCCATAACTCGAGCAGTAGTAACTCAATGGGTGGCTGGTGCCTGGATAACCTACTACTGTACCTATGATCCACACATTCCCCTTTTCTCATTTTAACCACAGTGCCTTGTATCCTGCATAGCATCTCTCTCTCTCTCTCTCTCTCTCTCTCTCTCTCTCTCTCTCTCAATATCAAATTTTCAATATTTGCCCCTCTATCTGAGCATCAGAAGTTTATTTCAAAATCTCTAGGGACAAACATCAT
>NC_090749.1:17274931-17284931 GCF_036898095.1 Palaemon carinicauda
GCAATTGCTAAGAGAGAAGCAAAAGAGAGAGAAAAAAAAAGAGAGAAGGAAAAGATGGTTTCTGTTCTGGAAGAATTGTAGTACAATTTTCTCTCGTTTCTCCTTTGCTTTTACATTTTCACTTTAAAAATGAGGATATTTTCATTCTTCCCTTTTAAAATGCTCCATCATCTTTGACTGCAATTGTGCAAAGTGTTCACTCTTGTAGAATGACGTTTGACAATCGTTGTTACTTACCGCTGACGCTAGTCTCCTATGGTCTGTCATCATCATACTCAATAAAATAAGCCTCTAAAGAGAGAGAGAGAGAGGAGAGAGAGAGAGAGAGAGAGAGAGGAGAGAGAGAGAGAGAGCACCAATGTCTCTGATACTCTGATCAAGACAGTGTTATATGATGATATGGAAATGTTATCGTTCTATTAGAGATATAGTTTTCATTAGAAACAACGTTTGTTTATGACCGATTATTCTATTTCATACATCGAAATACTATTCCTTACTTGCTTCTAACTCTTCTTGTATTGGATGATGTATATTGAACGAACGTGAGTAAAGATTTACAGATTATCTTGAAAGGTGTTTCTCTATGAAGACTCTGGTCGATGTTATGTGGGATAGAAAGTAATGATTATTTTATAGATTGATCCAAATTCTCTTTTAAAAAGCCCAAAGGACATTAACCGAATTCCTGAATCTCCTAAATGCAACAAGCAGGCGTTTCCAGTTCCAACAATAATTCCAAGTATTCCAAGTATTACAATGGGGCTATACAAAAACATAATATTTCAGCCACCCATTTTTTCAATTCCTACCGTTACACTTCTTTAGAAAAATAAAACCTTTCTGTTAGAGAACGAAACACAATGGTGATGTATTATTCGCCATTACGTTCTCTTATGCTTTCTTTCATATTTCTTTTTTTTTTTTATACATTCGCCAACACCGTTTTTAATTGGTCATTCTTTATGTCTGCCATTTCTTTCTTTCTTTTATCCAACATCAAACTTCTCTTCAAATATCTAAATTCATTTACAAAAACGAAGGTTTTTTTCAATATCTGTAAATACACATGAAAATAATACTGGTGATGCAAAGGTCTTGTTTAATGGATAAAAGTTATCTAAGAAATAGTGACAATGATTTGTTTACAATGTTGACTTAGGTCTTGTATTTTGCAGTGATTACAGTTAGCCTTATGTCAGCATCAAAAGGCCTTGCCGGAATGTGGTGATTGTGGTAAAAAGTGATTAAATAAGTGGTTATTTATCTGTCTGTTTGTTTGTCGTCAACATTCTTATTCTTCTTTAGATAGAAGCAGGTTTTGCTAGGTATTAAATCGTCATACATTTCTGTTTTCTCTCTCTCTTCTCCTCCATTCTCCTGTTTTTTTTTTTTATTTTACTTTTACCTGTGTACTAAACTTAATCAGTCCTCTATAGCTCATTCTCTATATTCAAAAATAAATAACCTTAAAACTCCTCTAATAAAAGGGACAATCTAACAGTTCATCTCGTTAAAATCTCCAAATATAGGATATCACGAGCGAGTGCAATGTAAAGTGACTTACATAGATTAGGAAACGTTTGTGCACATATAATAACAACAACAACAACAACAACCACAAACATCAAACAACATATGCTGCCGTTTCTAGTCCACTGTAGGACAAAGATCTCTGATATATCCTCAGTCGTGACTGGGGATTGGCCATTTTCATCACCCCGTTGGCCAGTGTGGGATTAGTGATGGTCTGATCTCTCACAACAAACCAACTTAGTATGTGTGTCCCTGACTGGTACGTTTTGCTGATCATGGCAATACTCAAACCTTTTCCCACGCTAAGGTAACTAAACTATTATCATACATGGAGAAAGGTTTGTGCTACTTATCGTATAAGGATATAACATCTCAACGACCATTAGACAAATGAAATCGAACACACAAATAAAAAAAAAAGATTTAAGCAATAAAAAGACTTTTAGTCATAAAAAGAATACCATCGCCAATACTGTCACATCTGTGAACTTTTGCAATGGACTGCAAAAGTCTTAAAAAGTCAAGTGTAAAATGAGCAGAGACGGTCACAAGGAAGTCATTTCCTCGGTCTTCCACTATACTATGTATGAAGGAAGAGAGAGAGAGAGAGATGAGAGAGAGGAGAGAGAGAGATTTAGTTCTGATGCGATGTTCATCAGGAAATGAAAGTGTATATTTCAAGTATCCTGGTGTTAATGTGATTCCATGTCATTTGATGAATGTATTCCCATCAGTGTGTGTCATATTTCAAATTACTCATGAATGAAATCAAATGAAAAATTTGATGAACTACGACATTGAGGGAATATAAAAGAGGACAATGTAGAGAGATCGTCCATCTGGTGAATAGGGTTTTTTAGGGAGGGATAAAAGGATTGATATGAGTCACGTGACAGTATCAATAGAATTGTCATTTTCATAGAAATAATTGATATGGGGAATTTGACAACAAAATCAAAGCCAGATCCCTTATAGATGGAGTTATCCATTCTCAGCTACCCATTTAGGTAAAGATTGGGAAATAACTATTCTATACTAATGAGATTACTTTGAAATGAATGTTCCGGCTGTTTGGTTTCTAATTGGAATATCATTACCAATGTAGCTGGATCAATAATTGCACGATTAGTGGAAGCTGCAGGATATATAATCAATTCTATTGGTGAGACTTTAATGATAATTGCCTCTGTGAAGATGGAGTCTTCTTCACTTTGCTTTCTTTCTTTGTTCATTTTATCAATCTTAAAGATACTGCTCGAGTTGATCTGCTAAGAAACTAATTAACTTTTCTTTATTCAAACTCAGTCCAAAATTTTCTTTTCACTAAGAAAAGACGCCAGATTTCCGCAGCGAATTTCATTGGCGAAAGATATATTCCACAACTTAGAAAACTTGATAAAGATCTCACGATCAGAAGATATACTTCAACATTATTTTCAAACTTTACCCTGAGGTCACCTTATCAAAATATAGTTTTTGGTAAATTTTGAATCTTAAAAATGTGTAGTGATTTCATATGGATAAAAAGTTCATCATTAAAAGATGTCGATATCTGAAGATTTTCCAAACTAATTAAATTAAGTAAATTTAAGACAAAGTGATACTTTTATTCAGTATAAAAAATAGAGTTCTTGACAATGAGTCAAATTCAATTAGCTTTCATTAAGACAAAAATTCCAGTGATTCCAACTGATTTTTATTCTCTAATCATGTTCCTTTGGTTTAATAAAAAAACTTCTCAAAGAAAGGAAGAAATGTAATGAGTATAAACTGTGTTAATCTATTCTTCAACTTTTCCTCTATCAACAAAACCTTTGAGAGTTTTCCTTTCAGCCTCTATTCCAAAAGATCACTCTATGAGGTTTAAAGTACTTGTTAAATAAAGGACAATAATTTTGCTAAAACATTTATATGATAGAATAACTGAAGAGGAATCAATAACAGAATGCCAAAAGATCCTCAGACTGAGAATGCTATAAATATCATGTAAACTGAAAAATGCAAATATCTTAAAATGTAAAAAGAGAACTGTGACCAGTTGCCAATGGATATATAAAATGTATTTCACAACATCAATCGTTTCTTTGAAGTCGGTTCTCCAATGAATGAATTAATAGCAATGAATGTCACCCATTATGACGCTACTTCCAACGTAAAAATTTCCTCTATTTGCTTCATTTGAAAAACTGTAATCTAATGACAACAATAATTGGGAATTTCACTTAATTTGTCGAACCTAGATCAGTTATGAACATTTAAAGGACAGAGAGCGAAATGGACTAATGCATATTAAGGATGAATGAGGAAGTGTCTGGTTTTTCCTCCTGAATTCTTATAGGGATTGATATTTTGTTTTACACGTCTACTTCACGTGTAGTTGTGATGTACGATGGAAACCTTTAATAACCAAACAAAAAGTTCTCCTGAATGCAAAAATCCATTATCCCAGATCTAAGTGCAACGTCTCATGGAGACAGAATTATTCATTCTAAGTCTGGAGAGTTTTGTATGAATAATCAAATGCTATACAATATATAAAAGGGTTATTTTCCTTCTTACTTCATGTCATGGGTAAGTATTTACATCTTTAAGATACGGTGAAATGTGCAGATGAGTTTTATTTTCTCTATTGTAAAGTTATCCTTAACTGATGATGTCATGAAATAAGACCAATGTTTCAAATGTCATATTCAATTTTCTTTATATTCGTTGAAGGAAATCAGTGAATAGTTAGTAAATATCTTTTCCAATTCAAATAAGTTGGTTTTTTCTTCATTTGATTCCCAATTCATAAGGTAATAATGACACTGATTCTTCCATTACCATGCTTTGTTGTTCTACAGTTATCAAAAAACTAAGCATCTTTTACGATGAGTGTGTATTGGGAATTGAGGGAATATTCGTTAAATAAACACATACTTACAGACATGTACTGTACAATACTGCTGATTCGGTATGAATCTCAATTTGTATGATATATATATATATATATATATATAGAGTATATGTCTCTAGGGGTAGGAGAAAGAGGAAGTAGTCATACCCTGGGGAGAGGAAGTATCCCGAGAGGTATACTCAGAAACCACAATCTACCATAAATTGCCGAAAACTGTCGTATTGTAGTTAGTAAATGGGGGGGGGGGGGGGCGCGGATGAGGCTGAATCTGTATGGGGGCTTGTGCCTGTACGAGCATATATATCTAAATATTTAGGCATCATTTTTGGCAGGGTCGCGTAAACTAGTATAGAATTTACATTAAATCAATACTATTAAAATATTGATGAATGCTGAACAGAACCTGTCTTCTCTTCATGATGCTTTTAGTTGACCATTAAACAGGAACAGTCATTTGAAGCAACATTTAATCATGTCATGACTCATGATAAAAATGAACACGGAATTTTTATAATCATTAACATATATCTAGCACTTTGTCAATTTCAAACTGGCATTATTTTCAAATTCATAAATACTTCTCTTAATGCGTAGAATGAATATATCGCTCCTACACTTTCAAAAAGGTAAATTCTTTAATGACATTTCCGTTTCCAGAGGTTGTACGAAAAAGATATTAAATTGGAAATAACTTTTTAAAAGCATGCAAGTTCAGGTTATGTGACTACAGCAAACATAATAAAGATTCTGTATTCTATTTCTTTTTAATTCATAATTGAGTTAGTTTTTGTGTTATCTCCGTTCAACAAAGTAAGACTTGAATGCAAGGAGAAGATTCTGATCCCAAGTAAGTCACCTATGTGTCTGGCAAATTCTTTTTCCACGGATTAATCCCACCAATTTCCCAGTCTCTAAAATTCCATGAATTTATTTCGTTCTTCATCGTCATCCTTCATTTCATTAGACCCTGCATTCTCCCTATCTTACTTACACCAAGGAGTGTATGATGCATGTTTCACTGAATAATTACAGTTTTCACTTTTGCTTTGATACAATCAACCAGTGAATAATATTGCTGAGATAAGTAAAGACAAAGCTCTTCAAGGCAAGCAGGATTAGAACATCTGGTAAATTCCTTGTTTTTTGCTACAGAGAATGTAATAGTTGTAAGAGTCTCTCTCTCTCTCTCTCTCTCTCTCTCTCTCTCTCTCTCTCTCTCAAACACAGAAGATTATTATTATTATTATTATTATTATTATTATTATTATTATTATTATTATTATTATTATTATTATTATTATTATTATTATTATTACTTGCTAAGCTACAACCCTAGTTGGAAAAGCAGGATGCTATAAGCCAAGGGGCCCCAACAGTGAGGAAAGGAAAATAAGGAAAAACAAAATATTATAAGAATAGCAACAACATTAAAATAAATTTTTCCTATATAAACTATAAAAACTTTAACAAATCAAGCAGGAAAAAATTATATAGAATAGCGTGCCCGAGTGTACCCTCAAGCAAGAGAACTCTAACCCAAGCCAGTGGAAGACCATGGTACAGAGGATATGGCATTACCTAAGACTAGAGAACACTGGTTTGATTTTGGAGTGTCCTTCTCCCAGAAGAGCTGCTTACCATAACTAAAGAGTTTCTTCTACCCTTACCAAGAGGAAAGTAGCCACTGAACAATTACAGTAATCTCAGTGTTGTCAGGTGTATGAGGAGAGAGGACAATCTGTAAAGATTATGCTAGACTATTCGATGTATGTATAGGCAAATGGAAAGTGAACCGTAACCAGAGATGAAGATCTGATGTAGTACTGTCTGGTCAGTCCAAGGACCCCATAACTCTCTAGTGGTAGTATCTCAACGGGTGGCAGGTTCCCTGGCAAACAACTACCTATACATCTGATTTGGCCCCAAGCAAGAGATGAATGAGGCATAAGGCTCTTTGATGAAAGTTTTATGATTCATAAATGACCGTAACTCCCATAATGACTTTTGCACAGCAGAAAGATTCAAGAGTTGGCAGCAGGATATTATTTCCAGTTCCAGTGCCCCAATTTCATTAGGAAAAGTTCCAAAACTGGACGAAGCTTTGCTGAAGATGAACATAAATGTTTTCCTTAAAGTAATGTTTAAACTCTTAAAGCGCAAAAACGGTATTTGTAAAAAATATGTAAATTAATTTCAACAATTTTCTAATGACACAAAAATCGATTCCGACGTGCTATGTTCAAAGATGCTTAAAAGACAAAGAGAGAGAGAGAGAGAGAGAGAGAGAGAGAGAGAGAGAGGGAAGTTCCGCAGTGCATTTGGTGCAGCTGGGATTCGAACCAGGAATCTGGGCCATAAGATACTGGGACCTGGGAGGCCATTCATAACCCCTCTGCACTTATGGGAAGGTGGATGGGAGTGGCAACCTATCTCCTCCATGAAGCAAAATGATAGCAAAGACAATAACAAAGGTATACAGTACTTTGGATGCCAATCGTGTTTGTGTGTTTGTGTGTGCAAATGCATGCACATTATAGATGCAAACTAGGGCAGTGTCAATTCTGATTCATCTGCCATGCAGATATTTGCAAAATTCTCTTCAGGTAAAAGAATCAGATAAAAGTCTAAACGTTCAATGCCTTTAGAAAATGATCTTCTTATGAGGATTCCAAAGGCAACTTCACACAGCATCGAGATACATCTGTTATGAACTTAACTGACTCTAATCATCTCTTGCAAGAAACATTAATTTTCTTCTATAATTACATCTTTATTGTGGGAGATGTTGGTGGAGTTTAATGAAACCAACTGATCTGTGTAAGTTGAAGTATTTATGTGTTTATTTTGGTAAAATATGACCATAAAATTAATATATGTTGTTATAAGTATAACACCATTTCCAAAATATTACCTGTCTCCAGAATTTAAGACAACAAGAGAAACATTGTTCAACTAACCTTGAAACTCATCTCTCTCTCTCTCTCTCTCTCTCTCTCTCTCTCTCTCTCAAGCAAATCTGACATCTGTTAAGGCGAAAGCCTTCAGGCCTACTCAGTGAACATACTCGGCCGATGAAAGATGGAATTTGTATTAGTTAGAACACACCCACAATTAACATTAATTGTCTGTATTGATAATTTTATCATCAAGGGTCTCTGAATAACTTGTTTTTATCATTAATTCATATGTTTCTTTCTGAAAAAAACATTATAATAGGTCTCGAATAGTCCAAATGAAAAGGTGCAAATACCACGTATCACACCAATGGAAGAAAAGGTCCCATCCATTGGTCTATTAAAGAAATAGAACGAGGAAACTTATTCACCAATTCAGGTCACTCGCTAACCGTTCTTCAGACTGAATGACCTGACCTGTCTTCGGGTCAAAATGGTGTGAGGAAAAGTAATAGGAAAGGCAGCAAACAAATATTGGATTGTCTTCATTCTTTTCTTATCACAAAATCGGTCTCTTTTTCTAGGGGCGTTTTCTATGAGGTGAATCCCTTATTCTTAGGCATTTCGGAGCTTCTTCTTCAAGCAATTTCAATGCTCGGGTGTTTTTTTAATAAGAGGAGGCCAAAAGGCTTTTCTGTAGGAGACCGGATGAGATTTGGAAAATTATGCAAAAGTCATCAATTAAAGATGCTTTAGTATACTGACCGGCAGAGAATCTCTCTCTCTCTCTCTCTCTCTCTCTCTCTCTTATCAAGTCAGATGATTAATATTGGATTATCATAGCATCGTATTGTTCAATGTGAAAGTAATGAAGCCTCATTAGTCTCCCTGAATTACTTGGTTCATTTCCATCTCACAGAAAACAATGCAAACAATGCCTCATTCAATCGATCCTTCGGTTTTCGTAAAGGAATCAACTAATTAATCGATCAGTAATGAATATCAAAGACACGTTGGATAAATAACATATTTAACTTATCAAGATGTTGACGCTAAATCTGTTCCATTACAGTTTTTTATTTTTTTTTTATTTTTTTTTTTTCGTCGTTTAAGGACGAGATGATGTTGTTTCGTTGTTTAAATAAGGAATCACCACTTCATGCATGACAGACATGACAGACACAGAATAACTGACCGTGGCTAAATTTCATCCCCCTCACATAAGATATTGGTTTGGTGTCAGCAAGATTGAGATGCATTTAATGATGACATAATGAGACTCTTTGAGCCATAGGAATTACTGGAAATGATCCTGCTCTTTTACATCACACACCTATAATTACAAATAAAACTACAAAAAACAAAATGTCGACATAGCTCACCAGTGCGAAGTCCGACGGAGGGGAAATCCAAACTTATAGACAAAATATAGTAAAGGAGAGCAGAGGAAGACACAGGGATAGCAATCCATGTTCTGTTATTGTTGGTTCTTTATTACACACATCATCATTATTATCATTATGAATTATGCTGATATTATACTCAGTTCTGTTACGGATTCATCTTTGGTGTGAATGAAAAAGTCTGCTAGTGTCACTATTATAAAAGACCTTCTTTTTAAAACACTGTTCGGCAATTTAGGTGGAAATACCTTCGAACAACACCAAAAATATCTCTTAAATGATAACTTCCTGTGAATACAGAGAAAACTATAAACATTATAATGTATCTAACAAGAAAACAGAAGGATTATTTACGCAAACACTTTCCTAAGCGAGCAGAAAAGATGAGTTCGATCAACTGTTCTAATACTTTACATCTTAAAACTGATAAAGTACCAAAGGTGACGCAGGTGACACAAATAATGAAAAAGTAGGATTCCTGTACCCACTGACTCCAATGCAAAATTCCATTTAAAATCCTATGCGAAAACTCTCCCTTCTTCCTTCTCAATAATTTTTGGAATATGGCGATGGTGCAATTATCCTTTCCCCTTGTAACCAATAATCTTTATTATTATTATTATTATTATTATTATTATTATTATTATTATTATATTATTATTATTATTATTATTATTATTATTATTATTATTATTATTACTAGCTAAGCAACAACCCTAGTTGGAAAACCAGGATGCTATAAGCCCAGGGGGTCCCAACAGGGAAAGTAGCTCAGTGAAGAAGGAAACAAGGAAAAATAAATTATTTTAAGAACATCAGCAATATTAAAGTAAAAATATCCTGTAATAAACTATAAGAACTTTAACAAAACAAGAGGAAGAGAAATTATATAGAATGGTTGTACCCGAGTGTACTCTCAAGCAAGACAGTGGAAGACGATGGTACAGAGGCTATGGCACGACCCAAGACTAGAGAACAATGGTTGATGCTGGAGTGTCCTTCTGGATGAGCTGTTTTACCTTAGCAAATGAGTTTCTTCTACCTTTACCCTTAAGAGGAAAGTCACCACTGAACAATTACAGTTCAGTAGTTAACACCTTAGATGATGTAAAACTGTTTGGTAATCACAGTGTTGTCAGGTGTATGAGGACAGAGGAGAATCTGTAAAGAATAGGCCATGCCCTTCAGTGTATAAGTAGGCAAAGGGGAAAGTGAACCGTAACCAGAGAGAAGGATTAAATGTAGGACTGTTTGGCTAGTCAAACGACCCC
>NC_090749.1:17287431-17290388 GCF_036898095.1 Palaemon carinicauda
GATTTTCAGTAATTAAATCTGTAGGATTTATGATGTCACTTTTATGTTATGCGGAGAGGATTTTGTATAATTAGATTCCATGATTCAAAACACTAATGAATTCCTGTTATTTCTAACGAGCAATGTAGTAAATACTGTTTTTGGAAGCACATTGACCTCATCTGGATGGTTAACGAAGACTGATAACTAGTTCTTCTTCTTCTTCTTCTTCTTCTTCTTCTTCTTCTTTTTCTTCTTCTTCTTCTTTGAGTCAAATACAGTGTAGCCTTCTTTTGATTGAGGAAAAGATTGGCCGAAGAAATAAATCCCCCCCCCCACCCCCACCCCAAGGAAATACGGGAGGACTATGGGAAGTATTCCAGATTCCAGAGATCATAATATCTGTTACATAGATTGGTTAAATAATAGCCTGAAACCGAGTGTTCCAGATTGGCTACATTAATTAGTCCACATGAATATATTATGTGCAATAGTAATAAAGATCATATAATTACACACATTAATGTTGTTTTCCTTTTTATGTAATGGTGTAGATTAGTGTTTTTATATCAAATTATGCATATAAAAATGGTTAATTGATATACCAGGTCTTGCCAACCCCCTTTTACTTAAAAAAGGGGGTAAAAGGGTTAAAATTTGGAGAAAATTAGGTTCAAACATTATATGTCAGAAATATGATATATGCATGAATCAAAACGACCTATGATATTGAGGAAATATTCAGAAACATTATTATCAGCTTATCAGATATTATCTTATTATAGCTCCAATAAAAGTTCAGTTGCCAAAAAGGATGTTGTTTTACTTATTCGTATGCCATTAATGATGTCATTACCGTTGCAATTAATAATATGATAATCATGCTTCACGGAGCATAAGATTAGATGAAAGTGCTTTTTATTAACCTATACAAATCTCTAATAATAATAATTAATGTTAAGAGTTAACTGTGAAAATTCATTTAATGTTTTGTTATTTCCTCCCTCATTTATCATATCTTATTGGTGTTATTATAATTTATAATCTAAAATAACATCACTTTAATGTTGAATAATACTTTAAAAATCCTCAGCTTTTCCTTGCAAAAAGATACTTAAGTCTGTACCAAAAACCTTTACTCCTTCTGACAGAGTAAGATGAAATAACACATATCAATAATCATTACTAAAGTCTAACTGGAATACTGGATGGAGAAACAAAGTGGCTCAGACTATTCTAGTTTAGAATTGAAATGGTTAGGTAAACAATACATTAAAAAGTAGAATAACCAAATATATAACTGCCAGATCTTTGTTCAGCCAACCTCTTCAACGTTTACAGTGCTTCTAGAAGGATATAATTACATTGTGTCCCTTTTATCTTCTCTAGTAATCGAACTCCTGATTGAGTGTAGCAAGGGAAGTAACGTTTCCCTCTGGAAGTAAAAAAAACCTGTTATGAAGTTAACAAAAAACTTGTCAGACCCTTGATTTTGAAGATAAGAGAGAGATAACAATACTATTGGCTTTTAGGAAGCTAAGTTTTACAGAGACTTGATCATCCATCCAATCACAGATAGAGTTTTGCTGACAGCATGCAATGTTTTTAATATTACTTTTGACATTATCCTAATATTACATCCCTTGCTCATGCACAGAGAGGTGTCACTAATAACAACAACAACAACAACAATAATAATAATAATAATAATAATAATAATAAAGTATTCAAACAACTGACGTAAATCTTCCTCTAAAATCCCATCCGAAAACTCTTCCTTTTTCCTTCTCGATACTTTTTGAAATATGGCGATGGTACAATTAGATTTATTCTCTTTTCCCTTTGTAACCAATACTCTCTAATCCATACATTCCCCTTTTCTCATTTTATCCTTTGTGTCTTGTACCCTGCAAAGTCTCTCTCCTCTCTCTCTCTCTCTCTCTCTCTCTCTCTCTCTCTCTCTCTCTTCCTTAATATACCACCAAGATGTATTTTCCCCCATTATATCAAAAACTTTGTGGATTACCATAATTATTCATCAGATAGAGGACCATATGAAACCAAACAAACAAGAAATAAGACAATTTACAAATTGGGAAAATATGAACTACAGAAAACAACACTAGTTGAGGAAGACACTTGCGGTTTTATATCGCCAAATCATCAACATCAACAGTAATATAAATAAACCCCAAGGAATTTCCCAAAATGGTTGAAGAGAGGAAGGAAGGAACTGCTATCACGCAGAGAGAGAGAGAGAGAGAGAGAGAGAGAGAGAGAGAGAGAGAGATTCGAATTTAAAAGTCTTTGTAGTAGGACCATTTCAGGTACATAAACATCTTTTATTTTGTCCATAAACAATTTTCCATTCACTCGGTAAAGCATTTTATTGAGTCTGCCCTTAATCCTGCCCTCTCAAATTGACCAATCAAGACCGCGTTTTCGTTACTTCATTTCGCCTGTCTTTGAAATGAACACACATGCGGCCAGACCCATAGGAAAATATACCTCTCCTCCCCCTCTTCTTCTTTCTACTTCTCTTCCTCCTCCTCTTCCTTCTCTTACTCCTTCCCCTCCTCCTGCTTTCGGTTTGTGACCATTTCTTCGGTCCTCTTTCTTCTCCATCCATTTTCTTCCTCAGTCACAAACAGGCATTGCCTTGCCTTCCTTGGTCCTAGCTTAGGTGGGAAGAAGATCAGGCGCCGATTATTGTTCTATGCCTCCCTAGCAAGTGACCCTTACACCTAAAGGTCTTCTTCCTTTGCATATACGAGGAGAGAAGGCTAAGAATTTTCTTCTTTTCTTCTTCCTCTTCTTCTTCTTCTTCTTCTTCTTCTTTTTTTATAAACAAAAGTCAATCAGACTATTGATAAAGGACAACGAAATCTTTACAGTCAATTAACAAAGCAATTATTTTTGCATAAATCTATAATTCTGCATGAATTTTATAATGAAGTTGCTGAAACCATAATAGATAT
>NC_090749.1:17290888-17317984 GCF_036898095.1 Palaemon carinicauda
AAAACAAAAAGCTTTTAGAATTGAGCTTAAACAGATATGTACCACCAAACGTACACAATTATATCTGTACATTCTTTGCACTTCAGAGAGATGTATTGTTTTGCATGTATAAGATATGAATGAGTCCTTTCATGGATTTTTGTTTCCCCCAATTTCCACTGGCAACAAATCAACCATGGAACTAAAAGGACGAGGTTTTAAGAAACTCTGAAGGATAGAAACAGTTAAGGAATATAAATAATCAGGAGAATGGTACTAGGATAAAGGAAACTAAAGTCTCATCATAAGCAAAAGGGAAGCAGTAATAGAATAGGCTACATGGTACAGGAAGTTAGGAAGTATGGAGACAGTAACAGAGTAGGAGATTTGGCATTGTTAGTGAGAATAAAGATCTATGAGACAGTAGTAGTACCTGTCAGGAGTTTCGAACTGATCATTCGAAATCCCCGCCATTTAACTCCATGAACGTTGCATTAAATTGGGGTAAGATTGGGAGATCTCGCGGGCGTTGCTGCGAATGAGTGTTGTCCAGTACGTGACGGTATTGTGGCGTAAAATTCAACCACCTGGTGGGAAAGGAGTGGGTGTCAGAGAGACAAAGTATTTACTATTTATGAATTACAAAAATGATATCATACTGTTTCACCACGATAAAAATATCGATGTACATGTTTAGAGCCAAGGACTCTCTAGTTTGTTGGATTACGGCAAATTATGGCCTTCAGCCGAAGCATTAAGTTTACCCTTTGATCTGAAGTAAGACTTTGATAGTTTCTCCGTCTTGTGGTCAATAAAGAAGCATTATCAAACCCCTTATTGAATAAATAACGTAAGAGTTCCCTCGCATCTCCCAAGGACACTTTAGTTGGCGCGGGAGATCGTAGTTTTCCTCGGAGCTGTCCAGTACGACGCTCGTTCATTCCTGCCTAGACCCCAACCCAGTAAGTTTTACTATTGTTAAGTCTATCTGTCTCCTGCTTCTTGCTACCGTGATACCAGGTCGGTACCTTTTGTGAGTTTTATATGTAACTTTATATCGATCTGTAAAATTGTCATCCCTGGGACTGGGGATTGGTTTTATGCATCAGAATACGCTTGTGAACCTTGGTAGGTGATTTACCATAGGAATAATTGTTGTAATTGTGAAAATTTAGTCTTTTTTAGTCCAACGTGGACTCTGTTTCATGAGCACATGTTGCAGACCCCCTAAGGGTAACAGTTCTATTTTTCAATTAGCTTAAAGTGTTATTGTGTGTTATTTCTCTATCAAATGGCTATTTTTGTAATAAATTTGAAAATTGTGATCATATTTTATTGAATCCAGAATAGTTTTGGAAAGCAAACCTCTTCAAGGTCTTGTCATCGGCCCATTCCATCGGGCCTAGAATCATTAATTACAATAAGTCGGAGAAAGTTCACGACAGTACCTACAATGTTTGCAAATATTTAGACATGGGGTGTAATAAAAAAAAAATTGAAAGAACTAGAGAGTAAACAGTAAAAAATTATGAAAGTATTGTTTAAACAGGTTTCTACTACACCATACTGAGGGCTAGTAGCAGAAATAGGAATACGGCCAGTTGAAAATAGAATACAGTATGAAAAATGTGATGTTATTCCATAACATCAGATGACAAATGGCTACTTAAGAAAGTAGTGGAAGATCAAATAAGAGAACCATATGGGGAATGTTGGAGAAAAATTATCAAAGAAATATGCAATGAATATTATATTGAAATTGAAGATGTAAGAAAGTATAAAAAACAAGAAATTTAAAAAGAAACAAAAAGTCAAGTGGCAAATGAAATTGAAAGAAAAATAGAAGCAAGAAAAGCAGAGATGACCAAACTGAGTTTTGTGAATAGTAATGGCCGAAGAGACTGCATAGGTGAACTTGACACTAATGCGACACTAATATTTATGAAAACAAGGTTAAATTAGATATTTATGAAAACAAGGTTAAATTGCGAGAATTAAAAGAAAATTATAGAAACAGGAATGATAAGGATACCCTTTGTGTTTTGTACTTAGAATTGATATCAACCCATCTTCACCATCGTAGCTAATTGGTAGTTTGTTACTTGGCATTCGATTAATGATAAATTTTTGCACATTTAGACGTGTTTTTCACCAAGAACAAGGCAACAGATCTCTTAATCATTAAAGCTAACCTCCACCACCTTACGTGCTTGGCTAGTGGCTACCTTAACAGTCGTCACTGGGGACACTTGAGACTAAGTTAAATTCACAGAGGAGTACCAGGAGAGAGATAGCCTTAGCTACCAGCTCCCTAAAAATCATCATGGAAGGCCTACCTGAAAGACTGAAGGAAGACCAAGCCTTCCTTACATCAAACTCATCAATCTGCACAGTTACAACATAAGTCTCCAGCCTCCAAAGGGGAGTGACAGATGCTAATGGTTCCCCTCGCATCAGTAATCTGAAAACTTAGCCGATGTACATCTGAGTTCTCCTAACACCTGTAGCATACTCCTCGAGGATTAATCCTCAAGTGCATGCTATTGTGGAATCAAATTCTATTTGGTTAAAAAGAACTTTGTAAGATTCCTCCTTTTCTGTTACAATGATACAGTTGTATGATATAGTGAACAAATGTTCAGCCAAAGCATTACTAAGCTCCGTTGCTCCAGTCATTTATTGACCATTTACCTTCAACACAGATGGTGGGTTGGAGGTAAATTTGTCTACTATCTTTTTTACTTTCCCCAATAGAGATGATGGTGGTGTTCTACTATTGACAGAGGAAACTAATGGTATCCAAGACTGGCACCTAGGTTCTTTCATTGTTTCTCCCTGGCCGCAAAAAAACTAAACCGCGAAGCAAGAAACCGCACATAATGAGGTTTGACTTTATTACTTTTGACAGGGGTACCACTTTCACCTCTCAATTGTGAACATCATTAGCGAATCTCCTGAGTATCATACTACATCTGACAACGGCCTATAATCCAGCAGCCAATAGAATGGTTGAAAATTTTCATTGCACTCTCAAAGCAGCTTTGATGTCCTTCTGCAAAGACTTCAATGGGTTTAATCAGCTTCCCTGGGTCCTCCTAGCATGAAGAACCACTCCTAAAGACTCTCTGGATGTCTTGGCAGCTGTAATGATGTAAGGCAACCTGTTGGTCGTCCCTTCTGATTTTTTTCCATCTGCAATCTCCTCTGACATTCACCAGAACCTACATCATGGTTTGGGAAAATTAACTCACTCTCACCATATTTACAAGCCCCTAGCAAAGCAACACATACTCAGAGATTTCCACACCCCAACTCACGTCATCTTGTGCACCGATGTAAGCAAACCACCATTGACGTTCTCTTACACAGGCCCTTTCCTCATGATCCATGGCACTCCCAAGGCTTTCTTAATTAACATTCGTGGCAAAGAAGACAGGGGACCCTGATTGTCTAAAACCTGCATATCTCCTGCAAGATGACCCACCTACAGTTCGCATCTCTATATCCATGTGCACTATTTCACCTGCATGTCCTTTTTTTAGGAGGGGACCCATGTACCGTACGTGTTACATACATGCTCATCCAATAGAATGATATTGCTTTTTTATCTGTTCTATATTGGTTGCATACATAACAGTCTCTTGCTCTCTTCTGCACTGATGATAGATAAAACATGGTTCACATTGTTTGAGTTTTTTTTACATTGTTGCCCTCAACAGTTTGTATAAAGGTCACTTGCATTCACCTCGCCTCTGTGTTAGTACCTATCAGACACCTCTCACACTTCTTGCACAAATGAAAACAGTCCCATGCTTTTTGTTCGATCGTCATCAGCTGAGTAACAGAAAATATTAATGCATAAACACAAGCTTGTACAAATCCTCTAGCATAAAGCTTCTCAAGAAACTAAAAGCAAGGTAAAATATTTACAAAGGCATTGTGGATCAATCTGCTGCTATGCGTAATGCTAGGCAACAGCTTTACCGCTGTACTAGAAGGTTCTGTTTTTATTTACTCTGGGAAGACTAGTGTTTCACACAAGGAAGTCTGAATTCTTGTTGTTTTTTAGGATAGAGTTGATCGTGCATTCACAAAAGAGATAAATTACATAAATAAATCCATTTGTATTTCTTCAAACAACAGACTTCTGAATCCCTGAGTCAAGTCATCCAAAAAGTTTTGGAACCTTTACAGGATAGCCTGGGATTATTGCAATCTTAATAAAGAGAAAAAAAAATTGGTAGAAAAATATCAAATCATCCAAAAGCTTCATCTCTTGCCTTGTGACAGAGATTCAGGCTATCAAAGGAAATTGTTTCCATAAACACTTTCTTGAAATGTGAACGCAGGATAGCATACAATTACTATCGCAAGAACACAGGTTTCTTGTTAAGAAAACTTCCTTAAATTCTAAGCCTCAAATGATGTCCTTGTACAAACAGTATAACCACTTATTCTAGATTCCTAATTGATTTAAGCAAATTAGAGGCCTAGTCAGATAGTCAGTGGCTCAAGGAGCTTACCGCGTTATCTATGCTCGCCATGAGCCTGATTTGAGCTGCGATCCTGAGTTGTGTTGTGAGACTGGATTACTTGGGGATAAGAGATTGCTTGTTTTGAGCCAAACTCTGCGGTAAGAGGATAGATTTGCACCTTTGGCGCTGCAATGCAAGATCACTGTGAGCCAGAGTCGAGAGGGGCTGAAAGAACGTTTGTTCCAAGAAATACTCTCATAAAGGTTTTCTCCTTTAATGTGTATAGGCCTATCCAGGCTATCTGTGAGCCCGAATCCTGTCACGACTCCAAATCACAGACTAGCCAGGTCTTAAGGTGTTGAGAGAAAGCTTGTTTCAAACAAACCTCTCAGGTGGGAAGGCTAGCTTTCACCCTTGTTGCCAAGATGTAGACTTCCAAAGAGCTTGAATTGCGTCCCGAGCTAGACTCACGAGGGTAACAGAAATCGCTTGCTTCAAGCAAACTCTCAGGTGAAAGAAAAGCATTCACCTTTGACACCACAATCCAGGCTAGCTAGAAATCGCTTAAATTAAGCGAAACTCTCAGGTGAAAGGATAGCTTTCACATTTTGGTGCCGTTAGTCACTGCGACTGCTGTCAGGATCTCATAGGAGTTTCAAAGAGCTAGGACACTCTGTGTAGGAACATGAGAATACCTCTGAGCTGCCAGGATAGATAAACTACCAGGGTAGAAAATTAGGTCACCATAGTAAATGCATCCGCAGAAACCTTGAAGGGTCGGCAAGCTCAAAGGAAAATAAAAGGCAGGCATATCTCTCAAGTGAAAGGCTAGGTCCCACTTGAATGCGCAGAGGGTACCGAGAGGTACCTTCTAGAGCATTTTGAGATTTGATCGCTGACCAAGTCATGTGATCAGTTGCAAAGCTACAGCTTCCAATAAGCATGGCTGGAATGTTAAATCAGCAGGACTCACTAGACTGTTTGTTGCTCACGGGTGTCCATCAACGGATTGGCATACACAGACGGCACGATATCCGAACAATATCCCGTTCTACAGGTTTTCTGATATTCAAACTTCAAAAGAAGTCTAACTTTAAGGTAGTAAAGATGTTTATCTTTAATCAACCTAAAGAGTAAAAGAGTCATGATATAATCAAAACTTCAACTCTAGGACAACATTTCCGAGACACTAACTCATAAACCGAGAATTTAACAAAAAGTAAGTCTCATAGCACAGAGAGTTAGGAATGTGGACAGAGACGTCTGTCTTCGACCACGGCTGAGATCAAAGGGAAGAAGGTGTACGTGAGTGGGGAAGGTGCTTCTCCCAGCTACAAATGATTAAAACCGGCCGGTTGTTTACACCTTGTTAAAAGTTTTATAACAGTATGCCAGCTGGCACTGATTTCTTCTCCTATTGTAAAGAATATGGGCTTTGTATAGTGTGTAGGAATAATTATCAACCTTCATGTCTAAAGTTCTTATTTACAATTCAGTGGTACTTTATGAAAGTACTTTTTTGCCAAATGGTTCACTCTAGTCCCCTAATGAGTGTAGGGCATTGCATGAACCTGAAATAAAACGACATGGTTATGACATGATTGATGGCTGATGAGAAAAAAAATTAAAGTGCAGTATACTGTACAACAAATGGTAAAAGGAAAAATAAGAATTTATAATTTAAATACTTGACCATGAATACTATAACGAATAGAGAAACTCCCTCACTCTGGGAACAGGAAAGGCCTCAAATTCTTCATTGTGGAAATGATCTGAATTTTGGCCGAGTTCCTCAGCATGCTCACAAGCGCTGGCTCATGTGTGCTCACCTGTGAAGGCAAAATAAACAAGCATTCTCGCTCATGATCTTACAAACAATGTGGTGCAAAACCAAATGAACCTAATTCTTCAAAAGCAAAGACCTGTTGTTCTCATGATCCTCACTCTCTTTGTCCTCATCCTAAATGGAAATACTGCCAATCAGACTGTTCTTCTCCCATGAGTGACACCCCAAGAGACACTTTCCCTCAAAGAAGGAGCAAGCCTGACTGAAAGTCTTCATCTACTGGAGATCGAGATTCCAGTACAGCAACATCGTCTGTATCCTCCAAACGCTGAAAGTCTAAGCTGAAGTCTTGTGCCAAGGTGTGCTCTTTAACCCCAGCTTTCTCTAGTTCCTGAGATTTATCTCAAGAACGAGATCGGTCAGTCTCAGATGACACCTCGAGGCACGGGGATTGTGCTTCCAGGTAAGATTCTCCCTCTGGTAGGCAGGAAGAAAAGACAGGCGACATTTAGGATGAACTCTCAATGCCCCATGAAACGAAGGAGTCTTCTTCGAGATTCAATTTGCATTACAAGAGACAGAATTCCATTGGTTAATCACCTTTGTTAATTAGGAGTACAGGATAAATTATATTAATTTCAACTCGCATGGACCATCCCTTTTTAAAATCATAAATTCGTTATTTTTCTGTTTGAATATTCTTATTTTTAAGTAGTTGATAAATATTTGTTCCTCATAATTAATAGTTACCATTAGATCATATTGATTTAATTAGTAGTTACCATTAGATCATATTGATTTGTTTTTTAAAAAGGGGTTTCTTAGTACTTTGCAATATGTTAACTGAACTTTTAAATTGTTATGGGTTATCAAAAAAGTTTAAACTCCTTTTCTAATACCATGTTTTGACAACGAGGTTAACCCAATTGAACCTTGCGTTGCTTCTCGTCCATCAGGAACATTCGGGAGTGTTGGTCCCTCGTATATAAAGGACAGGTTACACCGCTAGTGTTTGGCGACATTTTCCAGCTACACCCTGTGTGACTCTGAAAGTTGGTTACTACGCACAACGATAGAATATCTTGAAGGAGATAAAGAAGTTCAAAAGTTCATCTGGTTCAACGTCAGAAGCTCTGTTCCCACATTTCAACCTTTTATATCTTAAACTAACCAATAGCATCTGTCCCTAGCTACATAGATGTGTGGAAAGTCAACTCAAGACCTTCTTTGTAAGAATTTTGTATGTTATTAATTGGTTTTGGTGTACTGTGAGTATTCGGTGGATCATGAGTATTGTCTGCACCCAAAACAACCAGAATGAGGATCTGTCTCCTGCGTGGATATGAAGGTGCAACAAGAGGGCCCTTTGATACCAGGACAAATCTCATCTTAATAAGTCCTAGAAAACCAATTACAGGTAGTCGTCGACTTACGACAGAGATAAGGACCGAGAGATGCGTCGAAAGTCGATCTCGTTATATGTCAAACTAAAAAAGGGAAGTTTCCGTAGATTTATTATGATACATTGAGATTCGGCAATCATCTGGATCATATTTTATCAATATTTTCTTACTGTCTATCATTATTCCATTTTCTTATTTCATAGGATATCATATGCTCTATCAATGCATTTTTGTATTCTATATATCAATTATGGAGGCATTTTACAATCGGAAAGTAATGAAAATTTTGTTTACCTTTGGTTATGATCAGCTGATCTGAAAGTGCCGCTACATACCGTATCAATACATGTCTGGCATATTTTTTCTTTTTATAATTTCTTAACTTATTAGAAATATCTTCATGATGAATATTACATTAGCCTCAATAGGTTACAGGTAATCAGTTTCCATACAGTTCGTCTAATCCTTAGGTATAAAACAAAATTGTTGTAGCTCTTTATCTGTGCGTGTGTGTGTGTGTGTGCTCGCTCTCGCAATTGCATAAGGTAGTTCATTTTTAAAGCTTCATTCAGTATTCTAGTTCGATATTAAGCCTTTATATTTCATTAGACATTACTGTATTTAATTTTGGTTTATTAAAGCACGTTTATATTTTATTTTTAAATTTCTGGAGCATATTAATAATCAGTAGAAATAACATTGATTTATAAAATTTTCTTGACATCAGTGCCATAAGGTATCACATTTTCCATATATTCCATTTATAGACATTATTATTAGTTATAAAAGGAATACGCATCCCCCTCTCTCTCTCTCTCTCTCTCTCTCTCTCTCTCTCTCTCTCTCTCTCTCTCTCTCTCTCTCTCTCTCTCTCTCTCTCTCTCTCCGTATTTTGATTTTTAATTCAGTTGAATCTTCATATCTTTTTGAAAATTATTAAAAAATTCTTTATATCAATATTCAATGATTCGATTATGGAAATAGTAATGCATCGGAAGGAAATCACTTGATTTTCCTCTCGCCTTCCACCAGAAATGGGACGTCATTAGACTTTTTTCTGAAATTTACGGTAAGCTCTACTAATCTCATACTCAGACCGCTAAAACACTTCATATTGTTACTCGGTGTTTCGATGATGGGAATGTTGTAATAAGATTACTTGGTAACACAATGAAAGGAAATCATTCGGTTTGTCAGCGCGCTTCCGCCAGATACATGAAGTCACAAGACACGTAGCGTAAACTCTACGAAGAATGACGTGCAAAATATGTAAATTATTGTTTTTTTCTTGCAAGAAATGAAAAGAAAATAATAACTTACCAAGCAGAAGTATTTCATTTTTATAAGGTAAAAGGAAATATATAATTTTCAGGAAAATATTTGTCCTATTACTATACTTTCTTTAGATAAATATCAATCTATTATCAGAGATTAAATAAAACTAGCGTCCAGTCAAATTTACGCTATATAGTACTCATGACAACAGATCCAGAACGACAAAATACTTTGTATCGTTACTTGATATTTCGATAATTGGAATACTAATACCAATCATTAGCCTATTGAAAGGAAATCACTGCATTGCCCGGTCGCTTTCCGTCAGTGATATGACGTCACCAGTCATTTAATATGAACTCGACATATATCAAAACTTTTCGTAATGTATTTTTTACTGAAACAAGATACTTTATCTTAACTATAAAAGAAAATAATTTCTTACCAAGATAAATCAGTTTACTTTTATGCAAGAAACTATAATTCGTCCTATTTCCAATAAACTTGTGACGTCATCGCCCTGAAAAAATTGGTGTAAAGTCGAATCCTCATGAGTCGCATTGGTCGTAAGTCGAGCATTACCTGTAGAGTTAGAAAAAAAAGAAAGAAATAAAGAGGGTTTATAGCCAGTTTTATTGAGGGTTAATGGAAGAGAGAGCACGTCTGCCTTCTTCCGAGAAAATATCAAAAGTGGATGCAGAGTCTGGCTGAGTGAAGGAGTGGGGTGGTTGGTCTATTCGTCGCTACCCATCGCTTACTAGTGGCAGGTTGTTTACCTCACGTTAAAAGTCTATAGCTTCTTTTCCAACAAGCCGGAACAATATATCCATAGTGAAGAGTGAATGGTATGTATTTGTGCAGGAACAAATGAACAATTTTATTTGATAGTTGTAGGTAACACAGAAACTGTGACATGTGAGATAGTTTGTATACTTAACTGTCTAACTATTGTTATTCTCCGAAGTCATATTCATATAACTGTTAAGCTAATTATTGCTGTAATAGTTCTTAACTGCTATTGCTGTTAACTATCATAATCATTGTTTACTTCCAGTATATACTATTCTCAGTATTCAGTACTGAACTGTGTCTTGCACCGTGAGTTTTGAATAATAAATACTGAAAGGAACCGCTGTGTTTGTCAAACCATGACTGGTGGCAGCATGTCAGAATCCACGCCTACCGAACATAACCCTGTTGCAAAGGAGATTATGCCGAGTGTGTCTTTTGGGGATGATGTGTCTCCAATGTCTTGGCAGTCCTTTTCATCGCATTTCTCGTTAGTCAAGCAAGCAAACTTACTACGAGGAGTACCGTCTTGGCGCGACGCAGGATATAGGGCCCTCATGCTGAGATTACAATTTAGGGGACCAACAGCCAACTATGTTGAGCAACAGTCGTTACAGGACCCTGAGTGGGGTAAGGACGATGTTGCAATTATGGACAGACTTGCGCAGCGGATTCTCACGGCGGATGCAATTGAAGTAAGGATTCTGAGGTTTGAGGAATCTATACAGTTGCAGGGGGAGAGTCTGAGTGATTATATGACTCGTCTGCAACTGTTGGCAGGTCAAGCATTTGCTAAAGAACCAACTGATATTGTACGGAAGCGTGTTGTATGGCGATTTCTCTCGGGGTTGCACGATGCAGATGTTCGATCCCAATTGATTAGAGAGAAGTGGATGGAGTCAGAGGAGACTGCCAAGTCGTATGATGAGGTGGTAAAAATTGCATTGGCAGCGTTGTCTACTAAACGAGCAACTAAAGCTACAGGACCTAGGAATCCCAGTGTCCATGTGAATCAAATTGAGGGTACGTCCAATGTCTGTTTGATGGAGGACACACCGGAAAATAGGGAGGTTGCAACTGTAAGAGGAAATGCTAATGCTTGATCATGGGGCAGCAAGAAGAGGGAATCCTATACTTCTCGTAAATTTAAGTGTTATTATTGTAAAATGACACATGCGGGTGGATGGAAAGCATGTGCACGAAGGGAAGATGAAAATCCTGCTTGGTACCCTCCCCAGGTTCAAGGAAGAAATTTTCAGTGAGGACTGCTCCACACGGGAGCTTGGAGCAGTCTGTAAAAATTAATTCTACTTCCGCTTTCCAACGCACTGTGGCTTTGGTACAGCCAAGGGTGAAGGGTCAAATGAGATATCGGCATGTGCTCTCCAGCCAAACAGCAACTCGGATATTGAAAAATATTACAAATTACGTTATTGTGGAGATGATGAAAACTAAGTATAATGCTTTGGTGGACACCGGAAGTGATTATTCCTTAGTTTCTAAGGATATCTTGAGTGATGCTCAGAAATCTCTTGTCAGCTCGAGTAATATTACAGCTTGCGGAGCGAGCAGTGAAGAACTTCAAATTGAGGGAGAAATTCTGATGGATATAAAGTTAGGCAAAACCATAGTGAGACAACATAGGTTCGTTGTGGTATCTAAACTTGTTACTAGAGTGATACTTGGGATGGACTTGTGGATAAAACTTGGCACAGTCACTCTAGATTTGACAAAAGGGAGGTTGCGAGTGGATTCAATAAAATTATCATTGCCCTTGAATACTGGGGAAAGGACACAATCACATAAATCATGCTCTGATGGAGTGGTGAAGCTCATTGTTAGAGCTGAGAATGCAGTTGTGATACCTCCTAGGACAGAATTATTTATATGCTGCTCAGCTGATGGGAAGGTTCCAGATGAGCAGTATCTGTTGTGTCCCCGACGCCCTGAGGGTTCTCCGGTTGCCCCCCCTCATTGCTGCATCCAAGGTTCAATCAAGAAGAAAATGTATGTGAGAGTTGCAAATGTATTGGATAAAAGCGAAACTGTGCAGAGTGGAGAGGAGATCGGGGAACTAGAGCCCAGTGTGGTAGGATACGATGGCAACCATAGCCTTTCAAGTTCAATTGAGGGGAAAAGAGGAAATTTTATCCTTGGAGAGTCTCTTACTTTTGAGCAGAAAGAGGAAATGGACAAGGTACTTCATGAGTTCAAGAATGTTTTCTATAATGGAGGCCCACTGCCGCTGGTACAGATAGGGGTGGAACACACCATCAGAGTTAACCCAGATTCAGCACCAATAGCAAATAGACCGCGGCGGTTATCACCTGCTTTGGAGGCAGAAGTCAAGAAGGAGCTAAGCAAACTTCAGGATATGGGCGTAATAAAGAAATCATGTAGCCCTTGGGCAGCTCCTATTGTTTGCGCTCGTCGAGCTGATGGAAGCCTTCGGTTGGCTATTGATTATAGGGGAGTAAATAGCGTGTCCCAGCCAGCAACATTGCATCCAATTCCTGTCGTCGAGGATCTTCTTGATAGACTTGGTCAGGCAAAATACTTTTCAGTGCTTGATTCAAAGTCTGGATACCATCAGATGCCTCTTCGGAGGGAGGATTGTGAGGTCTCAGCCTTTGTAGTCCCATGGGGGCAGTTTGAATGGCATGGTAGAACTCCTTTTGGTCTGAAAGGGGCAGGTTATACGTTTCAACGGATGATGGCTACAATACTCAGTGATTGCAACTATACGGATGCATTGTGTTATCTCGACGACATACTGGTCAGGGGTTCAACATGGAAAGAACACATAGCAAGGCTCAGAAATGTGTTGAGCAGGATTCGCGATGCTGGGCTTGCGCTGGCCCCGAATAAGTGTAAATTTGGGGTTCGTGAAGTGGAGTATCTGGGTTCTGTGGTTGGTGATGGCATGCTTCGCATTAGTGAGCAAAGAGTTCATCAACTGAGGGATCTTCCTAGGCCTTTGACTGTCAGGCAGTTGCGTCAGGCCATTGGGGCATTTTCTTATGTGCAAAAATGGATTCCAGGGATGTCACAGACTGCTAAGCCCCTGAATGAGGCTTTGGAAAAAAACCCACACCAGAAATTGCATTGGTCGGTCGAGATGGTTGAGGCTTTTGAGAGGCTTAAAAACCAGGTAGCAAATGCTGTGGCACTCCATCTCCCTGACTATAGTAAACAGTTTGTTTTGATTACTGATGCAAGTGATGTTGGAGCAGGAGCAATGTTAGCCAACAAGTCAGCATCCAAGGAACTGTTACCAATTGCCTTTTACCACCATACATTCTCCAAATCCGAGCAGAGGTATTCAACGACAGAAAAGGAATTACTGGCGGTTATCCTGGCGATAAAGAGATTTCGGATGTACCTCTCCTCTGCACCGTTTGATCTGATAACGGACCATCAGGCACTAAGATGGCTAAACACCCTGGATATTAGAGAAGAGAGAGGGCGTCGAGGGAGATGGATTGAAACAATTCAGCAGTTTGACATAAATCCAATTCATAAAAGTGGTCGCAGTGCTGTGATGTCCATGGCTGATTATCTGTCGAGAGTTGGTGCTGATGGAAATCTGATATCGCATATTGCAAGTATAGCAGTAGGATCTTCTCAGCAGTGGGCCACAGTATTTGTAGATCCCAATGAAATGTTAGAAAAACAGCATTGCAATGAAGGGATCAGGGAAGTAGTGAACTTTATGAAAAATACGAGTTCACCGGGGTGTGTGTCAGAGGAGAATGAGCTTGCCAAATATGATAACCGTTTGGGTATTACTAAAAATGGAATTTTGTGTTATATAAATTATAAAGGAAGACGCTCACAAGAACATCCCTATGGCGTGAAAGAAGAGTGGTTACCTGTAATACCTAAAGATATGAGACTCTATGCACTTCAAATGATTCATGACAGTCCAATAAGTGGTCACATGGGTCGTGATCGAACATGGGAAAGAGCTCGGAAGAGTTTCTGGTGGCCTCGCATGAAGGCAGATGTCCATGCACATGTCAGTAAATGTGAAGCATGTGGGAGTAACAAAAGATCGAAGCATCCAGGGAAGGCCCCTTTTCAGAACCGCGAGCTCCCGGAATACATGAATGAACAGGTGCAAGTTGATTTCATGGGTCCGTTTCCCATTTCATTCTCACATCCATATCGTTATATCCTTCAAATGCAAGATATTTTGACTCGCTATGTTGTTTTGGTACCTCTTGAGGATTGTTCAGCAAAAACAGCAGTGGATACTCTAGTTGAAAGATGGATTTGCATGTTTGGGGTGCCCCGTGTCATAATGTCGGACAGAGGATCACATTTTACGGCTGATATCTTCAAGGCAATGTGTAACATGTTTGGTATTAAGCAGGACTTTGGTTCTCCTTACCATCCAAGAAGTCAGGCCCAGGTAGAACGTCAAAATCAATTATTAGACAACGTTTGTTGCATGTGTCACAATAATATGGATCTTTGGCCTGAAATGATACCCAGGGTACAGTTCTCTCACAATACAGCTGTAAATACTACGACTACATTTACTCCACATGAGCTCGTCTATGGGACTCCGGCTCGACGTCCAGAGGAGGTTCTAAAAAAGGAAACTTCCAAAGATGAGGATTATCAACCGGACTCTTTGGGTAATGCAGCAATCGCAGAAAGATTTGTGAGAGAGAAAGTAGATAAAATTGAGAAAAATATTAAGGTCGCACGGAACAAGACTGCAATGGCACAACAGATTAGGAATAACCAGCGGAAGTCTTACGGCAAAGCTTTCAAAGTTGGAGATTTGGTTCGATTGAAGTTATCGACAGCTGAGAGACGCCGTTGTGGAGGTGGTAAACTTGCACCATATCTTTCGAAGAAATATAGAGTTATAGAAATACTTCGTGGTGGCTGGACGTATAAGTTAACCCCAGCAGAGACAATAACAGACGAAGTAAAGATAAGACATTTTGACGAACTGGAGAAGGCCCCTGTAAGCAATTATTCTTGGGAAACCGCATTGGCTGATCTTTCAGATGAAGAAGTCATCAGAATAGAGTCAAGGATTGGAAGTAGTTCAGGAGGAATATGTCGGTCTACTCGGGAGCGCCATCCCCCAAGTCGTTTGCAGGTAGATCCCAGTAAAAGATCCTATGAATCGGAAGAGGAGGAATTCTGGGATGAATGTTCTAACAGCGAGAATGAGTTAGAAGACGATCAGAATTGCTTATGGCAATAATACTCGTCTTGATAAATGCAACCTGTTAAATAGCAATTATTTATTTTATGTTATTTTATTCTTGTATTATTTAGTAAATTTATTTTTGTTTATATTCCCGATTTATTCATATATTGTCTTATAAATAAGAAGGGGAGTGAGATAGTTTGTATACTTAACTGTCTAACTATTGTTATTCTCCGAAGTAATATTCATATAACTGTTAAGCTAATTATTGCTGTAATAGTTCTTAACTGCTATTGCTGTTAACTATCATAATCATTGTTTACTTCCTGTATATACTATTCTCAGTATTCAGTACTGAACTGTGTCTTGCACCGTGAGTTTTGAATAATAAGTACTGAAAGGAACCGCTGTTTGTCAAACCATGACTCATGCACTAATAAGTTATCAGGAAACACTCCAAACCCAATTTTACTATACCTCAGACACGACTGTAAGACCAATGCACAAAATACAGTAAAAGAAAAGGAAAAGTTAAAACAACCAGATAAGGGAGCCTAGTACAGTTTTACTCTCCAACAGTCACCTAGTACAGTTTTACTCTCCAACAGTCGAAGTCCAAATAAAGGGTGAACTATTTGTCAGGTAGGAGAAGCATCTCCACTACCCGATGGCCAACTTCTATGCCAACATTATGCTCATACTAAAGATTGATACTTTGTATTTCATTTAGGAACAAAGCCAAATTAGAGAGACAGTAAGAGTGTGTGCATATTGCTTGCAGACAAATTCAAAATTGGCAGTCTTAATGACTGGCAGGTGTCTGGGTCTTACACGCCACATGCCTGTAGTTATACAGTAACTACTTAATAACCGTTCAAGCTTCACTGAAGTCATACTCCATTAAAAAGATGATGGTTTTTACTCGTGTAGGAACTACTTCTATTTCCACCACCCAATCTAACTTAGAATACAATCCTTACTTATGGGGGACTGAAGGGGATCTGGTCATTTCATAATCATGCCTTTTCATAGAAGAGAATTTGGTCATTTCATAATCGCTTTTTTGGTCGTTTCAAAATCTATAGATATGTGGCTTTTTTAATTGATTTGTTCTACTGTTCTTTGTTGTTGGTGGTAATGTCAGTAGTGGTGAGGTGAACTGCATTGTTGTTACGAAATAACTTATTGGCTAGATATGATTGGTTATGAAATTACCAAACATATACGGTTATGATATGGTGAGGTTACGATGAGTTATTTCATAACATATTATTTGCAACATTAACTTACAGAACCCGACTATTGTCAAAGATAAGGACTTTAATTAGCTAATTATTAAAAAAGTTTGTGTTTGCAAGTTATAGCAAACAACAGAGCAAGCTATTATCAATAGAGGGTCTTGTGGCTGCAGGGTGACTTGACCAACCTGGTACAGGCGACCTGTAAAGAATAAGCATTGCAATTACATATCATTAAAAATTATTTTCTTAAACAGAACCTATCCTAACTTGAATAAACATACCACTTAAAAAGTGACTAAAGATTGAACATAATCAGAACATATGCAAAACTGCTCAGAAATCCATAGAGATTTATGAAGCAAAATATAATAACAGTGTTGTAGGAATATGGAGGAAAGGTTCAAATCAAAGGGACACCAGAACATCCAGAGTAGGTCTACTGGAACAAGCTAAGAAGGCAAGTTCACACATCATACTGTCTAGACCTCCAACAGCTGCCCCTGAGGCTACCGTAGCTGGGTCAAGGCAGCAACTATTTCTAGTAGCCAATAAAAGACTGACCAGTCAATATCCCAGGCATGTCGGCACAAGGTGGCAGACCCATTATAAAGTCAAGAGGGGAAGAGTGAACAATCCCATAGGAAAGGGTTGACACTCAGGAAAGTACTGGAATAAAAGGCAGCTAATAATTGAACCTGCCAAGACGTGAACATTATCATTAACTTAAAAAAGTGGGGTGTAGCCGGTAAGATAATGAGAGCCGTACAAGACAGCCAGGACGCTAAGACTTAGAAATTCAAAGGATTTCCTGACAACCAGGCAGGATCCAATCGACCAACTTCAGAGGACAATATTCCTCAGGTGTGTGATAGTAAAGAGCAGATGACTAATCTAAGGCTGCACTTAAGGTAGCAGAGGGAATGACCCATAGCCAACACACAGGCAGTGCTAGAAGAATTCGAGCTGACAAGACAGGAAGCAGAGACAGAAGGCAGCACCTCTGTCTAGATAGGCTAACCAGGCAAGGGAGTCAAGACTCAATGGCAAGAGGGACAGCACTGGAAGTGAGGCCACAGACATAGAACAGGCTCTGCCAAGGTGGTAGAAGAGGACCCCAAAGGGTACCAACTCTACACCTAGATAGGGTTAGGCCATAGAGAGAACTGTGCAGGCAAACCTAGCCTACCTAGTGGGTGAGGGAAAACTCAAAAGCTAGGGTAAGATGACTAGACAAGAGGAACATAGTTCCCAGTACAGTCCGGTTATGGCCTAACTAGGAAGGGGAAGGGGCAGAGAAAACACCCAAGGGGGATCTTTAAAAGAGCAGAGAGATTTTGATTAGGGGAGGTGAAAATCTCACCTACTTAGGGCAAGGAAAGATAGCCTATAAGTAGGCACACTAACAGGCACAAGGATAAGTGAAGAAAGGGGTGGTGATTGGAGACTTAGTAAATGGTGAGGCACCATAACAGGAAGGCCCAACAGCGATATTAGAGAAGCAACATTCCTTCAAGGGGTCTGCCATGATAGGGCACTGAGGACAAGTCCTCACAACCAGGCATAGCCTACCAAAGACTAATAGGGAAGCCTAATAATTGTTAAGGTGACACAAGGGGGTCTACTAGTTAGCATCAGAACAGGGGTCAAGCATTCCTATGTGTAAAAATAAGTAGATACAGGGAACAGCTTCCCAAGAGCCGTGCCACTTCGCCAAACATATAGGTTAAGTGGAAAATGAAAACTGTCACCCTAGGGCAGCTGAGAACACTATCCAACTACAAGAAGGACCTTCAAGATTGCAGCTCCCCGCCATGATGAATCGACCGCATGGGAGGATAGACAGCCTCACCCAACCAGTGAGATTTGGTAAAACAAGAAGAGGATGGTGCATGAGTGAAAATTTACCTGGCATGCCCGCCCGCTAGAGTAGGCTCGCCTAAGTCAATGGTGATAAAAACACCCAAGAAACACCAAGGAATGATGAGGGACTACCATAAACATACCACATCTTAAATGAATAATGCAAAACATACTCTTACGTAAAATGACTAAATAACTAAGCTTTTTTGAGCAATTGGTAGTGCCGCTGGCCTCGGAACAATAAAGGCATGCAAATCAAATAAAACACTGGGTGGAGACGCAAAATTCTCCAACAGACAAAACATTGGTACTTAACTCAGTTGATGAGGAATAAGCTGATGCATCCATGATAAAAAATCATTCAAAAAACCAAGAAAAACCGGCAGAAACTCTCCCAGGGACCGTCAAAGATGGCGACTGCGAAGGGGAATATATCAAAGGAAACGTGTTAGTTGTAGCATATTGAGATCGGGAGTTGTAACGTTTTTCTTGCCCATGTATCCTACCCTTATCTTATCCTTTGAGACAAGGTTAACTCTATTCGGGGAAGGATAACCATAGCTACTTAATAACACATTCCTGATTTATACCAGATATCTCTCGGGATATTTGTTCCATTAAAACTCCGTTGATACCTTAGAGGTAAAATTTCTCTGGTGTATCACTCGCAGAATTATACCTAGTAGAAGCTGCCAATGAGGAACTTCTATCAGGACAATATGGCTCGAGCCCAAAAAAGTCAAAGCTGAAATGATACTGATGGTTTAATGTTACATTCAACTATTGTACACGATGTAGGTTATGCAAAATCTACTAATAAACTTTACTCGACAATAGAAAAACATTAACAGTAATATGAAAATAATAGTCAGCAAACAGAAAATAAAACTATATTTAACCCTGGATAGGTACGATGGGTCGTTCGCGACCCCGAGCGTCAAAAAAAACAGGTTTTTCTCACGTGACTCACCCCCGTGACTGAATTTGTGGGTGATCGACCTGCAGGAGGTGTCTCCCCTACACGCTCTAGTAGTGTCCAGATGTGCATTGCTGTAGCTGTACTCCTTCCCCGATTTCTGAGATGCATCGGGGTCGAGCGCGACCGAGTTTACCCTTCTAAGGTAGTTTGCATAATTATCAAAGTTATTACGTATTATGAAATTGTTGTAGAATGGTGCAACTTGTATAGGTTATCAGTTATGGAAAGTCTTGGTGGATTGTTTGGCTACCATGTGCATGATTTTTTTTTTAGTTAAAATGTCGTTCATCACCACGAGGACCATTTTACCGCGAGTGCCCCTTTTTCATTTTTTTTCATTTTTTTGCCAAGTCATTTTTCCGTAAGATATTGCCAAATAGTGTCGTAAAACTTTTGCTTGTTTAGTGTTGGAAAGTGTGTCTAGATGATCTGGCTACCCATGCATGACTTTGTTTTTGTCAGATACGACGTAGTTATTGGTATATTGGGTATTTAACTGCGGTTACCAATTTCTGTTTTTTTTCAATATTTGTAAAAATTACTACGTAGTAAGGAATTGCCGTATATTATTCATTTTTTTTCATGTTTATGTGTTAGAAAGTGTGCCTTGATGGTTGGGCTAACACGTGCATGTCTTTTTTTTATCTGAGATGCCGTATATTAGAATGTCGGGCATTTTACCGCGAGTACCCCTTTTTCATTTTTTTTCATTTTTTTGCCAAGTCATTTTTCCGTAAGATATTGCGAAATAGTGTCGTAAAACTTTTGCTTTTTTAGTGTTGGAAAGTGTGTCTAGATGATCTGGCTACCCATGCGTGATTTTGTTTTTGTCAGATACGACGTAGTTATTGGTATATTGGGTATTTAACTGCGGTTGCCAATTTCTGTTTTTTTTCAATATTTGTAAAAATTTACTACGTAGTAAGGAATTGCCGTATATTATTGATTTTTTTTTCATTCATGTTTATGTGTTAGAAAGTGTGCCTTGATGGTTGGGCTAACACGTGCATGTCTTTTTTTTTATCTGAGATGCCGTTTATTAGAATGTTGGGCCTTTTTCCGAGAGTGCCCCTTTTTATTTGTTTTGCATTTTTTTGCTTAGTCATGTTACCGTAAGGAATTGGCAAGTAGTGTCGCAAAACTTATATTTTTATAGTGTTGGAAAGTGTTTCTAGATGATCTGGCTACCCATGCCTATTTTTTTTTTTAGCCAGATATGGCGTATATATAAGTATGTGTTCGATTTTCCAGTGATTGCCATTTTTTCGTTTTTTCCCATTTCTTTCAAAATTACTACGTACTAAGGAACTATCACAGAGTAATGATTCATTTATATGTTTATTTGTCGGAAAATGTGCCTTGATGGTTTGCCTAGCACGTGGCTGAAATTTTTTTTTTCTGAAATGCCGTATATTAGAATGCCCATTTTTCCACGAGTGCCCCTTTTTATTTGTTTTGCATTTTTTTGCTTAATCATGTTACCGTAAGGAATTGGCAAGTAGTGTTGCAAAACTTATAATTTTATAGTGTTGGAAAGTGTTTCTAGATGATCTGGCTACCCATGCCTATCTTTTTTTTTTTTTTAGCCAGATATGGCGTATATATAGGTATGTGTTCGATTTTCCTGTGATTGCCATTTTTTCGTTTTTTCCCATTTCTTTCAAAATTACTACGTACTAAGGAACTATCACAGAGTAATGATTCATTTAGATGTTTATTTGTCGGAAAATGTGCCTTGATGGTTTGCCTAGCACGTGGCTGAATTTTTTTTTTCTGAAATGCCGTATATTAGAATGTTAGCCATTTTTCCGCGAGTGCCCCTTTTTATTTGTTTTGCATTTTTTCGCTTAGTCATGTTACCGTAAGGAATTGGCAAGTAGTGTCGCAAAACTTATATTTTTATAGTGTTGGAAAGTGTTTCTAGATGATCTGGCTACCCATGCCTATCTTTTTTTTAGCCAGATATGGCGTATATATAGGTATGTGTTCGATTTTCCGGTGATTGCCATTTTTTCGTTTTTTCCTAATTCTTTCAAAATTACTACGTACTAAGGAACTATCAGAGAGTAATGATTCCTCTAGGTGTTTATTTGTCGGAAAATTTTGTTTGCTTTTTTTTTTTGATTGAATATCATCAATTTTTTTTAGCTAAAATATATTGTTTTACATTTTTTTTTTTTCGATTTTATATCCCTTCAAAAAAATTTTTGGGGGTCAGAATTTTAATTTTATAGTCGTAAAATAATCGACAATTATCCAGCAACCCACCATACAATTTTTATGCATATCCAATAATAATTAGATTAGTAAATAACACCTTGAAATTGACATACCCTTCCTACATTTCAAGGGAGTCTGAGTTAGTGTGGTTGGCGGCCATTTTGTGGACATATCCGAAGCGTAAGCTGCCCTATCTATATATATTCTTGTTCCCTATAGAATTTGTGATATTTTGGTATATTTTTACCTGCATAAATATCATATTATATATTAAATATATGTATTTTTTTACGAAATTTCTAAGTACTCAAAAAATTACCTTTAGATATGGCCCCTGATATAAATGTAATTTACAAAATAATGAAGATTTTTTTACATATTTTTATTTTAGGATAACATATGTTTTATTCCCTAAAAAAATTAGCCACTTCCTATTTCATTTGGGTACCCAAAAAAATTCATGAAATTTGGACAAATTTTTTTGGCCAAAAAAAGTTACCCTTTTTTTCTCATTTCAGATCTTCACCTCCATGGGTCTGACTTCATCCAAAATATATCAAGATGTGTCTTAAACATTCAAGAATCAATTCCTAAAAGGATTTGTGTATATATGTATAAACTTTTTTTTTATGAATTTTTATGTCAGGTCTTTTTTTTTCTACTTAATTTTTTAAAATATTTATAATAAATAGTTTTTCTGCAGATGAGTAGTATTTATCTTTACAGTTATTTCAAGCATTCATTGAAGTTTTTTTTTGGCAAAAGAAAAAAGGAGGTTACTGCAAAAACTGATTTTTCAAGAATTTTTTTTGGCGTCGGGGTCGTTCGCGTCCGAGTATACCCTTAAAGGGGTGTCCGAGGAGCGTACCTATCCAGGGTTAAGATGTATCATATTGTAGATATATACAGTATTACACAAAAATCCACCGAATACTCACAGCATACCAAAACTAATGGATAAATATACAAAGTTGTTACCAAGTAGGACGAGTTGACATTTTACAGCAAGGGACAGATGGCGTTGAGTAGTTTCAGATATAAAATGTTGACAGAAAGAAATATGTCAGCCACTTATAAGTAATAGAAGCTTTGCCTGACAACCAATCTGCTTACCGAAAACTATACTCTACGGAGGCAGCCATCTGCTCTGTTGTAAATGATATGCTAGAAAAGATGGATGAAAAAAAAATGTAGTATCTTGATTCTGCTCGATCTCAGTTCTGCTTTTCATAGTGGTACATGAACTGCTACTAAATGATGTACGGTCCATCGGCGTTGAAGATCAAGCCTTCGAATACCTAAAAGACTACTTAGTTGGTAGAAATTACTGTGTATAAATTGGAAACCCTTATTCATCATATGAACCTTTAAACAGAGGGGTACCCCAGGGGAGTGTACTTGGCCCAGTCTTATTCTGCATCTATACTATTGGTCTATCGAAAATACTACATGGCGTGAAGTTTAAACTATTTGCAGATGACACACAATTTTACTTCTCCATAAATGATATAGATGACACTACTGAAACTCTAAACCAAATGCTTGATAGTGTTAGAGAATTGATGACATTTAAACAACTAAAATTAAATGAGAACAAAACTGAATTCATGGTGGTGGGCAAGAGAAACAGCGTGAGAAACTTAGGTGATATTCAAATTAACATAAATAATGACTTGGTGCCGTTATTTAGTTGAATAGTAACAATAATAGGGAAGCAGGGAATATGGGGAAAGGAAGAGTACCCCTGGATACAATCCAATTTATAGCTCAAAGGCAGGTACTCGGGATGGAAAAGATTAAGGAAATAGGGAGAAAAAGAAGTACAGGAGTAGAACAAAAGAGAGGGGCAGACCCTCTTGTGATATTAATGAATTGGTATTACTATGTAAAGTTCGAGATCTAGGTGAATTTCTTGACTGCAACCTATCTCTAAATGCCCAAATAAATAATGTAATAAAAACTCCTGGTTATCATCTAAGAAATATTGTGTTTATAAAAAGGTGCCTAGACGAAAATTCTGATGAGAAACTTGTGATGAACTGCGTTATTACCGGGATTGACTATTGAAACTCTATTACAATATACCAAAAGTGCAACTTAAGCAATTACAAACCATAAAAAACAGAGGAGCAAGACTGATAAAAGGATCACCCCTATACTAATTGATTTACGCTGGCTGCCGATTAAAGCGAGGATTGAATTTAAAATATGTAGGTAATTGTTTACAACACCACACTCTCCATTTACTCCAACATAATACAATCCTGCAGTTCTCATCTTCTTGTACAGTAATTAGGTGGTTATTTAAATTCTGGGAAAGCAATAATTAGCGAGATATGTTGAGGAAGGGGGAAGGAGTTATAAAAAGAAAATAGCTTGTTATCCTCACTAAACAACTTGGAACTGACATGTCAACATTGTCAACCAAAGAGAATCCATATTGCCAGCATACATAAACAGAAGTTCGTGATACCAGCGTAAATTTGATGTACTGTATATTCAAAATATACTTAATCAAAAGTTGAGTGATTACTCAAAAGTGTTACTATTTGTAAATTGCATATTTTAATTAAGTATATTTTGAATATACTGTACAGTATATCAAATGTACGCTGGCATCACGAACTTTGTTTATGTAGGCTGGCATCATGAATTCTGTTTGGTTGACTATGTTGACATGTGAGTTCCATTTCGTTGAGTGAGGAAACCGAGCTATTCTCTTTTTATAACCCCTTCCCCTTTCCTCACCATATCTTGCTAATTATTGCTTTCCCAGAATTTAAATAACCACCTAATTACTGCTGTGCAAGAAGAAGAGAACTGCATGATTGCATTTTGTTGGAGTAAATGGAGAGCGTGGTGTTGTAAACAATTACAAATATGTACAATAACCCAACAAGTTATCAAAACCAGGCGTCCAAAATACTTGAGAGAATTGCGTCATATTGTGCAGCCAACATATTGTGTCGACACGAGAATAGTTACAGATGGATTCAAACTGTTGGAACCTAGACTCTAGAGCCTTTAAATAAGCAGCCCCGAGACTATATAATAATCTCCCATGAAACATTTGAATGATTGAAAACATTAAGGCTTTCAAGAGGATACTGATGACTTTCTTATATCATGAATCTTTTGACAGTGACGATTTAACAGTAAATGAAGAATGGGAGACATGAAACGTTAAATACTCTGAACGAAAAAGGTAAAACGACAGTGGAAGTCCTGTAGAGAGTGGGGTTCCCCTGCTGTAAAGGACTGGAAAAGCAGCCATCAAAGTAAGTAAAGTAAGTAAAGTATGGCTTCTACTTCTAATGATGAATGTTGATTCAGTCTTCTTTATCCTCTTCAAACTACTTTGTCATTGTGTGTAGTCACTATAGTTCAGAGTCACAGAGGGGGTGACAGAAGAATGTCTCCAAACACGAGCATTGTTTTGTCAGGTCTCTCTTGTTTCTGCTTCCCCATATCCTATTATATCGGAACAATACTATAGAGAATACTGGAGCATTAAGACTGACATTTCGTAATAGCCAGGTGCCAGGAACCCACTATTAAATCATCCTGTTGAACTCACGTTCATCAGACGGCTGGCACCAAAGTACAGCAGGGACATGCAGAGAACTTTTTCAGGGCAGGTGCCCAAGTGAAAAAAAAGGGCAAAAATATAGAAATGAATGAGGCTAAATATATACTGGCTCAATATTCTTTCAAATTTATTTAAACTAGCCATTAATAATTCAAGAAAGATATAAACATGGCTAATATCATAGGTACCAGTGGGCTAATGTGTTTTCATGAACATGAAACCTAGAGTACTGACTTCAAGTAGTACTAGAAAATTCAATAAAAGAAAAAAAAAAAAAAATATATATATATATATATATATATATATATATATATATATATATATATATATATATATATATATATATATATATATATATATATATATTTATATATATATATATATATATATATATATATATATATATATATATATATATATATATATATATATATATATATATATATATATACTGTATATATATATATATATATATATATATATATATATATATATATATATATATATATATATATATATATATATATATATATATGTATATATATTACTTTTACATAAATGACTGCAAGAAAATCAATCAGTATGATCAATACACTTGGCTGATAACCAAACCTTATCATTTTATATTTGTAAGAGAGCACTTCTGTTTGCCATTTCTTTGAGTATGCTGATAACTTCACTGTTGTTGATTGTGATATCCTTTTCAACGGTTAGCGACAAAAGATCAGATAACATCTCCTCACTGGACAGGCTGTGTAGCTTTGTCTTCACCAGCTCGAGTTTGGAGAAGGTCCTTTCCACTGTTGCAGTTGTGATGGGTAGAGTGGCATAATTTGTTAAAAGTTCAAGCATAAGTGGCAATATCTCCTGAACATTGTTTTCTTTCATCAGGTTGAGCATTGTAGCTGCAGTATTCTGTGGCAGGCAAGGAAATGATGAATAGAAGATCTTTAATTCCAACCGTAGCTTGTCTACTTCTTCTAACTCATAAAACTGGCATACTTTTTACAATGACTTGAATGTCTCTTCATTCACAGGTTCTTTCCAGTTATCTTGGACTGTCATACAATGAAAGGCATTTAGGATACCCAATGTTGTGTTGTCTCCACCTTTAAATCTTCTTTGCAGCTCTTGTGATATTGTATCTGAAAACACATAAAATACTCTCACACGGTAGTAATCATCCAAGGATTGATATTGCTGGTCCTCAGTAGCAGATGTAGCACTATACTTGTATCTTTCAGGAATTGTTCTTCTTCTGCCCTGTCCAGGAATCCTGAAACTTCTCATCATTTCTTAATTTTCTTAAACTTTGTAGCACAACTGTCACCAGAGTCTGAATAAGCCTTTATGGATCCCATACTTTACCTCTGAGGCCACATAGTTGTGTAGTGTGTAAGGAAGTTTTCCATAGACTAACGGAAAGTGGAATCATGTAACATTCCTTATCTTTATTTGTGGATAACTGTTATGAAGTGAAACTACACATAGTGATGATGTCAAATAACTCATTTCTTTCTTTCCTTCTGGTTATAAATGATATGGAGGGTATCCAGTGTCTCCATTTGGAGTAAGAGAATAGAATTATTTCATATTATGTAATGTTTCGGAAATTTATCCCCGAATATTTATTTTATCTATTGTTTGATCTTTCCTGATAATATACTGCTATGCAGAAAACTAATTAGGAAAGAACCTTGGAGAAATACTCTGTAGTCAGTCTTCTACAAAAGGATTTTATTGCTTAAAATTATAGAAAATTCTCTCACTCATTTATTAAATCATGGGAAATAAGAGAACAACAAGTCTATATGTTTAGATGGGATAAAACAGTTTGTATGAATGTGAAAAAGGTAGGACTAATCTGCAAATATATTGGAGCATTTGTTAAATAAATTTTCTTTGACTTTTAATCTATTTCATAATAAAATTTCACTGTTGCCTCGATGTAGGGTCACCTTTGATTAACGCCCAGGAAGCCTCTCATACAAAATATCCAAATCCTTCTTACAGTCATGAGTATGAGCCTCGCAACCCCATCCCCTCAACGAAGTAATGGAAAAAGACACTCGGTAATCAAGCACCACATAATACATAGTAATTATGATCCCCCCCTCTCTCTCTCTCTCTCTCTCTCTCTCTCTCTCTCTCTCTCTCTCTCTCTCTCTCTCTCTCTCTCTTGATGTTTATCATGTAGGTGTTGAGAAGAAACCCACGTTTCAACGAACATTTTTATTTATTTGTAGGTTCTCTCTCTCTCTCTCTCTCTCTCTCTCTCTCTCTCTCTCTCTCTCTCTCTCTCTCTCTCTCTCTCTCATCTGATTTCT
>NC_090749.1:17318007-17335507 GCF_036898095.1 Palaemon carinicauda
GTAATGAATCTGGTTCATAAATCATATTAATATGTCTTATTTTTATTATTTTATCCTGCATAAAAGGAAGGGATTTTGATATGCGGATTGATATTTGTATTGACGTTATTGTTTTATATCAGTTGATACATTACAAATATTATTATCATTGAGAAAATAAGTGACTCATTTGTGAAAAGAATATCCTACTTTACTAGTGTCGTAACTGGAATGAAAATTTTAGTTATTGAGTTGAAAAATACATTTAGTATCCATGCACTATTATGCTTTGATTTTTCTATTATAATAATCAATCCCTGCTGGGTATGTAATTTTATAATTACTGGTTAAAAGAATCTTTAGAAAGCTACTGTAAATAGATGCAAGGAAAAGACCTCTTGAAGAATAGTTTTTTTTTTATTACAGAAAGATATGTCCTTCTAGTTCTCCGATCTTGTTCCGCTACTTGGAATTAGGTAAAGACTCGATCCAATTTAAGAGTGTGTTAGCCTGGTCATGATTTAAAGCAACATATCCCATTATTCACGAGGACCATTTATGCAAATATCTGCACATCTCATCCCAGAGAGATTTATTGCAGTTCCTGACTAGAATTTATGTTGGGACACAAGATGATCAGGTTTTCCTTTCCTTCTCCCTTCGCTTATTCCCGAAGAACCGCGAAGAAATGAAATTCCAAAAGGAAAGACAGAGCCGGAATAAGAAATGGTTGTCCCGATAATAACATGATATCTAACAGTTGCCATTTTCCTTCTCAAGGCAATCTATAGAGTCAAGAGTTGTTTTCTTACTATCCAATTCAGATGCAAAGAGATTTGCTGTTCTTATTGTCAATTTTGTAATTGCCATTTTTGTTATTTATTATTTTGGTTATTCCCTTTACGATAGATTGCTTTACTTTTTGCTGACTTCTTTTGGTTCCAACGAAGAATTAGTTTGTTTAAACTTTTTTTTTTTTTTGGTTTCTCTTTTTATCTATAATTTAGTTTCAAAAGTATTAAACAAAAGTGAATTAGAAGAAAAAAGTTGAACTTTAAAGACCTTGAGAAATATGACCCAGTGGTTCCCACATTACATAACCTTATCTTTAGTTTCCTTTGACCTTTTATTTCATTTGAGTAAATCAATCTATTAGAATTATGGATAATGAAAACTTGAAAAAATACACATCCATAGAACTTCGGTTGAGGAATTCCTCATTGGCTAACTGGAAACTTCTATTGCTTTTTATCGATATTTGGTAAATTTGATGAGAATCATCGTGATAATCACACAGAATGGTTCTCCTTTTTATTATTCCTGATCATAAATATTTCACTTATGTATTCATATGAAGTAAACAATATTTATAGGAAAACTCTCCTTCTAAGTTTCTCCTTTTATACTCTGAGTGTCAGTCACTCAAACTATGCAGGAAATCATCACATATTCAGAGGCGTTATAACTTTCCTTTATTATTTTTTCTCTCTCCCTCCATCCATTTATGCATAGGGCAATGTCTGCTCTTACCCAAGAGACCTCCGAGTCTCTGTAGCAAGTAAATGGGACCATTTCTCGACTTTTAGATTTTTCTTATGTTCAAGGCAGCACTTGTCTGAATATGATAAACTTCCTTATCTGGAATATTGATTCCGTATAAATTAATCCTTAGTGTTCCAGTGAGTAATTAGATAAGCTCAACGTGGATAATTCCTCACTGGGCTATTTTTCCCTGTCCGAGCTGTTATAAGATTTATATCGCCTTGCTTTTCCAACTAGGGTTATAGCTTAGCTAGTAATAATAAAAATAATAATTTGAATATATAAGAAAATAACCTAGATCTGATTTTATAACTGGTGTTTAGTGTGGACCGAAACACTTCTTGGCGAAAAAGACAACTTTTGCATATTCGTCTGAAGTCTGATGAAAACGTTATCAACCTGGTTTTAGTAAATGTTTAAATGAAAACAGTTTTAACTTTCCTGTTCGAGCGATGAAGATACCGAAAGTTGCATGAGGTAAGTTTAGTGTCTTCTAAAAAGTCCGATGTCTGCCAAAATGGGTGAGTTCTCTGCAAGGAATTTTGCTCAGTTTCTTTTATCATAAACTTTTCATTTATTCCACAAAACTTTCCTGTCTCATTATCACCCTCAACCATTTAGGAAACTTTGAAGAGTCATGAAGTAATTGGGAGAGAGCATTTATTTGACCAGTGTCAAAAAAATAGTAATCGAAGGAATGTTTTTTGAAGCTGTGTTTAGGCAAAGGATTGAGAAAAGTTTAGTTTACGAAGAACATTATTTAGTATATTTGGGAATGAGAAAATGGTCTTGAAAAGTTTGGCCTTAGGTGTTTGCAAATATAGTGAAATGATTGAACTTAGAGAGAGAGAGAGAGAGAGAGGAGAGAGAGAGAGAGAGAGAGAGAGAGAGAGAGAGAGGAGAGAGAGAGAGAGAGAGCAAAAAGTAAAGCAATCTATCGTAAAGGGAATAACCAAAAAATTAAATAACAAAAACAACAATAACAACAGTAAATTTCTTTGCCTCTGAATTAGATGGTAAAAGAACATCTCTTGACTCTATATATTGTCATGAGAAGAAAAATGGCAACTGTTAGATATCATGTTATTATTGGGACAACTCTTTTATATTCCGGCTCTGTCTTTCCTTTTGGGATTTAATTTCTTCGCGATTCTTCGGGAATAAAAGAAAAGGGGTGGAAAGGAAAACCTGATCATCTTGTGTCCCAACATAAATTCAGATCAGGAAATTGCAAAAGACTCGTAAATTGGATTGAGTCTTTATCTAATCCCAAATAGTGGAACAAGATCTGAGAGCTAGAAGGGCCCATCTTTCAGCAGTAAGTAAACAGTTTCAGACTGTAGAACTGAGAAACGGACTTTTTCTTGCACACAAGAGAGAGAGAGAGAGAGAGAGAGAGAGAGAGAGAGAGAGAGAGAGAGAGAGACACTTGAAATGCTATTATCCGTTATATATTATTATTATTAAATGTGGAAATGAACCAGGCCATTGATTCAAACTGATTCTTACGGAGCTGGCCCGATTTTCTCGGGAAGAAAATCATTTTTTATATTAATATTCAATAAGCGAATAAAATGAAATAGATATTAAATATAATGTATAAAATTATGTATCAGATATAATGGATAAAATGTGAATGAATTATGAGACAGATATCTGAGATAAATAGTGATATAAGTTTTATCTAAAAAGCCTATGTTAAAATCTGGAAAACAGAAATTATCAGAGGAGGTTAATGAAACTTTTCTCACCAAAACATAAGTCTCTTTCTCATTTGAAAACTTTATAATTCATAAAGATGTGTTTTATGTTTAGAATAGTCACACTCATTGCACCTGGGTACTGCTTTTGTGTGTGACCTATGCACAATCTGGCCAAAATTACTTTTGTCTTTTTTTTTTCTTTGTAATGGTAACTCCCATAAAGAAATAATTGGTTTTACTTCTTTTAATTTATTACTATCCGATTCGTAATTGCACCGATCTTGCCATTTTGTAGCTATAAGATACTTTAATTTTTATTATCATTATTACTAGCTAAGCTACAACCCTAGTTGGAAAAGCAAGATGCTATAAGCCCAAGGGCTCCCACAGGGAAAAATAGCCCAGTGAGGAAAGGAAATAAGGAAATAAATAAACGATATAAGAAGTATTGAACAACATTAAAACATATATTTCATATATGAAATGTAAAAGACTTATGTCAGCCTGTTTAAGTGAGTTACATAATCTTTTCCGGGTAGTTTGAAAGCTCGCTTTGGCAAATTGATTGAAGCATCCACTTATTCCTTACCCACGACCGCAACATGGGCAGGAATCCAATATATTTCTCTGCTTAAACCGATCTATTCTTTCATGGTACTACACTGACCTTTAGAATATGAAACTTGAATAATTCACAAAATAACTTCTCATATTGTCGGTGAAAATGTCCGTCTTTAATCTCTCTCTCTCTCCTCTCCTCTCTCTCTCTCTCTCTCTCTCTCTCTCTCTCTCTCTCTCTCTCTTCTGTTGCATTTCCATCTTTTGAAGAACTGTTCTTGTATTCCCGTTCATTTGTACCAAAGGTTTAATGTGTTATAATGATTCAAGAATGATATTGGCCGATGACTTTGGATTAAGATTATTACATCAATCATTCTATTGTTTATGCATCACTGTATTACAAAGGCTACTTGAATCACATATAATGTATTGCGAGGGTAAATGTATCATCCCCATTTCTGAAAGCCAATTAAATGTAATCTCCTATAGATGATGAGATCATGATTGAATGACCTTCTATTACTTGGGGCTATTGTGATTGACGACTGGGAAGATTCCAATCAAAGGATCTAATCCGATTGGGAGAGACTTTTGGATTCGAATAGCAATATTTTATCTGTCTTATCGACAAAAGTAATAACAAATAGAAAATCCTTTTAAATTTTATCGTTAATGCAAAGTAAGTAATAGTTATTAATACTGTATCATCTTAATTTGTGTTTCTTATACAAAATTAATTTAACCTTAACCTGTTCAAGTCGATTTCAAGCGAATAAGTTTTTTCAACTTTTTTAGTCATTAGTTTTCACATCATTCGCATAGGTAATATTGTTATTTATTTTCCTCATTTTCGGTTTGGCTACGACAATTATCTTCTAAGCTAATAACAGTGTAGGATATCAATGCAAACCTTGAATGAAAGATGCATTCATCAATATTCTCATATCAAGCAATCAGCAGATAGACAATCAGGAATAACAGGAAATATATTTTATTTGGTTTATGTCTATTATATTTTTTTTATTCTATTTAAGCAATGACCAGTTTCTCTCTTTACTGGTGCAATTGTATTTTTCTATTCTGTACCGACGACTCTTTCTTACAAACTTTACAGTATTTTTCACCAAATTCGAAGTCAGATTGCTTAAAAGATAAAGCCATAACCAATTATCTATCTATCTATGTATCTATCTATCTATCTATCTATATATATATATATTATATATATATATATATATATATATATATATATATATATATATCATCAGAGAAGGTGGCGGCAAGCAGTAATTTACATTTCTTTATAGTGGACAAGAAAATAGGCAGTTCTAAATTTCCATTTATTATATATCCCGACGTTTCGTGATCATCATTATCACATCTTCCATGGCTACAGATAAGAAGTACATATATAACATTAAGAAACATTAATAAAAAATATACAAATATAGAAAATATAAAAAGTAAAAATTAGTAAAAAACTAAAAATTCAAGTAAAAATATACATAAAACAGAAGTGGAAACCAACCTCGCAGAAGTGCATATAAAAACTGAATATCTATGACAAGTACAATTGAGTGAAGGAAGTTTGGGCGTTAAAGACGGAACCAGTGTTTTAATCAAAATTGATACCTGTCCTATAATGCTAAAATCTTTATTGTCAATATCTATTTTGCAAATTTTAGTATGATTGCAAATATTTGAATATTCAGGGTTGGATATTCTGCATCCTGTTCGAAAACTAGCACCTCTATGAGAGTCAATTAAATCTAATCTCCTTAGGAGGTGAGATCATGATTGGTTGACCATCCATTACTTTTGGGTATTATGACTGATGGCTGGGAAGACTCAATCAAAGGATCTAATCCGATTAGGAGAGTTCTCGAGATTGGAATAGCAATGTAGATCAGTACTATCGTTACACTCCAATAACAAATAGAAAAACTTTCGAAAACTGTCTTTTATACAAAGCAAATATTAGTCAGCAAAATCCTCCAATTACTAAAATATATTAAAAGCGTAATGATAAATACGTTTAATGTAAAAAAAATAGGATTTAAAACTTCTATTGAAAAGTATTCACGACTACATATATTTTTTATTTTAAAAATATATTTAGATAAAAATACAAATTTCAATTGTAAATACACTATATAAAATAAAAATAAATATATTTATGTAAAAATACTATGATATATATATATATATATATATATATATATATATATATATATATATATATATATATATATATATAGATAAAAATAAAAATTTTAATTGTAAAAACACTATATAAAATAAAAATAAATATATTATGTAAAAATACTATGATATATATATATATATATATATATATATATATATATATATATATATATCTATATATATATATATATATATGTATATATACATACATACATATATATATATATATATATATATATATATATATATATAGATAGATAGATAGATAGATAAAAATAAAAATTTCAATTGTAAATACACTATATAAAATAAAGATAAATATATTTATGTAAAAATACTATGATAATATATATATATATATATATATATATATATATATATATATATATATATATATATATGTATATATATATATATATATATATATATATATATATATATATATATATATATATATATATATATATATATATATATATATATACATATATATATATATATATATATTATATATATATATATATATATATATATATCATAAGGAAAAATAGAATATGTCTAGAACAGTAAGAACATTAAAATAATTATTTCCTATGTAAACTTTAAAAAACTTAACGAAACAAGAGAAAGAAAAATTAGATAGAATAGTGTGCCCAATTATAACCTCAAGCAAGAGAACTCTAACCCAAGACAGTGGAAGACCATGGTACAGAGGCTATGGCACTACTCAAGACTAGAGAACAATGTTTTTTTATTATTATTATTATTCTGGAATGTCCTTCTGCTAGAAAAGCTGCTTACCATAGCTAAAGAGTCCCAATCTACCCTAACCAAGAGGAAAGTAGCCACTGAGCAATTACAGTGCAGTAGTTAACCCGGTGGTTGAAGAAGAATTGTTTGGTAATCTCAGTGTTGTCAGGTTTATGAGGACAGAGGAGAATCCGTAAAGAATAGGCCAGACAATTCGGTGTATGTGTAGGCAAAGGAAAAGTGAACCGTAACCAGAGAGAAGAATCTAAAGCAGTACTGCTTGGCCGGTCAAAGGACCCCATAATCTCTAGTGGTAGTATCTCAACGGATGGCTGGTGCCTTGGCTAACCTTCTAACTATAATTTAATCCTCTCAAAAACATTACTTTTCTATTCTTCACTTTTCCAATTCCCCTCTTAAATCAATAGCTCTTATCCCCTCTCTCTCTCTTATCCCCCAATATCTCTCTCTCTCTCTCTCTCTCTCTCTCTCTCTCTCTCTCTCTCTCTCTCTCTCTCTCGCTCTCGAACAGTTTCGTATACTTACAAAATACAAATTCTAATATTAGAATTTAATGAGGAGACTTTCAAAGCCAAGTCTGTAACACGAATATGAAATCTTCCAGTCAATATTATCTACCTTGAAGAAGACAATAATTGAGGCCTACTTGCTGAATGAAGTGTTCACCAAAGTTACGACCTGAGTCTCGTTAGAAGGAAAGGCAAGAATTAACCCTTATGAGGAAATGAGCTCATCTAGTATTGAAAGCCATTCAGACAAGTAAACAGCTGCTGCTGCCCGCTGCTGCAAGCACTTGCAGCTGTGCTTAGAGTGAGATCCCTGCTGAACAGAAATGAAGTTTTCCGTAAAGCAATGCTGTAATGATTGTTTGGAATTAAAAATGTCGTCATATTCATTTGATTTTGTGAAAAATTATTTTATGCTAATTTGCTTATTTTCTTCATTACTGTTTTTTGCATTTTCCCATTACCCTAATATGAGCTAATTACTAAAATTATCATTGCACGGGAATCTCCAATTATTGTTATTTTCAGTTATAACAAGTAAGTGTTCAAATTCAATTTACCCAGATTGTATTGCTATTGTCAAAAATGTTCGTGTTCCTTAAGAACATCGATTTTCACTTACCTGCTTTTCCTTTTCTGGAAATATATTACCTGATTATTGACAGAACTACTTGTTATGCGAAAGAAATTAATCAGTAATTAAGTGTTTTTTTTATTTGTAACAATTAATTTTCTCACTTTTTTTTATGAATGTTTTCAGAAAATGAGCTCTTAGAAATTACAGGAGATATATAATCACACGATAGTTAAGACTTAAGTTATGGAAATCAAAATTAGTAGATCTCATTTAAGAACATTATATCATAGGCTTTGACCAAAAGGTGATTCTTTCGAATAGGATAAACTGTCCCTCTCCTTCTACTGACTGAGACGTCCCGGAATTCTTTTAATGCTTTTGTTATTCCCATCGCTTCTAATACACGTCCATCCCTTACGTGGCAGGAAAGTCTTCAGCTTCCTCCTTCCATTTCCTTTCCTTGTTTTCTTCAGGACTGGCAAGTGAAAGGCACTAGGATGCCTGTCCTGTTAGCCTTTCTCTCTTTGGATATTTAGTAAACAAATAAGTCAGGACACATAATGGATCCCTTCAACAAACACAAAACTGAGGAACGAAACAACTGAAGGAAATAAGCTTATGAAACTGGAAGGAGATTTGGGTCACTGTCTTGTCTCTTGTTATCAGGGGCTGTATTGAAAATAATGCATAATGATAATAAGAGAAAGGATAGAAAGGGATAAATACTTCAGCTTTAATAGAAATATCGTGTATAATATATCCGATATTAATTGTTACTATAATTAGATGACAAATGCTGGATATTGTTTTATTCTAATAGATCATCTCACTGACTTATTGATAAAGTCTGTCTTAACAACTAATGTATTTCCTTTCATTACTGATAAATATGATTTACTGCTGAGCCTTTTGACAACGGGACAATGGATTTAGGAAGGTGGAAGAGAAATCATGATAAATCACTTGGACTTTGATGTCTTAATTTGGGACAGCCTTTATATGTTTCAGAAGAGAGAGAGAGAGAGAGGAGAGGAGAGAGAGAGAGAGAGAGAGAGAGAGAGAGAGAGAGAGAGAGAGAGAGAGAGAGAGAGTTTTAAACAAAGTGGGTGAACCGTGTATTATGCTTTTCCACATCCCGCCAAGATTTTTTTTTTATAAAGACAATTTTTCAAATATTTTGTTTATTAAAAATTCTTTTAAACAATTGTCTTCTCGCCTCTTCGGCTTATATTCCTGCTTCACTTTTGTCTTTTTAGAGAAGAGCAACAGAGAAGATCTGTCCCGTTGATATTCTTCTTTCTTTTAAGTGGAACGTTTTTTGTCGTTTCTTTAAAGTTGTTTTGGTCTGTGAGAGGAAATCTGTCTCAGGTTTTTGGTTCCTCTTTTATTACATGTTTATGGAGGAAAGAATGTGCTCTTTTGACCGACATTTCTATAGATCCCAGAGGTTCTAGTTTCCTTTGTGGAGTCTTGAAAAAATAAATACACAAATTAATGAAGAAAAAAGTTAAGAATGTGATACAACTGCTTTTTCACATTTGCATTTAGATTTATTATCATCGCCTTATGATTTAGGATGACAAATATATTATTTGTGGATTAACGTTTGGATCTTGAATATCTGATATTTTCATGGATTACTCTTACGATTAAAACACAAACTTTAGAATAAATTAAAACTGGCGATTAGTTATCGACCTAAATTCCATTTCTCAAACAGTAATCACGTGTGATTTCCTGCTTTGCTTTATAATTCCATTGACTGCTCGATCTGACGTTATCACAGTCATGTTTCATTCAGCTGCAAAATAGATCATTTAATCTCCGTCGAAGAATCACTCGTTTGATAAGGAACACTTCAATTCAAATTATTGTAATTTACATAAAATAAATTTCAATGCAAGCTCTCTCTCTCTCTCTCTCTCTCTCTCTCTCTCTCTCTCTCTCTCTCTCTCTCTCTCTCTCATACTACAAAATCTCTATAAATTGTTCAATTTCAAGATTTTTTGTTTGAAAGTATAAAATGAAAGCCAGTAACAGTGAAAGAAAGGTTTTGAGTTTGGTCAAGCCATCATGGGAAGAGAAGTTGATTTCCCTTTGATGCTGCCCCCCCCCCCCCCAAAAAAAAAAAGTCTTCTTAATCAATATGAAAACTCCGATGTCAGGCGCCTTCTCTACAAGAATCACTTGACGTCACTTCAGAGTTCAATGCTCTCGAAGATTTGATCAATTGAAATGTCATTTCTTTCGACCTTTTTCTTGTTCAGTGGAATACTTGACGACTGTCTGTTTATGTGAGAGAAAGCTATTCGTGTGCAAATTGAAAAGTCTGATTTTGAGAAGAGGAAAGAGGTTTTGGCAAAACGTCATTTTCGTTACTTTCTTGGGCGATTTGATAAGGAATTTGAAATTCAATCTGTTGCAGAATTCTCAAGGAATGTTGTTATTTTCGACTTGACTTATTTACTCGTTTAATGTTTTTTTTAGAACAAGTGGGAGAAAAAACGTTTGGAAATCTGTTTAGGATTGAAATCTAAATGGAAATGTGTTTATTAATTTACACAAAGCTCATGCTGACATACACATAATATCTTCCCCATTTTTCAAGCGATGTGACTGAAATGAACGTTATAATCTATGATTCCTCTCCCATACTTCTTGCACAACTCTTTAATAAAGTCTCCCATCCTTCATTATAAATCTAAAACATTTTTTAGGAACAGAAATAGGACGATTTTATTTTCCAAGCAATTGCTACATTGAACAACTACAATAATGCATATACTGATAATTCCATTTTCACACTTTTGGTTACTAGATTTTGCTAGACTTTCTTCAATACATTTTCCATGGACCTGGTTCCAGTATATGCAACATAACATTCAAATAGATAATAAAAGCTAAAGAGGCCCTTGAAAAGGAGAGAAATTTACCAATAAAAAAAGATTGGAACAATTCCCAACTCTGTCTGGCCATTGATCTCAAAATGTACTGAACTTTCAAATATGTTATAAATCGTTGCTAAATTATTATTATTATTATTATTATTATTATTATTATTATTATTATTATTATTATTATTATTATTATTATTATTTGCAAAGCTAGAGCCCTGGTTGGAAATGCAGGATGTTATAAGCCCTGGGGTCCCATCAGGGAAAATAGGCCAGTGAAGAAACGAAACAAGAAAAAAGAAAATATTTTAAGAACAGTAATAACATTAGAATAAATATTTCCTATATGAAGTATAAAAAAGAAAAAAAATAAGATAAAACAGTGTTACACGAGTGTAGCCTTAAGCAAGAAAACTTGCTTGGCGAAAGATACAATGCTGTTAAGATGTCGCCGGGAAAAATAGCAAAGGTTATGAGCTCTCTCCTCCTCCTCTTCCTCCTCCTCCTCCATCTCCTCCTCCTCCTCCTCCTCCTCCTCTCTGTGTAATAGAAGCCTTCAGAGATTACTTGGAGGATTAACGCCCCATTAAAGAAATGTTTACAAGTTATTCATCTTTGTTTTACTGAGTGAAAATAGATCGGTTAATCCCACTCCCTCTATAATGACTGTCCCTTGGCATCTAAAATGGCTCCTTTCTCTCTTGGAAACTTCGTAACTTCTCTTCATCCACCTTAATCATCCGGCCTCTGTTTCTTCCATTTCTCTTTTCCATCGGATTTCTATCAATTTTATCCCGAAATTCCCCAAAACCTGACGTCATTACTTGAGATATGTCAGACGGGTATAGATTTCACATCCCCTCGATCATAAAGTTGTTATCTTAGAAGGGTTTCCGAAGGTGTTATTAAACCTTACTATTATGAAGGCTATTTAAACTCGTCTTGTTCAGCTTTGCTCAGAGGTTCCCTGAAGGGAACAAAATTAGGATTCTGCCATATTCTTGTTTCCTCTTAGAGATGAGTTTTACTAATTTAATATTCGATGTTCTCGTGACAGGGACATTATTCCAGGCAAAGATGTTGGCTGATGTTATACATCCCTGACTGGTTAACGCCAGACTGGAGTTCGAGTCCCGCTCAGACTCGTTAGTGTTGTTCTGGTAACCAGTGACTTTGAACCTTGAAAACTTATTTCTTTCTAGCTACATCGATATTTTAGTCGATAGTAAATGAATGCTGTGAATTAAGGGTTCAGGTGGAGAAACATTTATTTCAAGATCTATAAAGTAACCGCCTCATGATAGAAACAATAACTTCAAATAAGCTAAATGTTTAAAGAAATTTGGAAATATAGCAAGAGTTCATAAAAACAGATGGTACAAAATCTCTCTCTCTCTCTCTCTCTCTCTCTCTCTCTCTCTCTCTCATCCATTATCTATAACTAAAGAATCTTCATAGCACCTCAATTCGACGAAGCAGCAAAACCTTATTAATAAATAAACCAAAAATTAATTAATTCCATCAAAACGTTTCTCTCTATTTGGTGATTTTCCTCCAGAGCAAAGGACAGATCAGCCTTGAAGTATTTGACTGCACTCGCGTGGGAGTGGAATCGTAAAAGAATTTCATTATGATAGGGAAGGATAAATAGACTAAAAAGGAGAAGGAGAAGGTGGATAAAAATGGATAGCAAAATGTAGAGGAAAAGGGAGAATAATTAGTAGACAAAAGTGATAACCAGAGACACACAAACACATATAAAAAGGCAAACCATTATTTCTGGGGTCCACAAAATCTCTCTGTTTTTCTCTGGGTGTCTAATCTCATTACTGTCACATGTCCAACCTCACCTTATCAGATCACAGAATTCGAACATGATTCACTTTATATGCAGACTGTAATGAATCTGATTCAGAAATTAGATCAATTTTAATGTTATGTTAACGTTGAAATGGGAGTTAATACACCCAAAGCAACTGAATTAATACAGGAAAACATATTGATAGTATTTATTCTCTGATTCCAGAGATGTTGTATCATATGGAAGAATCTTTGTCTGATGAATGGAGTTTGATGACGGAAGCATAACAGAAGCATTAGCTTTCGATAATCAGTTGCTGAAGAGAAGGTAAGATGTATAAGAAAGGTTTCCTGATAAGATGAATTCTGCAAGGAAGATAGCGTAATAAATCTTATTTTTCGCATTTTGAAAGTTACTCGTCCCATGTAATATGAGAACACATGATATAATACATAATATCAATAACTGACTCGATCTATATCGCTTTAATTCCAATATTCAGTGATGTGAACGTAAGCTGCATAAGATATTTGTGTGCATATTCATAAGTGCTGTAAGCGAGAGAAGTTCTTTGTGAAAGGATCATTGGTCTTCAAAGTCAGACAACTTTTAAAAGGATTGTGCGTTGTTGGCTCAGCCTCCTCGAATATTTGATCATGTCATTAGATTAGAATTGCAAGAGAAGCTGACGGTAAATGTGTAATGTACTCATGATTCAGTTGGGTGGGTGGCAAGAGGCTGTTTTAAACATTTTTTAATATCATTACTTGTTTATCTCAGGTAAAAAGGTTTACCTGAAGGAAAGACTCATGTTTGTGTTTACTTTATTTTGTTACAACCTTCATTGCATAAGAAACCTTCAATGTTTACCAAATATTATAAACATCTCGAAGTCGTCTGTTACTTTCATCCATTTGCAGGTCAACGCTGTTGACATAAGTTCCATGTTAATATTTACATAAAACGGAGTAGCATAACCAAATCACCCTTCGCTTAATCTAGCTGAAAGCTGGGCGGGTTCCAACAACCTGTTTTTGCATATATGTAAACATAGCTATTAAAACCATGAGTCCATGGAGAAGCTCTACTTTGTGCTTTGCCAACAGGGGTACTATCATTTCCTAATTGAAGGTAACGTATATTATGTAATTGGTCGCACACTTAAAACTAGAAAGAAAAATGGCTTAAACGACATTCAAATGCAGAATTGCATCAGTATTTCATTTGAATTAGGTCTCTGTCCAAACAGAACGGGCTATATAAAAGACACCATGATAAAACTTATAGACAATTTTCGTTTTCTGATTCATTAATGCTTAAATTCTAATCAGAAAGACTATTCATTTTTAATTTATTTTACCTTTTCTTAGGGTTAATTTTTTATTTAAAGTTTGAAATAATCATTTATGAAAAATACAAAAGTCTATAGATAGCTAATTACTGCTCTTCCTTTTCTCTCGTATGAATGTGGTGGTGTTGAGATTGCATAGCAAGATGAATGTGCCCAAATAAGGACCTGTATTTATGGAAGAAATAATGGAATTGGAACTCTGAAAAACTGCTCGCTTTTTGGACATCTTCACGAGACAAAATATTTCCATATTAACAAAAATCCGCTGGTGTGAAGCCAGTCTTAAAGGTTGTTAGAAAAGACTGACTAAAAAAGTGTTCTGATGTTGTGTCTTACAACCGACTATGTATAATTGATCATTATCAAATAATCGTTGATCATAATAAGCAATTGGTCCTTTGCATTCAGATCTAACCAGGACTACCATCCTGTACTTAATACTAGCAATGCAGTTAATTCTAAGAGTCTTGCCTCAATATTACACAGTATTCTAAAAGTTTTATTCCAGCTGTGACCAGGTTGTGGATTGATCCTCCTAATCTCGCAGTTGAATCGGTAGAACTTCAGAGGCTCAAACTTGCAGCAAAGATTTTTATGTTGAACAAAATGACACAAGTCTATCTTCGTAGTTTTTATATGACAGGTCTTTTTTTTATGTTGTTACTGATCTTATAATATTTCATACTTTTTATTCAACACTTCTCATATACAGTTTGTTTATTCCCTTTCTTCCTTCCTTTCCTCATTGGGATTATTTCCTGTTGGAACTGTTTGGCTTGTAGCATCCTGGTTTTTTAACTAGGGTTGAAGCTTAGATAATTACAACAACAACAGTAATAATAATAATAATAATAATAATAATAATAATAATAATAATAATAATAATAATAATAATAATAATAATAATAATACACAAGCTTACTTTATTAAAGATATTACTGGAAATATTAAGGCGAAACTTAACCTTAGATGAACACAGGAATTCTAAATTTCTAAAAACGAGACTCACATAAGAAGGAACCTTTGGCCTCTTGAACAACATGGTGGAACAAACTCTATACATCTCTCGTTCCTCTTTAATCCCCATGGTTAATAAAAAGGTCTAAATAATAAATGATTAACATCTCTCTCTCTCTCACTCTCTCTCTCTCTCTCTCTCTCTCTCTCTCTCTCTCTCTCTCTCTAAGAAACTTTCATAAGGTGACCCCTCTTTGGTACATAAATATTTGACCTCGCTTCATTCAAAATACTCTGGAGGGGAATATTCCATTACCATGGAGCATTTTTTCGCTTGGTATCTTAAATCATTTATAAGACATTTTGGTCTAATAAATGATAAATTTCCATCCAAGAACAAATTGATTCCTCAATTTCTATAATCATTGCATCATTATCAATATTTTAGTTGTAAAGGAAAATGCGTTTACTGACTTATTTGTGCATTGAGAAATTCCATCAATTCTTTTTTTTTTTTTTTTGATTTCATCTCATTTGGAGTCGAAAAACAGAACCAATATAAAAGCGGAAGACAACTTTACAAATGCAATCCATTTCACGATAATCACAAGAATAGTCCAACTCGAAAATATTTCCTTAAAAAAAAATGTTTCAAAAGTATTTTCCGTTTCCTATTCCAACGAAGAAATCTTGATAATTATGTTGAGTAATGTCAAGATGAATGTGTGTGTGTTTCTCCTCACTTGGTTTTTTCGCTTTTTTCTTGGTCCACCTGATGCTGTTGGTCATCTGGATTGAACGAATATCAAGGTGAGGTGTTGTTGCCATTGCTCTCCTTGGTCTCTTCATAATTCAATTGCATTTACCTTTTCCCTCTTTCCTTTCCTATTTGTACTTTTCCTTGGGCAATCGGCTCCCTGAGAAGGACAAAATGAAGGATTCAGACCTAAGTACGGAATATTTCATCCAGAGAGAGAGAGAGAGAGAGAGAGAGAGAGAGAGAGAGAGAGAGAGCACAAAATTTCAAATTGCTTTGGGAATTTGAATTCCTTTTATATCCTTTTGTTGTTATCTCAAATATGAATATTCAAGTTAATGATTTTTAACAGAAAAAAAAATTACACAAATGAAATCGTTGATTTATTAAGAAAGATTTATCAATCCACTTGACCTCTACGTGACCTTATCAGACCCATCTGTGCCTCTCCCATTGCATGTGCTTTACCTAAAATGTCTTCTTCATTGAGGACTAAAGCGGAGGTCTTTAAGATTTTCAAATATTTTCAATCCATCTAAAAAGTTTTTAGTGGAGATAAGTAATGAACACATCAAAAGGGATAATATCCATCAGTATCCTTTCAGTAAACCAAGATTCTACTTCATCCAACCTTCTTTTGAATGTTTAGATGGTAACTCATTTCGATCTCTTTACCATTTTGAATGTTTTCATTAGAATGTATGTATTTTTAAATATCTCCACCTACATTAGATTTTAAAGGAAACCATTTTGGTAATGTGAACAATAATGGATGATTATTAGGGGAAGATATTTTGGGGAAGGAGCGAAAAGAAAAGTAGGGAAGAGAAAGGAAGTTGAATTCTGTATCATCCTCACCGGAGAACACTTGACAAGACAAGGGAGGTTCGGGTGTCGGCCATATTCACAAAAAGTAATTTTACTTCTTTTGTAAACATTCTGCAGTTTCAGTCCGGAGAGAGAGAGAGAGAGAGAGAGAGAGAGAGAGAGAGAGAGAGTTGTGTATATTGGATAGGTCGTAGAAGCTAGAAGTAAAAAAAATGCAAGCTGTGCTGTCTGAGTAGGAGGTAACTAATGATAATGAATTTTCCGAACCAGATTACAACGCTTTTCATCTACTACGCTTCTTCTAGTAGTGTGCCCACAATCACATTGTTGTGGAGAGAGCAGCGAGGAACCTGGAACCTATGCAAGACAGGAGACGATATGGATACATTGAAGGAAGGGTACTGAATAAATGAAGGTTTATTCGTTATAAAGGGAAAGGTGAGATGAAAAATAACAATTGGATTTTCGCCATATTCCGAAATGTATCGGAAAGGAATAGATTTTTTATATGACTTCCGAAGAAGGTTTGAGAGTTGTGTGTTGGGTGGTGCATGAGGCCCTTTCCATTCACGCCACCTGTGTCCATTTTCCTCCTTTACTTGTCTCTGGGTAGTCGATGGATGTAGGCCTATAGGTAGGTGTCCGTCATGATGAGGAAGTTTTAGAAGTTTAAAATCGTTATAAAGATTAAACTAATATTTATATTGATCTTCTTCTCTTTAATGAGAAATCAAAGTCGATGCGGTTACTACAGTTATCCCTACAGACAATTACATCAGATTCTCAAATCGAATGATATCTTATTAATTTGAGGAATATAATTTGCAACGTATTGCTAATCGGGTATCTGAGGAATTTTGTCTTTCAACTCCTAATTCCAATTGAGGAAAGAAAAGAAAGATTTTTCTCATCGAATAATAAGGGTTTGACAAGTCTGGTCTTCAATCTTCAAAAATATGCGTTGCTATTGTCCGTTGAGTTGAGTTGAGTTGCACTAACCTTGCTTTGCTTGCAACACAAAAGCCTGAGTCCGACTCCCAGAGAGGGTAACCGCATTTTAGGGCGTTT
>NC_090749.1:17340507-17360507 GCF_036898095.1 Palaemon carinicauda
AATCAGTCGGACCCAGTTAATTGATCATCTCTTGATGATAACTTCCAAAACCTCCTCCATATTACACAATCCTATGTGATTTATTGCTTATCCTAAAGAGAACCGGATTTAATTTGGATTTCATTATTTTGGCGTGATTCCAATACAAGTAATTGTAGGTCAAGTGATAAAAATTGGGTTCCTTCCTTTAGTGTAAAATATGTCTCCAATGGATCTACTTGTAAGGAATAATATCTACTTTGAAGTATAAGAAAAACCTTATTAAGATTCTTTTTGAATGAAACCTCTCGGCTTCATCGATGTAGTCAGTTACTACAAAACGGCTTCACTATTAGTAATAGCTGTAAACTCTCTCTTTCGTTGTTTACAATTGGTTTTAAACTGAATCTCTTTTCTTTCCTCTCAGTCTCTTCAAACCTTCAAGTTGATCCCAGAGGGAAAATTAATGCCTCTTATTTTGTCTCACATCATTGCAAAAGGAATCACTTAATTCTTGTCGGTTAGAGATATTTAAATTAACAGCTCTAATATGAACTTATTTCTTAATAATTATAAACTTATTTTAATGCTAACCCTTCAAGATATAAATCGAATTAAAACTTTATCTCTAAGAAACGTGTGTATGGTTAGCAAACAGTGTTTGTTGCATCTCTCAGGTTTGTTGAACGTGAGAGTGTTGGTGCTCAACTTCTCCAAGCCAGGAATTCGGAAATCGGAGCATGGGGGTTTTCCTGGAATCATTTCTTACACCTTAATTCAAAATCTAGTTTTTATTGGCCCTTCGAACTGGATCAGACACCATTGACTTGTGAAATCATGAAATTTGAAACTTTTTAAACTCACTCATAACCTGGTCAAGTCGTCCAAAAATCTCGTAAAATGGCCATTATGGAGAATGATTAAGTCCCTACTCTTATAGGAAAAAAGATGTATTAGGACGTAATGTTTGTGGTAGCCTTTAACGAACAAAGGAAAATCTATAACCAAGCATTTTTAGCCCGAAAGTTCTACCCTGAAGGTGTTCTTGAGCTCTGGTATGTGCGTTTTAGCTCTGAAAAATACCAATGATTAGTAAAAGGGGTTACTGTGTTGCTTTCTGTTCCAAACAGTAATGCAACATTGGATGTTTAAACTGACTTATTTGTGTTTAAATAACTCGTTAATTTACATACCTCCTTAATTTTAGCTTTTTATTGCTTACATTTTTGTATCTATTTATAAGTGTGAATACTAGAACTATTAACTGTAACAACCAATGAATGCCACTTAATTCTTTAGTATATTCTGTAGGATTTTCTTTGGATTGGATTTTACCTGGAGCTACAAGAATACTGATGGTACTTATATAAGCATCATTTAGAACCTAAGGAAGAAACAAAAATTCTCTCTCTCTCTCTCTCTCTCTCTCTCTCTCTCTCTCTCTCTCTCTCTCTCTCTCTCTCTCTCTCTAATCTAATGGAATTGCCACTGTAAATGAGGAAGAAAATAATCTATAATTACTATAGTTTTTTCACAATTTGCTATCTTTTCTTTATCCCTCTAAATCTAATATTTAAAATTTGAGAGATACTTTTCATATATAAAACCATTTTCTTTTATGAAATCTTACAGCAGACTAGAAGAGCAGATCTTCCTGTTTCCCCTGAAACATAATTAGAAATATATCAAAGGTCATTATAGAATTAAAAGGATTAAAAATGCAACATTTCATAACATATAAACTTAGATAAAAGGATGATATAGAATTAGATTTCATTTAGTCCCCCTCGATAGTCAAGACAGAAACGAAAAAAAACTGTGTTGCGAGTCCTATTTTCTGCAAAATCTATAGAAAATTACATAAATTAATCTCCATTATAGTCAACGAAAGTAAAGTTTTCACGTTTGTATTCTAACTTTCAGTTTCTTTACTTATTAAAATACTGATAGAGCAGGAAAGGCTTCCTTCAATCTCAGTGAACGGTTAATATGAAAAGATATTGTATCATCATAATGATATGTTTTCGAATATATTGGGTTATTTAACGTTTTAAGAATTTTGTTTTGTGTTTTTAATTATTTTCAATTATTTTAAATGAAAATCTTTATATCATGTGGAAAATACGGTAAAAATTTACATATAAAGTTATAGAAAGAGAAATCAGAATTTTAAAAAGAAGCTGATCGAAATGCTTGGTTTGGGGGTTAATCTCCTCATTTGTAACATTACTATCAATCAATATTATTGAATACCCTCTAAACTGGAGGGTTGACAAAACACTGATCCTAAACGTGATTGCTCAATTCTCTCAGGCATTGGGTATACCGACGGAGATGTTAAATATACCATCATTCCAGAGTATGTACTCCCAATGCAGCTCACTATCTTGCGTAATCTCTGAATGTAAGAACCATATAGTTTACCCCAAAATAAGAAGCAAATTTTTCCTTGTTGTAATCAACTCTATGTGAAATATATTTTATATATACTATTGTATCAAATGGTTACTTTATACATTTTAATTGTATAATAAAGGTTTAATGTATCAATATACTTATAAATTATATAGAAAATAAACGTATTTCAATAAAGTAATTTAAATATAAATATCATTTGAACTTTAAAATATTCTTATATAAAATAAATCTTGATTAAAGTTTACTCGAAAAAAATATAAGTTATTTTAAAAAATATATAAAAATGTCGGTGATTTCTTCAATCAATTGTAAACGAATTAAATATCGAAGGTATTTTTAAAAACTTGATTAGTAAAATATGAAACAAAAGAATATTAATCTTTCAGCTAATTCATGATTGCAAACACCTTTACAATATCTATTTTTACATTTGAATAAAATCGCTCATCTATAATTTTATCTAAATCATTTTATATGCAATTTTCATCTTGATGTTTTAGGAATGATAGAAATTTAAAAATCTTGTTTTGTACTGTAAGTTTTTAGATCAAAATCTGACCCCCCCCCCAAAAAAAAATATTAATTTTTTCCTTTGTTTGGGTCACCAATACCAGGTTGGCTTCCTGTGAGCTATCAGACAAAATTCTCCCACCATCACCAATCCGTAGTTGGCTAGTGGTGATGAAAACTGTCCTAACCCCCAGACATGATTAAGGGCATGTCTAAGGCCTTTGACCTGCAGTGGAGTACAAACAGCTGTGATTTATATATATATATATATATATATATATATATATATATATATATATATATATATATATATATATATATATATAGGAAAAATCCAGTATTGGATATACAGTATAGCACCTACTTTTCCAACTAGGGTTGTAGCTTGGCAAGTGGTTATATATATATATATATATATATATATATATATATATATATATATATATATATATATATATATATATATATATATATATATATATATATATATATATATATATTTATATATATATATATATACTGTACACACACACACACACACACACATATATATATATATATATATATATATATATATATATATATATATATATATATATATATATATATATATATATATATATATATGTAAGTCAGGGCAGCTCAATTGATAAATCATGCTCACTTTTGCCTTATTATTATCATTGACTTAATTTATTCTTGCTTTATGCTTTTGTTGCCAGTTATTTACCGTAACTTTGTAATGTATTTACAGTAACTTTGATATCAGAAATTGATGATTTTTGGTTTCCACTCTGATCATTTAACCCTGGATAGGTATGCTACTCGGACACCCCTTTAAGGGTATACTCGGTCGTGAACGACCCCGACTTCGAAAAAAATTCAGGAAAAATCTAGTTATGTATCAATCTGTATTGTTTGACTTGCTAAAGATATTTCAAAGAATGCTAAAAATTACTGAAAATATAAATGATACCCATCTACAAAATAACTATTTATTGGAAATATATTAATAATTTAAGTATACAAAAAAAAGACTTGATGTAAATATTCACAAAAAATAGAAATATACATATACACATAAATCCCTTTAGGGACACCTTCTTAGATGGCAAAGCAACAGCGTGTAATTGCTGAGAATGAGTTGGACCCATAGAAGTCAAGATCTGAAATGAGAAAAAAAGGGTAAATTTTTTTGGCCAAAAAAATTTGTCCAAATTTCATGAATTTTTTTGGGTACCCAAATGAAATAGGAAGACGCTAATTTTTTTATAGAATAAACTCATATTATCCTAGAACAGAAATACATAATAAAATGTGCACTATGATGTAATTTACTGTTATAACAGGGGCGAAATCTAAAGGTCATTTTTTGACGGCCTAGTTCACATTGTAAATTTCTTATGAAAATCATTGTATCTCCTCTAAAAAATGATATTTATGCATTAAATTATACCAAAATATCACGAATTATATACAGAACAAGAATATATAGAGATATGCCAACTTACCTTTCGGGTATGTCAACAAAATGGCCGCAGACCGCAACAACTCTTACAGCCCAATCTACCACTTGGAATGAAGAATGGGGTTGCAAGCTCCATATTATCATCAACATCTCTTTTTAACTCCATTAGAAGTGTGTTGATGACATCCATGCCGAGGGAATACTGTCTGCTGGCCATTATTGAAGATAAATTCAAAATAAATAGAAAAAAATCAAATTTGCAAAAAACCCCAAAAAATCAGAAATTAGCATTTGAGGGAAAATGGACCTCATGGCAATATATGGCATCTAAGCCAAAACCAATGTCATGCAAGTGGTAGACATACCATCCACCCACACATTCCAGCTATAAAGAACCAAACAAGTATCAACACTGTTCGACAATTTATAATTATGTAATAACTTTGCTGTTTGATCACTTACCCCTATAAAGGTATTCAGGGTCGAGGTCGATCCCTGGGGGGGGGGGGGTAAAAAAACGGGGAAGGAGGGAAGTTAGATGAAAATCAGTCCTAAAGCGGACAATGGCATGTAGACTAGTCACCCCTTGCAGGTCGATCACTTCCATATTCGAGACAGATGATGATTTATGGGGAAAAAACAGGTTTTGAAAATGCTGTAGGGGTCGCAAACGACCCATCATACCTTCCCAGGGTTCACCTCGTTTAGGAGGTTGTTTCCTGATAAGATTGTTGGACCCTCTCGTCGTTTTATGGTTTTTTTTTTTTATATTTGTGAGTGCGAGTGCGTGTGTTCAGTAGTTACCAGTTGGCGGTGTGTGCTTTCATCGAAGGGGGAAATCCACTAGACAGGAGTGCTGTGTGGGGACTCCTGACAGAAGGATTCTTGGACGTACGGTGCAAAACTTACAGCAGTGTCGGCAACTGACTTACTCCCTTGTGTAAGGGAAAGGAGAAAGAGATTTGGTGTTTCTCCTTGGCCTGAGTGAGACGGAGTGCTCAGGTGTCCGTGCTTCAGTGATAATCGCAGGAGACTTGATAATTGTATGTTGTTGCATTGCCTCTGCCTCCTCCGCCAAGTCCATTACATCTTTAAGGTCGTTATTCTGGCTTCAGCTACGAAGAAGAGTAAGCTATTCAACCTTACTGTAATTGTACAATTTTCGGGATAAAAGTCGTGTTGAAGAGTTTTGCTGACGGGTCAACTTGAGGAAGATTGACTCTATATGTGTGACCCGAAAGGTGGTAGGAATCCCGTAGCTACACCATAGTCTCGACGCATTAATTTTATTGATTCGCCTGTGTGCTTTAATTATTTACGCTGGTGAATGTGCGTGTTTCTGATCAAGTGTTAGATTCTCGGAATCGGCGTGTTTGACTAGGATTAAGGAATCTTTTTCTCGGTATCCTTTCCTGTCACATAAATGTTGTTTAATAGTGGTGTTCGTGAATTCTCATCTCCTCCTATCCCTTTCTCTTCTACGGTCGGTATGAACAGTTAGGAGATTATGTTTTATTTTTAATATGAATGGTCTTTCCTTTCTAAGGTGATTATACAATTATAGTGGTGCCCCTATTTTGTGAATAAATATATTTTTGTAATACACATGGTTTATTTCGACCTCCCTGTTGACATTTGAGTTATTTTTTGCTGTTTCAAAGGCTATCGCTCCACTGATTCAGGAGTAGATAGTTATAGGATGGATATATTGAAGGAACCTAGTGACGTGAGAAAAGAAGGTGTCGTAATATATATATATATATATATATATATATATATATATATATATATATATATATATATATATATATATATATATATATATATATATATATATATATATATATAACATATTTCTTACCGCTACCTCGACAATAAAGGCACATTCTCCTCTTCTATTAGAACCTTCATTCTGGAGAAAGGCAGTCAAATTAGACTTTTACATCCTTAATTACTGTATATATTCACAGTAAGGAGTAGCCCTTTTTCCATGCTATCTCTCCCTCTCTCCCTAGCTAGCATGCTGGCAAGACCTAGCTATGCCGGCAACATGCCGGATGAACTACTGTATATATTATACAGATAGCCAGTATATCTGCAGTATAGAATATACTGCAGATAGAAAACTACTATATATATTATACTAGTAGTTATTCCAAATATATTTTGGATATCCAACACAGGCATTTGTTGAGCCCAATCCTATATTGAATGAATATGATTTCTTCAATATCCTGATTGGAAATCAGTATTACGATTACCCTACAATATTAAACACTTCAAGGCAAGAGTAATACACTCCTAACCCTTAAAGGGTAGAGCCTTTATCCTTGAGTCTCCCTGATCGGGAAACTCTATATTCTAATATAGTAGGAAGACTACAGCAAATAGGCTGAGTGGGATATACAAATACATGTCTTTATTTTCCTAGTCCAGCTGGCTTCATGCTAGATGGACCGGACTGTCATATGCTACTATGAAGGCAGCATAATGACTAGACTACAATACATGATGTACAGTAGCCAGTAAATTGCAATATAGACTTACTGCAATTAGAAAACTACAGTACCATTATACAGTAGTATTTTCAGACATACCTTGGGTACCCTTGTACAAGCATTCCGCTGGTACCTCTCATATATTGAATGAATAATTTTTTTCAATATTCAGTCATCCTGACCCCACAGTATTATCATTATTTTGGGACAGTGATTTGATACTTCTCTACCCCTAGGGGTAAGAGCCCTTCTACTTGGAGTTACTCAATAGAGAAATCTCCATGTAGTTAATACTGAGGGGAGGTAACAGCATTTGCTCACAGTGGTACACAAGTACGTATCTCCCACTATCCCTTTATAACTTACAATCCTAAGCTACTCTATTGTAAAGGACATTTGCATGTTGATTGTCAAGGAGATAATCCATTGGATAATCATTTGGTTTTTCCTTTCTTTACAGGAGGAATACCAGATACCTTGTGCTGCAGTCCTCTGCAAGACCAAGAGTAAGCATTTTTACGGGCATAATACTTGTAGGTTTCATGCCCCCTGCAATATTATTTCTGGATCCCTACATTATTGGAACCCACAGGCTTGCAATATGTGTCGGACATTAATGTCTGAAGGTTTTGAAAATCCCAAATCTACGGAGACTAGGGATACAGCTCGATATAAATTACGCAACTGGGTGAGAGGCTTTCAAAAGATCTCTCCGGGACCTTTCCTACCTAATGATAGGATGCGTAAGCTACTATTTCCGGAAGCAAGTGAGGAAATAGTAGTGCCGCAGGAGCCAGCTACATCCCCTGGCGGCCAGAAAACCTTTGGGATTGAGGGCAAGAAATGCCCCAGGGTAGAAGAGAAAAATTTTGTGTCGGAATTTCCTCCGCCTATGCCGGCTATAGAGCCATCGATGTTGACATCTTCGTCTTCTACCCCTCTATTGGATAATGTGGTACAATTATGTATCCAGCTGAAGAATCAAATAGAGAGCTTTTGTAAATAAAACTAAAAGCAGGAAGTAAAACGCAAGATAGAGCCTCGTAAAGCTTCTCTTGTCGCTTCCCAGGGGTCAGTCAAACGACCCATGAATCAAGACCTACCAACATGCTCCATAACCAATCCCTGGAGGTTTGAGGAGCAGATGCCGATTTCAAATGCCAATCTCTACATCTCAGAGAAAATAGGTGCTGTTCCTTTGTACAAAATTCAATTTTGGCCAAGCTTTGATGCTTTCCCTAATTGTTGGGTTGACTGTAGTATGAACCAAAGTCAAGAAAAGGAACGGAACCAAAGGAGGTCATGATTCTCGAACATGATAAGGCACAGACTATCATTTCAGGTAGTCTAAAAAAGGCGGGTTATTCAGAGTCGAAGGTATTCTCACTGAATAACACACACCCTTCCTTTCTTGCTCCTACTTCACTCTCATTCCCCTTTATGGGGAAGGCATTTACTTTTGTTGCCAAAGCAGTAGAGGCGGGTAAACCCTGTCCACCACTCGATGAGTGCAAGCCTTTATCACCAGCTTTCCCCGGACAGGAATAGGATTAGAAGGAAGTATATTTGACATTTTCAGTAGGAAAATTAGACAAGGATGTCCCAAGTCGACAATTCAAGGTATGTCTCCCTAAATTGTCTGAGTTGCTCTTGTATAATGAACATGAGTCAAAGGAGAGACTTGCGACATCTCTTTCTCGACAAAACTACATAGAGTTGTGTTCAACCTACGAAAATACCTCAGATATGCTCATGGTCATAGCCAGAATGCATATGGCTACTCATGCATATGGCTACTCTGGTAAAGGACCTTTTCGCCTTTATGAAGGCTAGGAGAGCATGTAGAGAGTTTCTGTTCGCTGCTGCAACAGTGAAACACGAAACAAGGAAGCTAGTATCTTCCAACATCTGGGGTAAAGACCTCTTCCCACACGAGATCATTAAGAAAGTAATTAAGAACGCCACCATGGAGAACATAAGTGTTCTCCAAAAATGAGGCATCCTTTTTAAGAGAAAATCTTCCATGGTTGTGGGTCCCCAACCTAAAAAGAAGATCAAAAATGCTGAAAATATCCGGGCTGCTCAACAACATCCCAATAGTGCATTGACCACGATGCCACAGGCAGGTGGTCAAAAGTCTAAACCTAGGCTACTGACTATTCGATGCATGAAGACGCTTCTGCTAGGAGGAACATTCCTTCAGGATTGCAGGACCTTCGATCCTTCGGTCCAAAGCCTATTCAATATGAGCCCTTGATGGGAAACAGAAATGTCCCCACCATCATTTCCTTACCTTCTCCTACAATTCAAAATCCTCCTGGAGGAGTATACCTGAGAGCTATAGAGCATACAGGTGGTAAGAACTATAGCCCATCGATTTCCAGGGAAGGCTGTTATGAGTTCACGAGAAGGAATCAAGAAATCTCCGAGTTATTCTGAACTTGTCGCCACTCAACAAGTTCATAGAAAACAGCGAGTTCTGAATGTTAATCCTTTCGAACATATGGACCTTGTCCCAAGTAGGGGTGTTTGTAGTCTTGTCAGACCTAAAAGGTGTCCTGCGGAACCTTCCAGTCAACCACCCCCCTTCCTCCTATCTAGAATTCAAGTTACAGATAGTAACATTCATCCTAGGAAAGATACGTGTCGGACTCACAGTCCTAAGTATCTTCATAGGATTGGCAAACTTAGTCACATCAAAGTCATGCCTAGAAATGGTTCAGGCATTTATATACCTGAACGAGAGGCTGGGGTGGGCAGCACCCGAAGTGGCTGGCCAAAGCTTCTAGAAGTCTCGACTTTCTCCAGCTCAAGGGTTTCGATGGCTGAAAAACCATTGAAGGCCACAGTCACATCAACTCTCCTTTCCCTTGGGAATATAAAAGGAGCTCGCGAGGTCTATCAAGAGACTCAGGTAATCAGTCAGATTTCCAAGACGCCAACAGGGACAAGCGCTAAACTTTCCCCAGTTCACAATGGTGACAGACCTAGTGCAAAGAGCTCAGCAGAAAGATGCATTAAGAGCCTGGAGAAAATACGCATCGAACGCTTGAAGAGTTAAAAAAAGACTGATATCGGTCCCTCTTTAATCGCTTCTCTAACAAAAATTAAAGCACGAAAGTCCCAAGACTCTGCTGGTCCTATCATGAGTGGGGAAGCCCCCTCCATACAGATCAGACTTCCCACTCCTAGCATCATCCAGCGTGTAACAATAGAAACACTTTCTGATCCCCGCAATGCGGAAAGACATTTTAGAAAAGTTAATAGTGACTTTTAATTGATGTGTTAGAGCATTTAATATGGTTTCTATTTGGTGGATTTTACAGGTGTAATTTAGAGGTTAATATGTTTAATATTAAACCTCTTCTAAATAATTTCTTTTTATAGGTCTTAATGGTTTACATTTGTTGATACTGAAAACTTTATCGTAAAGTTAATATCTAGATTAGAAGATGAGTCAAAAAGGATATTAACTTACGAATATGGAAATTATTCTCATTTGTCTTTCCTATGTGTTCCTATTACTGTTTATGTTAAGTGTAACAACATTAAGAGATTCTAACAATTCGAGTAGAATTTTCCTGATAGATACGAAATAAAAAAAAATAGAGAGAGAAAGAGCTGTTTAACGTTTGGCTGCCCCATTCACTCACTGTAGTCTGAAACTTTACATCTGACAATATTGATGTTCTTCCATTAAAATCCTTGGTTTCGTCGTAGTGAGTTGTTCCCCTGAGGTCTTTACTATGAAACTTGTCCCTCGTAACTCATGAGATTCTTGTTTATTGGACTTGATCGTTAATAGCCCGAGCTGTAATGATGGAAGTTTGACGGAGATTAATGCATTAGCAAATAGTTACTTCGGTTGCTTGTAAAAAACGTGTTTCGATAACATGGCGAAAATGAAAATGAAAATGATATAATTTAACCAAATGGATTGCTGTCTCTACTCGGCGTTGATCGAGGGCAAAGAATGTATCAATGGATTGAAAGTCTCTGAAGTTTAAGTAACTTAAATGAATAACCTTATGAAAGATTAGGGAAAAGATATGTTATTACCGATATCGAAGACAGAGAGAGAGAGAGAGAGAGAGAGAGAGAGAGAGAGAGAGAGAGAGAGAGAGAGAGAGAGAGAGAGAGAGAGAGAGAGAATTGCTTCTTTGACGTTTTGTTGATATCGACAACGCATGATTCCCAGGAGAGTCAGGCTGTATGGAGTTTCCGTTGACTAAAGTAATGAACCTTATACCTGGTCGTCAGTTGACTACGGTGCATCACAGGAGAGTCCTCAAGACTTGCAAGTTCGTCCTCCAAATCTGCTGAATGCCGAAAGCCTAATTTCTAAGGACTTTTGATTATATAAGGATTTCCCTCATTAACTTATATACATCATTTGTATTTATAAGTCTCTTCGCTACTATAGATCATATAATATAACTATGTAAAAAGGATTCATTTAACAGCTTAAACAGACAAAGGATACACATAAATTTAAAGAAAATAGTCTCAAAGGAAAATAATTTCCTCAAGTATCTTATTCTCTGGACCCATTACAGCGAAAAGAATATTTGTATCAAAACGGAAGCTTTGGGGACAATATATTTCATGAAAAGTCTTTAACAAGACGTTATGTAGTTATATACTTGAATAAGGGGATCCAGGTGAACATTTCCTCCTCCCTGGATATGGATTTATTCTGATGATGGGATATTAAACCAGACTTACCTTTAGTATTCAGAGGATGTTCCCAATATTTATCCGTTTGCTTGGAATTTAGAATTTAAGCTAACAGGACGGTAATCGTCAAAGGGCCAAAAAGAAGAAAATGTTTTAGAATTAATTGGTCGCTCTCATAATTTCTCTACTAATGGAACCCGTTCTCTTCTTAGCTCACGAAAAAGTAAAAGTAAATAGATAAAAAATATATGATATTTCCCTATTTATGTCAATAAAGTAGAAAGAAATATTATAGAAAAAAAAAAACTGATTCTTCTTCATGAGACTCTCCTATTTTCGACGAGATAATCGACTTTGCTTTTCCATTTTACAAAGCAGGGCGATATGGGGGAGGATATATCAATCTATCTTTATATCATATGTCATGGAATCAGTATTCTATTGTGTTCCTTCCAAAGAACTAAGCTGAACATCATTAATCGTTTACAGTTTGCAATGCTTTTAATCTTCATTTACTTTTCTAATAATGATCTGCAAGTACCCATAAATCCCTTCCTCATGCACAAAGAGGATTACACGCCTGATGAGGACACAGGTATCGAAAAAGTAGAATTCCTGCACCCAGTGCCTGGCCCCAGTGCAAAATCTCATATAAAATCTTATTCGAAAAATTTCCCTTCTTCCTTCTCGATACATTTTGAAATATGGCGATGGTGCAATAACTGTCATTTCTGTTCCCCTTTCCCCTTGTAACCAATAATCTTCAATCCATACGTTCCAATTTTCTCATTTTATCTTGTGCGTCTTCTACCCTACATACACACACACTCTCTCTCTCTCTCTCTCTCTCTCTCTCTCTCTCTCTCTCTCTCTCTCCTCTCTCTCTCTCTCTCACACATACGCGCTGTATTGAGCCAGCGAGGTCAAAAGAAAAATGAAGGCTGATATAACCGAAAGAAATTTGTGCCCAACTTTCCTAATGGCAATAAAAGGCAGCTAGATACGATGATTAATTTCTGTGTCTCTTCTTTTACTCTTTTGGAAAAAAGAAGCATCAGCTATTTGGGGATGGGGAGTCATGGTAGGTAGGCAGACCGCCTCCTCCTACTGTGGAAAGAAGCAAGACCTAGATTGACCCCAAACACCCCCTCCCTCCACCCATGCTTTTGCCCCCTTGGAGTCATTTCTTGAAATATTTCGGGTATGATGGTCTGGAGCTTCTCTTCTTACCACTTTTAACATTGTTTAAAGTCATTGAATAAAGTCCTTAGTTTATTAGAAACAATTTTGTAAGAGGCTCATCTTAATGACCCCCGATGACCCAATGGGCTAATTAAATATTTCCTTTAATGTAGTTCCCCAGTAATAAGAAATGACTTATTCAGGGATCTTTTCTTGGTCCTTATAAGAGAGAGTTGGGATTCAACCTCCTTTCGTAGTTATTCAAATCCAGATGGAATTCTGCTCAGTTGAATTTTCTTATAAACAATAAAGAAAGGAAGACCTCGAGAGAGAGAGAGAGAGAGAGAGAGAGAGAGAGAGAGAGAGAGAGAGAGAGAGAGAGAGAGAGAGAGAGAGAGATCATTACATAGAGGTATATTATCTAAGAAGTTGTTTTGTCATTTATTATCATGATTATCATTGTTCTGTTCTTCCTCTATTTATTAAATCATGCTGCTGCTGTTGTTATTATTGTTGATATTATTATCAACTTCTGTGAAGAATATCTTTAATCACTCGCTCATATTTACCATCAAAGCTATGACTAAACAATTCCCGGTCCTTTGGAATGTCGGAATATTCCGTCAACATCAAAATTGCGTCTAACTGGATTTTAACATCCAAAAGTTCTGAGAATAAAACTTCTGTGAACTTTGTCTGCAAAAAACATTTTTTTTTTTTTAAGCATTTTATTCCTTGTAATGAATTTCCCGTAATAACTTATGAACAGACAAGAAAATTTTTTGTTGTCATCTCATTACCAAATGGTCAGGAGTTTTAAAGTTATGTTTTATGGGTGATGTTATTTTCATTTCAATAACAAGAGAATATAAATTTTATTTCTTTGCAGTAAATGATTCCACTAGTAATTAAATATGTAGGATTTATGATGTCACTTTTATGTTATGCGGAAGAGGATTTTGTATAATGAGATTCCATGATATAAACACTGTAATGAATTCATGTTTATCTTGAAAGAGCAATGCAGTCTGGTTTTTCAGAACAACATTAACGAAGCCAGATACACAAGTTCTTCTTCTTCTTCTTTTTCTTCTTCTTCTTCAAGTGTCTAATTTCTGAAGACACTGAATCCTTCCTATGACTGAGGAAAGATTGACTGAGAAATTATCCCAAGAATTCTAGGTGTGATTGAAGATTAGAAATTATCGCAAGTCTATCCAGGATATTTCTAGGACACTAGGAAATCCAGGAGAGCTTTGGGAAGACTTCCAGATTCCAGGAAACATAACGGTTGTTATAACGATTCTTTACAAAGTTGGCTATATCAATTAGCTCCATTAGTCCACGTGAATATATATACAATAGGAATAGAGATGATATGATTAGACACGTTGCTATTGTTTTCCTTTTTATATAAAATTGTTAAATTATGTTTTTATATTCAATTATATTTATTAAAATGAGTAATTAATGTAGCATTTATTGGCCAATGTTATGCCAGCTACTTTTTTCTTAACATTTGGAGGAAATTTGGATAAAACATTATATGACAGAAATATGAAATCTGCATAATTAAAACGACCTATGATATTGAGGAAGTATTTACAAACAATATCAATATCAGCTTATCAGATATTATCTTATTATCACCCCAATGGATGTTCTGTTGCTAGAAAAGAATGTGGCTTTACTTACTCCCATGCTATTAATGATGTCGTTACCTTTGCAATTAATAATATGATAATGATGTTTCCCGTAACATAAGATTAGAAGAAAAAATGCTTTTTATCAACCTGTATAATTGTCTAATAATATTGATTAATTTTAAGATTTTATCAATTCCCAGATATCAAAAAGAAGGCCTCGCCTGGAAAATGTATTTGTTGTTTTATTGCTTCCTTCCACATATCATTTCTTGTTGGTTATTATTGTCATTAATCTATAATATTTTCGCTTTAATGTTGGATATTACTTGAAAAAATCCAGAGCTTTTCCTTCTAAATAAATGATCAATTCTGTACACAGAATCCTTTACTCATCCTGACTGAGGAAGATTAAATAACACAGATCAATAATCATTATTAAAGTCTAGATGAAATACTGGAGGAAGAGACAAAATATAAAGTACAAAAAAAAGTCAGTTGATGAAGACAGACACCTGCTGTTTTATATCAATAAATCATCACCAGAATAATATTAGTCATTTCTCAGGTAATATAAATAAATCGCCAGGAATTTCTCAAGATGGTTGAAGAGTGTAAGGAAGGAAGGAAGGAAATGCCATCACGCAGAGAGAGAGAGAGAGAGAGAGAGAGAGAGAGAGAGAGAGAGAGGGAGAGAGAGAGAGAGAGAGGGGGTTGAGGTATGAAATATTGCGTCATTAAATCTGGATTCTCTATCTATTGTGTTCTCTTTAGGGAGGCAATTACTAAGGGAGAAGAAGAAGAGAGAAAAAAAAGAGAGAAGAAAAAATGTTGCTGTTCGTGAAGTTATGGAAAAAATTTTCCTGTTTTTTATTTGTTTTTACATTTTCAGTAAGAAATGTGGATATTTTCATTCTTCCATTACACACAACTTTATCCTTAATTGGTTGCAATCGTGCAAATTGTTTACTCTTGTAGAATGACGTTTAAAATCGTTGTGACTCTGCCGCTGATACTAGTCTCCTATGGTCTCCCATAATCTTAATAAAGTACATTGAATTACTCATACGATATTTGTAATAATTTTCCCGAAAAGAGCAGAATATCACTCACCTACAGCAAATTAGTGATTCATGAAATATTACCAAATATTCCAAATAATAAAGAAATGTTGCACATTATGAATTGGATATATTTTGCTATGAGAGAGAGAGAGAGAAGAGAGAGAGAGACGAGAGAGAGAGAGAGTCTGTAGTACACTGATCAAGACATATTATCATTCCATTCCAAAGCTATAATTTTCTTTAGAAAGAAAGTGCTTATGATCGAATATGCTGTTTCATATACATAAAAACACACGTTATTTCTTGCTTATAACTCTCCCTGTACTGGGTGATTGATATTGAACGAAGATGAACGAGGAATTGAACATTGGCTTCCCCCACAATTCCTACAAAGATCTAAACAATAAAAGATGGATATCTTAAAGGTTTGGTATTTTATAAATACATATAAATGCCTAATAAAGTAACAAAAGTCCCTCCCATCATTTTCGTCTAATTTTGAGTTTTCTTTTCCTGTCATCAAATTAGGAGACGGAGGCAAGTATTTTATTTTTATTTATTTAACTAGTTATTTATTTATTTATTTATTATTATTATTATTATTATTATTATTATTATTATTATTATTACTTTTATCGAGAGAGAGAGGAGAGAGATGAGAGAGAGAGAGAGAGAGAGAGAGAGAGAGAAAGAGAGAGAGATATTTCATGTTGGAAGAATTCACAGTTTGTCGTAATTTCCATCATAGGGTACATGAAATTAAAAAAAAATCTTCAAGAACTCCACCTGGGGATTTCGAGTAAATCAAATGTCATTTATTGAATAAAACTGTGTTGAGAGAGACACACACACTATAAAGATGGCGAATGAATCTAAAAATGGCTCTTTTAAGAAACAATGAAAGGGATGGAACTTCTTTTCAGTGAATTAAATCATATGAATATTATGAAGAGTGACTCTCTCTCTCTCTCTCTCTCTCTCTCTCTCTCTCTCTCTCTCTCATTAACTTTCCTTGCACATGACACGTAAAACAAAGTTTCTCTTCCTAATGGAAGCAAAAGTTATTCACTGGGAGACTTATTCTAGTGTCATGTTAACAAATATTGAGAATGTCTCAAGTTTCTACTGGTCTTCGTTATTGATATAATGAGAAAGTGGCTGAAGTTAGTAGATTCTTAAAACAAGTTTTTGGAGTGAGACAATAGACGGCGAGGACGTATAATGGACTCTAGGTGGATTATGCCCCTTGCTCCAACATTCCGATTGTAAGGAAGAAAGTTTAGGGATTATTATCTCAAATAAAATAGTTCAAGAAGAAGATGAAAGAATAGAGTTTTGTAAGCTGGGGTAGCTTCGAGCAATGAGAAAGGCAGTTCTGATAAAAACATAAGACGAAATTTATTCAGGGAAACGCCCTCCAATTATCTTTTTTTTTTTCTAACAGAATATCTTTCTGTAATTCCCCAGGTGGTATAACAAGCACAGCTGGTCCTCCAGCTGGGATGGGCTTCTTGTTCTCTACATGGAAATTACGCGGGCACAACTTCCGACGTACTCCTTCCTTCCTTCCTTCCTTCCATCCTCCCTTACTTCCTTTCTTCCTTCTTCCATGATTCCTTCCCTCCTTCCATCCATCCTTCTTCTTTTCTTCCTTCCTTCCTTCCTTCTTTCCTTCCTTCCTCCTCCCTTCCTTCCTTCCTTCCTTGCACCACAATATCATGGGCCAAAGTCTGGTAAATCTTTAATTCTTGCATTGTTATCTTCCTGTTCTAAAAGGATAAGCTTATACGACTCCAAAACATAAATACAATAAAGGTTTAATTCTTGGTCTAAATGACGCTAATTTCTTTATTTGTGAATTCACAAGATAACAAAGGAATAGTTTATAATACACAGTCACCTATTCTTTGTCAACTATTTACTTCTATTCAAGTTGCTCTTCAAAAACCGTGGCACTTTTGCGTGTTAGATCGTTAGGAAGGTTTGTCCCAAAACTGCTTTTTGATTACGCGAATGAACGTTGCATGAATACCAATTAGAGTTTTTCTTTATAACATTGTGAAGCTAATCATTATACTTCTCAATACAATCTCCACTATAACGTAAAATGTTTACCCGCCTTTTCACAGTTAATGTAAATCTAAAAGTATGATATTTTAATGTCTTATGTAACTAGTGTACTTTAATGGTGATGAATTAAGATTCTTATTAAGTTTTTTGCTTATAGTCCTTTTAGTTTTGATTCATTGCTATTTTTCTTCTGAATTTTGCCAACATAGGCATTTTCTTCACAATGCTTTTTTATCTTTATCTATGAAATCCACATTTACAAATCTTAAAGCTTATAACATATATACATCATACTGTATTTACACAAATCAACTTTTTTTATTTTACATATAGACTATTTACAAGTGAAATTTTTACTATTTATCTAAATATGTTTTTAAAATAAAAATGTATATACTTTTCAATAGAAGTTTTAAATCCTATTTTTTTTACATTAAAAGTATTCATCATTTTGCATTTAGTTTACCCCCAATGGACGCACCGGTACGTCCTAGCAAAAAACTGTTATTCACATCTTTTATATATTTTTGATAACTTAATGAGAAACCTCAGGCATTTGCCAAAAGAATGAGACTAACCTGACCTCTCTATGACAAAAATTAAGGCTGTTAAAGCAATTTAAATAAAATATATAGCAAAATGTGTTTGAAAGTTCCATATAGCTTGGGGGTAAAAGGGATAACATATTCAAGTTATTGTGGGACAGTACTTGAAAATCCTAAGTATCTTCCCATCCTTGTAAATCCCTGTAATAAAATCCGCTATTATAACAAATACTGTATTTTCATCCTTCTTTGAATCCGCTTAAAAATATAGCCTTAAATTCTTTTATCTTTGAATAGTTTTTTTATTTATAGCATTTATTGAGTAATTCGAAAAAACAAAAAGAAAAATAAGTTTTTAACTAAGGGACAGAAATACGCCATATACATATTGGTTTCTATGCTCCTACAATAGCAGTCTTTTACATCTTCTACTTTCTTCATAGTTAATCTATCATTTGTACTCAATACTTCATGTATATACTTGAATAAAATTTCCCTACTTTTATTCTCTATATACATATTATCTACATACCTCCAAATTAATTTCCAGTTAAATAAAGGGTACAGTTTTTTTTTTTCAATATTTGGAACATATTCATCATTTTTCATTAATAACTCAAATACATCTTTTGTTTTGATTTCCGGATACGAGGTCATCTTATAAGCACTTCGTAAAATGTATATCATATATTCATAAAAACTATGTGTAAAAATGGTACAGTCCTGAAATTGACATTCATTTTTAATAGGAAGGGGGCTCTGTAATTTACAGTTATAATTAATCAATTGATAATCAAAACACTTTTTTTTTAAATTTCAGAAAAGTACTGAACATGACTGATTTTGCTTTACACTGAATATCAATAATCCCACAACCACCTTTTAATTTGAACAAAAACATGGGTTTCCTTGCAATAGGTTCAGAGTTGCTATTCCAGAGATATTTGAAAATACTTTTCTGAATACTTTTAACATAGTCCACTGGAATTGGGTAAACTTGTGCTGTATGCCAGACCTTTGCTAAAATTCTACAATTTATTATTATTGCTCTTTGAAACATGGTTAACTTCCTGCTATGAAAGATACTGATGATTTTGTTTTTGCTACTTCTTAAGTTTTACCAATTCATAATTAGACCTTGTTGATAACTAGTGCTATGATATATACCTATAACTTTAAAATAAACATCAAAAATTTTCCACACTTCTCTCTCTTTCCAGTTACCAAGGCCTATAAGAGATGTTTTGCCTTTAATAAGAACTGCACCTGAAGAATTCTCATATTCTTTGATAACATTTAAACATTCCTCTATGGCCTCTGTAGTTCAAAAGTTTTAGAAGAAACATTCTTTTCCTGTCTGACAGATAGGTCTTTGCTAAAGCAATGCAGCTGAAGGAGAGCTGAGATTGATATTTTTTACACTGAAACACACAGAACAGAGAATCAGTCTCTTTAGTGGGGTCGGATCCCTTCAATTCACTTGACGTCTATCGAACGATGAAGGTTATCGTTCAAATGTCTATTTCCAAAGACCTCAGTTATTGGTATCTATTTTGGGAGATTTGGTTGCAGACTATAAACCATTTGAGGCCATCTCTGGCCATAAACATCTTTTTTTTTTTTTTTTTTTTTTTTTTTTTTTGCTATAAATAATTTTCCTTTCCTCTGATAATGCATTTTATTAATTTTGCCCTTGATCTTGTCTTCTTAAATTGACCCATCAAGACCACGTTTTGTTATTTCCTTTCGTTTGTCGTTGAAATGAACACACACAGACCTCCTCGTTACCACTATGACAGAGAGAGAGAGAGAGAGAGGAGAGAGAGAGAGAGTAAACGTCTGTTGACTACGTCTTACGCTCTCGTTTCCTACTGTGGGCCTACACCTATGTCTAAGCAATTGAATACCTGTCCAGAAAGCGCTTAAACCAATAAAAAAGCTCTTGA
>NC_090749.1:17368007-17373007 GCF_036898095.1 Palaemon carinicauda
GTGTGTGTGTGTATGCCCTTTTCGTGTCCATTCATTTGAGCGAAATCAGGTTGAGCGATGTCACGTTCGCCGAAGTCCTTTTTAGCGAACTTACATTTTGTGCATTTTGAGCGATGCTCATTAAGCGATGTCAGTTTGAGCGAACTTTGGACAGTTTTTTTCACAAGATGAATTGAGCAAAGTCTATTTGAACGAGGTCAAATTGTGGAATATGATGAATATATATATATATATATATATATATATATATATATATATATATATATATATATATATATATATATATATATATATATATATATAGTTGTGTTAGTATCTATTTGTAATGGTAAAAAAATTGTAGGCCTACATTTTATTACTACCCAGTGAATGCTTTTGAAAGTGTTATCTATTGGTCTGTTATTTTGTTTGTTATGATAACAATAAAAGACTGAAGGGTTTTTTTTTTCTCTTCTAATCAATGTTTTTATTATGGAAATGATATATCAAAAAAACTTTCATATCTTAACATTGCATTGCCAAAAATTTTATTTTTTCCTAATTCATTAACACTCATTTTTCTTCAAGATAATAACATCCTTATTTAAAGACTCCTTTTCGAAAATAGACGTCCTTTATTTATTTGGGAGAAATGGAACACCCAAGCAACATCCAGTCTACTTACTATCTTCAACATCTTTTCCTGTGAGAAGTCTCGAGATGAGATGTCGTCCTTGAGGTCCCACAACCAACTGATAAGAAGAGCTGCAAAGGAAAGATTTGTTTCTGCATCTGATTTATCACAGACATCAGGGGAAGACTTCTTCTCCTATTCACCGTACTCAGGCTCTCATGAGATTCATGAGGAGGATGAATTTTGATTGAGATTCAATTAAAATTCATATGTTTTACTTCATTGACTTTTGAAACTTATTTTGGGGGATATTAAATTTCTTTGTTCGTTTTTGCTCGAGTCACTTTTATTTCCGAAATAACTTTTGTTAGTTTTCATTTTAGCTTCATATGGATGATAACTTTGAAGTGAAGGAAGACGGCTGTTTGCACTCTGAAAAAAAAAATCCCTTAATTTTCCCGTAGAGAATTGCAGAGAATTTCCCTGGGAAATATTCTTATAATGGCACCCCCGTTTCTCTCTCTCTCTCTCTCTCTCTCTCTCTCTCTCTCTCTCTCTCTCTCTCTCTCTCTCTCTCTCTCTCTCTCTCATTCACAAACTTGATTTAACTACAATCTCTTAAACTTTTTAGTCTTTACATTTCACCCGATGTGTCATCATCAGGAATTGCGAATACCAAATTCTCTCTTTCCCATTTCCATCATAGATTCGATTTTCGTCTCTCGTTTTGTGGAGTTTCGGTTCTTGCATAATCAAGTCGTAGTCTCAATTGTAAAGTATATTGCATCCTGCAGAGCTTAACGATGGTGCAAGAGATTGATTCTCCCACTTTGATTGCTTATGAACTTCCAGTAACCAACATCATAAGGAATTTCCTTCCTTATTTCCTTAATCTAGCGTTCCATTTATCTCATTTTTTTTTCGCTTTCCTTTGCTTCACCGACTCCTGATTGCAAAATTAGCGACAACCGATTTCCATTTTTGATTATGGTCAATAGAAAGTATTCTGAAGCGTTGCCATTTCGAATTCTATCGCTTCACAATTTTAGATATGTTTGTTTTAACTCGCCCTCTTCGGCTGGCTCTCTGTCGCAACTAAAGTAATAAATACAGTTTTAATCCTGATTAGAAAATCTTTTCATACCATTCAACCTTTCAGGTATTCCGTATAGCAGAATATGTGTCTATATTCCTATTTTAGAATCATATCTATTTTAATAGAAATCAAGACTGAAGCTTTTAGAATAACCAACACCTAAATCCTGATTTTTATTATAATTATATTAACCAAAATTATAATGAAATGGAGTAAATATGATCCCACTTAATTCAGATACTTACTTAACGTGAATACTTGATGTTACTGAAGTTCCATATAGAGGAAATAATCTTTTCATACTATTCCTTAATGCAATATGGAAACATTCACAAAACTATAGAATGGGAATGTATGTATGATATAATCATACGATGGATATTTGTCCCTACTTAAAATACTGTACTTTGTCCCCAAACATTCACTCCCACAATCCACAATGTTTCCATTGATGTATGAAGGTTTCAATTAAAGAAATCCCAAACGTCTAAAGTGTCGCTTCATTTGAGTTGGAAGCCTCAAGTCATTCTATTGCTGATCAAAAATTAAGGGATAATTATTTTTTTTAGTTTATAAAGGATTTTGATCAAGAATGAAACGCAGATTCATGCAAATGAAAGCCACATATGAGAGAGAGAGAGAGAGAGAGAGAGAGAGAGAGAGAGAGAGAGAGAGAGAGAGAGAGAGAGAGAGAGACAGAGAGAGAGAGAGAGAGAGAGAGAGAGAGAGAGAGAGAGAGAGAGAGAGAGAGGTAGAGAGAGTATGCTGAGCATTGAAGCTGTGGTTATCAGCAAAAGTGATAATTTATTACTGCTGAGTTATAAACGAATATCAGTATCTCCAAGATGTCTGTCTGTCTGTCGGTCTGTCCGTCTGTCTGTTGTCTGTCTGTCCGTCCGTCTGTGTCTGTCTGTCTGTCTGTATGTCTGTCTGTATGTCCGTCTGTCCGTCTATCTGTCCGTCTGTGTGTCCCTCTGTCTGTCTGTCTGTATTTCTCTTGATACTTCAGAGTGTGGACTATCATGGAAACGTAGGATTTCTACAAAATTGCATGAGTTAGTTGTTGGCGATTCTATTGGAAAACAGTCAGGACGCACACACTTTGACTTCGTTGTTAAGGATTCAGCATGGATCCACTTTTCTACCCTATTGTACCTCATATGTTGTAAGAAGTGATAAACTGTACAGTCTCTTAACTCCCAAATACGAAATTCTTATCTTTCGAGAAATTCTGTTGGCTTATTCATGTCTATCATGCTCACACTGATGATCTCGAACATAAGCTGATCTCTGCAAAAGGCATGCTAGAAAGACGTTAAAAAAGCGTAAGTGACACTGGAAGGCCCAAATCATTGTTAGACTTGCCGAAAATTTTTAATCCATATGAGAAGACATTTCTGTAGTGTTACCTATGTCGTTGGCTTCTACAGCGAAAAGCTTCTCTGCTCTGAAATTTATTAAGACTACTCTCATCATTGCAATGGACATTGGCAGATTAAACAATCTTTCTCTGCTGTCAACTGAAAGTATGAAAGGTAAAAGACTAGATTTAGAGGAATTTTATAAATAGGTTTACAGAAAATCACAGGAATAGGAGAATATTGTAAAAGTGAGTCATGCCGTAGTAGTCTGTTGCTTCATCACCTATAAAGTATAGAAAGCAATTTTTTTATTTATTTTGATACTTTCAATACATACACACACACACACACACACACACACACACACACACACACACACACATATATATATATATATATATATATATATATATATATATATATATATATACAGTATATATATATATATATATATATATATATATATATATATATATATATATATATATATATATATATATATATATATATATATATATATATATATATACATATATATATATATATATATATATATATATATATATAAATATATATATATATATATACAAAATTATATTTTCATCCATCCATTTAATTTTTTATTATGAGTACCTATTGCATAACAGATTTATGAAAGCTATTTTCTTCTCGTATTTTCATTATTATATTTTATAATTTCTATATACAAATGAATCAATGCGTTTTACATGGCTCACTTTAGGTTTTTTAGTTTTATTTCTGTAATTCTATCAATTTTGTAATTACATATGATAATGATGTACCCAAATGTAACAGAATTTGATGACTGATTATCGACCGCTCTCAGAATATGCCCTAATAACTTTCTCATACGGTTTCAAAATCCTTTGGCATATATGGCTTCGCTCCGAGAGCCTAGTGCCCTCCCATATTTAGCTGTGCCCCCTTGGTACCCACCCACTGACAAACTTCTAGCTACGCCACTGCATGGATACACACACGGCTGAGCATGTCAGTACTACACTCATTTTTATGCACTTGTGTCTACCCTAATGAACTTGTATTTGCGCATAATTAGATCAATAAGTGCATACTTATGCCTTTGTTTGTATACTCAGACCTATTATCTCTACTTACTAGCCTCCAGTCCTGTGCATTGTTTGATGTGTCTGTGTTTGTTGGTGTGTAGAGGCAGGCGAACACACATGAATCCTAATTCTCATACAAATTCTATCATTAATCCCAATACACGACCTCAATAGCATTACCTCACAAAATAACAAATAGAGAAAAGCTTTGCACACACACACACACACACGCACGCGCACACACACACACACACACACACATACACACACACATATATATATATATATATATATATATATATATATATATATATATATATATATATATATATATATATATATATATATATATATATATATATATATATATTAAAGTTTTCCTACCTGGTCACCATATATAAATCATGAAAGCAAAATGCCGACTCTAGTAATTAAAAGGACGAGTAATTCAGCTTTACTAGAAGCCACTCCATCCGAAGGAATCTGTTTAATGCAAGTGAGGAAACATGAAAGCCTAAGAGCAGCACTTAATTCATATGTCCTTTAGCAACGTATTTCGAAGAGGTAACTTTTTATGGACAGAGATTTTTGCCATATGAAATAACCTTGACACCATTCGGCCATAGCAAACTACTGTTAACATATATCTTATGAAAGTTTTAACTTCATTTGGACCAAGGATCCCATCAGTGAGTCTTTCTTCATTTCGTGATTATCTGATGTATTTAGGAGTAATATGCAAGCATGATTATATGTCCATATAAATTCAAGATGCCAGAGAACTTAAATCATTCATTCATTCATTCATTGCTCAGAATGCATCTATAACGTTTATTCGCTTC
>NC_090749.1:17378007-17388129 GCF_036898095.1 Palaemon carinicauda
TGGCGAATGTCGTGTGATCTATAAAAGGAAATAATGTTATTCCTGGAATATTTTTCCAGTTTTTCATGGAAGATAATTGTGCTTAATTATTCTTTCTACATAGAAGATATTCATGCTTATATATTCTCTCTCTCTCTCTCTCTCTCTCTCTCTCTCTCTCTCTCTCTCTCTCTCTCTCTCTCTCTCTCCTGGTTCCTCATCTTATCATGAATTCAAGAATAAGTTTTATTGTTTCTCCATTATCCTATTGAAAAAAAAAAATTTCAATTGTTCTAATGATGAAGCCTTATTTCATCCTTTTCTTTTAATTTTGTATGCAAACAAATTCTTTTTAGAAATGTACCCGACTTCCTACGACAGCAGTAAACAGGGATTCTCTGCATTAATTCGTCTGTTTACCGTTTGTCATCTGGCTCTCAACCAAGTGTTGGGAAATAAATTCGGTTTATTAAAAGCTTACTTTGCTACCCCGCACACCCCCACCCAACATCATTCAGTGGAGATAATATGTGAAGAGGCAGAGACTCCTCCATCCATCTTCTTTTGCCAACCATCGACGCTGGAAGGCGGAATTGAAGGAGATTTACCCTTCAAGGGTTGATTTACTAATTTCTTTGAGGTGGAAAACTGCATTTCATACGATACTGGATTCAACAAAGATTCACTAAACGACTTTTTCCAGTTCCAAGAAAAGAGTCCGAAGCCATATAGTGAGGTATAGATCCCAAGCACCCAAACAAAGATATATAAAAAGTTATATATGTTTCCAATACCATTTTTACTATTCTAACGTTTCCCATTTTTCAAAGACCTAACTTTTATGAGGGAAATGTAAACGCTGTGAAAGCAATGCTTTCAAGCAATGAATCTTTTCTGTTGATTTCTTTCAAACCTCAGATTTCGTGTTTACGTTTTTTACTTACTGATTTTTTGTTGGTCAACAATTTTATTCTGAGTTATAGAGAACATCCAAAGTTCAGTTGCAATTCTAAATGTATTTGCATGTGCAAAGTCTATCCCAATGATCTAGATGTGAAATTCCCATAGGACAATTACTATACAGATGAACAAAACTGTCTCAAAATAGAATAGGAATAGACTACCAACTAAATCTAAGCCTTTACCTGTTACTGATATAAACTTCACTCATATTCTCTCTCTCTCTCTCTCTCTCTCTCTCTCTCTCTCTCTCTCTCTCTCTCTCTCTCTCTCTCTCTCTCTCTCTCTCTCTCTCCTTTTTGTTGTCCAGTCATTCCTGACTTTTTTTTTTTACTTCACTATCAATACTGGAATACTTAGAATGCTCTACCTTGTAATTTTCATTACTTCCTCGAAAAATCTTAACAATCAATTTCTGTCTTTGTCTTCTTTATATAGTATCCCAAGTATCATTTAGTATCTACGGTTTTCCTCTTGCAACTTCATTACTAACTGACTGATATATCTTGTCAATTTCACACCATTCTTCATGAAATTTCTGCTCTTCCTCTTTTAAAGTCTCCAAGACTGCAAATCGATTCCTTCATTCAATTGCAAATGTTTCTTTGTGCTCATCTTCTCGCGGCTTATTTGTATCAAGCCTAGGTATTCTATCAACATTTCTGTTGGGTGCTTTCAGTTTTAATATCATTGAGGCAATGAGGAGCTGGTGATCACTACCAATATCTGCACCTCTATAGCTACTTACATTACTCAGATTCCTTCTTCTCTCTTTATTAATAGCAATGTGATAAATTAGATTTTTGTAATTACCAGATGATGTCCATGTATATTTGTAGATGTCCTTGTGCTGGAGAAGAGTACCTCCAATAAAATGATTGTTTGTTGAACAAAAACTTATAAAATGTCCTCCATTTTCATTTGCCACTTCGCCAGGACCCATGACACCCATCACATTCTTTATCCCTTGATTATTCCTTCCAACTTTAGCATTGAAGTCACCAATCACAATTTTCATATCTCTCTCACAGATCTCATCTATTACATTCTGCAGTTCTTCATAGTATTCATCTTTCCTTTTTTTTTCCATTTCTTCGGGGATATCATTTGTTGGTACATAGCAAACTAGAATGCTCATATTGCACTGCTTCGATTTAAAAATTTCAAGTAACAATCTACTATTTATAGTTCTCCACTCGGTTAATGCCTTTTTTGCTCTTGGTGTCATCATCATTCATAACCCAGTCTTTTCAGTTAGGGCCAAGATATCAAAACTACATTTCATAAATTCATATTCCACTTGCTGTAACTTCCCAGTTTGAATCAATGTTCTAATATTCCAGTTACCAATTCTCAATTTTTCTTTAGTACTTATAAACCGGGAGATTCTTAGCACCCTGCTACGCACGGGACTGGTGCCCATTCTGGCAATTTTGCTTTTCATAGACTGACTAAATCCATAGAGGATTGATTGGCTAGATGCATCAAAGGATAGCCATTTCCTTGTGATGCGCAGTGCCTATTTAACTAAGCAAGTGACCCCTGCCCATCCATACTTACTCTAGTAAGATCAACTGCCAGGCAAAAGAGAAATCTTGTCTATCGCTTTGAACCAAATCAACACCCTACTGCCAGTGAGTTCTTTGAGATTTAGAAGGTGGGGGGGGGGGATTTCCTCCACACCCAAAGTTCTCTTTACTTCACCAAGCAGCTCATCTGCTTATATAACCGTTGGCAAACATGGATTGCTACGATATAAAATCATTTAGATAAAATTATAGATTATTGTATAAATTTATTCAAATTATAAGGAGACTCCATAAATTAGGTAAAAAAAGAGAATATTCGTCTGTTTCACATTTTACCAGATATGTTTTCTTTAATACCTTTATGATTTAATATTTTATCAAATAACTAAAGTAATTACAGCCACTATCATATATATATATATATATATATATATATATATATATATATATATATATATATATATATATATATATATATATATATATATATATGTGTGTGTGTGTGTGTGTGTATACATATATATATATGTATATATATACATATATATATGTATATATATATATATATATATATATATATATATATATGTATATATATATATATATATATATATATATATATATATATATATATATATATATATATATATATATATATATATATGTATATATATATATATATACACATATATATGTATATATATATGTATATATATATATATATATATATATATATATATATATATATATATGTATATATATATATATATATATATATATATATATATATATATATATATGTATATGTATATATATATATATATATATATATATATATATATATATATATATATATATATATATATATATATTTAATGATTTATTATATTACCCTTAGATCTTGACTCAAATATATTTTGCAAACAGAAATTTAAAGTAAAATTTATAGTTGTATATTAGGTGATCAGTGTAGCAAAAGTTTCTATTCTATTGAAATAAATTTATGTTCTATATAATTTGATCATATATTGATTCATTAAGCTTTGGAAGCAAATTAAGATATACTTATTATTCTAAATTATGTTTTTTTGCTTAAAAATGTTTCCACTGTTTACATAAGAAGTTCACAATTACTCTTAATTGATTTGTTATTGTTTACAGTTATTTTAAATCTCTATACCTTTCGTCAAAGTCAATATTTTCACTTGAAAATTTGGCGCTTAATTCAACCTCTAACAAAAGACCTTGATTATTCCAAATTATGACAAATATCTAGCTTTTTTACCCATTTGTCTTTATCAAACTTGAAATTTGATCAAATCTAATATAATTTTATTGAATATTTTACCATGTTTTATCCAAATATTCCTGTTGATTTTGACTACGTGTTCTTGCTCAAAATCAGCTGATTTTGATTTTACTAAATAACATTTGCAATGTACGTTTAATATATAGTGCTTTAAAAGTAAACAGATAGCTATTGATAATAAATATATATTATTCCTAGTTTTTAAGACTCATTCATGACATATTCTATAAAATCAACATTTATTATGCCTAATTACAAAGATATATTACAAGCAAGATAACATGTGAAATTCTAACTGTTTTAACTGTTAATAGGTGTCCATAGCAGAGTGGAGTCTATGAATTTTTTTAGACCCCAAGTGTAATATATATATATATATATATATATATATATATATATATATATATATATATATATATATATACATATATATATATATATATATATATATATATATATATATATATATATATATATATATATATGTATGTATATATATATATATATATATATATATATATATATATATATATATATATATATATATATATATATATATATATACATACATATATATATATATATATATATATATATATATATATATATATATATATATATATATATATATATATATATATATATATATATATATATATATATATATATATAAACAATTGATTATTATGAATATATAAGAAATGTGGAAAAAATTGTATATTGCTAGTGTTTGCTAGTTATATTCAGTATTTATATATGGTTTTTAATTTCATATATTGTTTTCAGACTGGTTTATACATAGATTCTTATTGGTCTTTCTGTCATGGGGTCTGCATCAAGGGAAATCGTCCCCAAATTCCGAAAATCTGGTAAATTTAGGGACGAGTTTTGCATTAACCCAAATCTTAGTGTTTATGGTTACAGAAAGAAAAATTATGAAATCAATTACAATGTATAATATAACTATTTGATACAATAGTATATATGAAACGTATTTTACATTGTGTTGACGACTGATCGGGAAAAATTTGTTCCTTCTTTTGGGGGAAAATTGATGGTTCTTAAAATCGGAGAATAAGCAAGAGGTTGTGAGCCGAGCAGTGAAAGTACATAAGTTGGAAAGGTAACATTGTTTACATCTACGCAGTTACATCTATCTACGCGAAAGCAAAGAAGATTCATAGCTAGGAATGATATACTTTGTGTAACCCTTCAAACAAGAGGGCATTCAATAATATTACGTCTACCTAAGTGATAAGTGATATAATGCTTTATCAACGTGATCATGCTCTTTTTAAAATTCTGATTTCCTTTTCTATTACTAGGCCTACATATGTAAATTTTTACTGAATTTTCTACAATATATACAAATTTTCATTTCAAATAACTAGAAATATTTATAGACACAAAAACAATATCTTAAAAGGTTAGATATTAAAAATATTCGAAAACATCATTAGGATGATAGAATATCTTTCCATCTGACCAAAAATCGTCAGGAATTTGCGTAATATTGAGAGTTTACTAAGATTCAAGGAAGCCTTTCCTGCTCCATCAGTAATTAGTAAGTAAGGAAATTGAATGATAGAATACAAACAGGAAAACTTTATTCTCGTTGACTATAAGGAAGATTAATTTATGCAATTTTCTATAGATTTTGCAGAAAAAAGAAGACTCGCAACACAGTTTTCTTTCGTTTTCTATCTTGACTTTCGAGGGGGACTAAATGAAATCTAATTCTATATCATCCCTTTATCTAAGTTTATATGTTAATAAAAGTTGCATTTTTAATTCTTCTTATTCTATAATGACCATTAGTCTTTTTTTTTTAATTAGGCTTGAGGGGAAACCGGAAGATCTGCTCGTCTATTGTAAGAGAGAAAAGATAGCGAGTTGTGGAAAACTATAGTAAATATAGATTCTTTTCTTCCTTATTCACATTGGCAATTTAGTTAGATTGAGAGAGAGAGAGAGAGAGAGAGAGAGAGAGAGAAAGAGAGAGAGAGAGAGAGAGAGAGAGAGAGAGAGAGAGAGAGAGAGAGAGAGAGAGAGAGAGAGATTTTACTCTAAAATAGATGCATTTAAAGCAAACCAATTAAGGCAAAAGACAATAGAAGGAAGCAAAGAAGTTAACTTGAGAATATTTTCCTTCGACCTATGACGGAAGGAAGACAAAAGAAACTGATCAAACACAGTCACTCTCTACATTATATAGTTCCCCTGACTAACATTAGCCCGGAAAGTCCCTTCTCGGACAGTAAGTCACTCACTGATCAGGCAAAACTCTCCTGCAGATATATTTTTTCCTGACATTTGCCAGTTTATAAGTGAGTCTTGTGGTACAGTGGCAGCGTCTTATTGACTTAGATGGAAAGGCCAGCTTTCGATTCTCCCAACAGACGAGGGAAACATGTTTTGTTGCTGCTTTTATTGATAATAGTTTTATCATTAGTTGGAAATTCGTAATCTACACAGCTAAGTATAATGAATTATAAAATGAATATTTTTCTGCTTCATTATACCTGTATTCTTTCTCACTATTTCGTTTGAGTTTAATCTTTACTTCTGCCAACCTTTCCAACCTTTGGTATTGCAATCTCCTGATTTTCCAGATTATTAAATCTTTGCTCAACATACAGATTGGTAACAATAATTGCAAAATGCAACATTATAACATCCAAGTTTGAACTTCCAAAGTATCAATGAGTATATTCAATTATTTAGTTGCTGTTTTCACTAAAATTTCTTTAAAATTGAGGTTATGCAAAACCAAAGAAAACTGCACCATTGTGGAAGCGTTCACTATAAATCACAAACTGATTGTTTGCCTAAACATTGAGTTTCTTACTCAGATATTATTCATATGTTGTGAGAAGAAGAAGAAGAAGAAGAAGAAGAAGACGTAACTTCATTGCTGGGTCAAAAGTGGACCATGAAAGGTATGAGTGAACTCCTCGACCTAATGAGAATCATGCTTATTGTTCCAAAAGAGAGAAGCCTTCCAATGGGTGTTAGTGAACTAAGAAGTTAAATCCTCCTGGAAGGAAGGAAGGTAGAAAAGTATTGGACTGCTTCTGAAGATCCTTCAACGATTTCCTTGGAACTGATAAGAGAAATGTTGATCCTTTTGAACTACTCAATATATTTCATATTTAGGTCATGGATTGACTGTGGTTTGTCATAGCTGTGCGAGAGGAGACGCAGATTAAGGGTGGCACAATTTGTTTATTTAATCAATTTCTGTATTATAAAAGGTTAAGACATTTCAGTCGAAACAATTTTCAAATAAAAAAATACAAATAAGAAAAACAATGATAAAATCAACGCCATAAAATATACTGTATACTGTATATATATATATATATATATATATATATATATATATATATATATATATATATATATATGTATGTATATATATATATATATATATATATATATATATATATATATATATATATATATATATATATATATATGTATATATATACATACATATATATATATATATATATATATATATATATATATATATATATATATATATATATATATATATATATATATATATATATATATATATATATATATATTTATATATATACATATACATATATATATATATATATATATATATATATATATATATATATATATATATATATATATATATATATATATATATGTATATAAATGCATATATATGTATATATATATATATATATATATATATATATATATATATATATATATATATATATATATATATATATATATATATATATATATATATATATATATATATATATATATATATATATATATTGATGAAAATTAAAATAGATTCCAAATCACATTACATGTAATGGAGGGCATAATTACATATAGAATAACAGAGAGAGAGAGAGAGAGAGAGAGAGAGAGAGAGAGAGAGAGAGAGACAGAGAGAGATTATTTATTTAATAATTTATTACGCCCAAAGACGTGAAACAAATTTACATATTAGCAGTTACATACAGTACATCAGAAATCAACAGAAAAAAAAATACAGCATTGAATCTTCAGTATATCAGTTACAAAAATAACATATATGAGATTGTATTCCATTATCAGAACAACTGCAACACACAGTTTAGCAGCCACCAAAGTGTGGACGACGAGTCAAAATTATGTCTAGGTAATCATCTTTGAGTATATACTGGCAGGTTTGAAGTAAATTTTGTCCTTGAGGTAACAGATTCTTGACAGTGGGGCAATGAAGGCAATAGTGTTCAAGATTATTGGCATTAGCAAGGTTACACAGTTTACATGAGGTGTAGTGTGGTATATCTAGTGTCTGTCTAACCTGCCACACAGGACGATATCCCAACCTTATCCTGGCACTTACGACATTATGCCTACGCACCATGAGTCCACGTCGCCAGTACTTGTGACGGCTTTGCAGAAAGTTATCATGATGTTATATGGAAACACTAGTGCCCCTCTCTGCATCCCTACGCTGTACTGTTCAGGCAAAAGCTGCTGAATATATTCTATGTTCAAGGCAGCGAAGTGAGGGCTCAACATTTCTGTCATCAAGGTCGAGCGTGCAGGCAGCTTTAGCAAGACTTTCCACCATATCATTCCCAACAAGCCTCATATAGGAGGGCATCCACATGAAGGACAAGACAAGCGAGGCATTGTAAGTAGCAGTGAGTTGACACAATATGTCTCGCACAACATGGCCACAGTGCCTGGAGTGCAGATTTGGAGTCACAGATCCCCAATCCATTCACATTTCTTCTAACAAGTAGAGTTACTGCATCCCATATACCTTGAAGTTCGCAATAAGTGGAACTGGATGAGTTTGGCAACCTGCGACCATGCCACCCACCCTCAGGAGATTCGAAAGTTAGGGAGAACCTAGCACATGTCGCACTTCCATCTACCTATACTGAACCGTCAACGTAGATGTGGTGTCCTGCAGGAGCTGAAATTGACACTTTGGATATTGTTTCCAAAACCAGCTGCTTCTGTAGACTGTTATGGGCATCTTTAGAGGTTGTGTGGAAGTGACAGCAGGAATAGGAACCCGCCATGGTGGCAAATCTTGGATGACTGCTTGCTCAGGTACACTGATATCAAGGTGTCGAAGATTTTCACATACTGCCCTGACTAGGTTATGGCCCCCTGATCAGAGTTGAGGTCTTGGAGCATCTTCGTCAAGTGATGCTCTGAGGACAGCAGAGAAGTTTGGAGTAAATTGTGGAGAGTGTAAATAATTAACAGAAAACAAAGTTACATTAGCATAAATTCTCTCTATTAATGGAGGTAACATGAGTTCAGTCTGCATGTTGACTATCCGAGTGGAATGAGGGCATCCTAGGATAAACCTCGTTACTCTATTTTGGAACAGTTCTAGAGGTTGTAACACCTGTCTGGGTAATTGAATTAAAGTAGGAGATAAATATACAATAACTAACCTTAGGAAGAGGATATAGAGGCTTTACCCATGGGGATAGATATACCTGTGGCCATGGTGGCAAGCCACTTGATGGGAGTGAAGCGAGGCTCCAGTCGATCAAGAAGGTTTTGCACCATGGGGTGGATTTGCTTTCGTACAGGTATAGCAGGGGTGATCCTGACTGGTGAACCTAAATATGTATACTGTGTGCAGTGAGGTATAATATTCCCACCCATAATGAACACTGGTAGGTCTCGGAGATTCCGCGCAGAGAAGATTCTGCTTTTTTTCTGGGGAGAGTATGAGGCCACAGGAGGTACAGGACCTGTAGAAGTCTTGAAGGACACGCTGAAGGTCTCTAGGGGTAGTGGAGTGGATACAGACATCATCCCCATAGCAGGTTACAGTGGTTCCCGGGATAGCAGGGAGGAGAAACAGTACATTGTGCATAAGTATATTAATATGAAATAGGGTCAATACACCTCCCTGAGGTGTGCCATGCTCAAAATTTCCATAGGAGCTACATGCACCCTTAAAAAAAACATATGATTTTCTGTTACTGAGATAACTGTTTATCCACTTCAGAAGGTTTCCGCTGACACCAAATTCGACAAGCTGATCAAGAATTATATCTCTGTTGGCTATATCAAAAGCACTTTTGAGGTCTAAGAAGGAAACTACACTGTTGGAGGACAATCGGGAGTAGAGTTCAGCTAAACAGTGAAGAGTACTCCTCTGTGGAAGAAAGCCATACAAATGGGGAGAAAGTTTTTCTTGTAACTGGTACATTAGTCTGGTTAGTAATATACACTCAAACACTTTACTGAAACATGAGGTAAGGGAGATAGGCTGGTATTTATCAATTACAGGCTTTGGGTTAAGAAAAATTGTGCTAATTGTCC
>NC_090749.1:17388629-17421129 GCF_036898095.1 Palaemon carinicauda
ATAGGCATGGGTAGCCAGATCATCTAGAAACACTTTCCAACACTATAAAATTATAAGTTTTGCGACACTACTTGCCAATTCCTTACGGTAACATGACTAAGCAAAAAAATGCAAAACAAATAAAAAAGGGGCACTCGTGGAAAAATGGCCATTCTAATATACAGCATTTCAGAAAAAAAAAAATTCAGCCACGTGCTAGGCAAACCATCAAGGCACATTTTCCGACAAATAAACATATAAATGAATCATTACTCTGTGATAGTTCCTTAGTACGTAGTAATTTTGAAAGAAATGGGGAAAAAACGAAAAAAAGGGCAATCACAGGAAAATCGAACACATACTTATATATACGCCATATCTGGCTAAAAAAAAAATAGGCATGGGTAGCCAGATCATCTAGAAACACTTTCCAACACTATAAAAATATAAGTTTTGCGACACTACTTGCCAATTCCTTACGGTAACATGACTAAGCCAAAAAATGTAAAACAAATAAAAAGGGGCACTCGCGGAAAAATGCCCAACATTCTAATATACGGCATCTCAGATAAAAAAAAAAGACATGCACGTGTTAGCCCAACCATCAAGGCACACTTTCTAACACATAAACATGAAAAAAAAATCAATAATATACGGCAATTCCTTACTACGTAGTAAATTTTTACAAATATTGAAAAAAAACAGAAATTGGCAACCGCAGTTAAATACCCAATATACCAATAACTACGTCGTATCTGACAAAAACAAAATCACGCATGGGTAGCCAGATCATCTAGACACACTTTCCAACACTAAAAAAGCAAAAGTTTTACGACACTATTTCGCAATATCTTACGGAAAAATGACTTGGCAAAAAAATTAAAAAAAATGAAAAAGGGGTACTCGCGGTAAAATGCCCGACATTCTAATATACGGCATCTCAGATAAAAAAAAGACATGCACGTGTTAGCCCAACCATCAAGGCACACTTTCTAACACATAAACATGAAAAAAAAATGAATAATATACGGCAATTCCTTACTACGTAGTAATTTTTACAAATATTGAAAAAAAACAGAAATTGGTAACCGCAGTTAAATACCCAATATACCAATAACTACGTCGTATCTGACAAAAACAAAATCACGCATGGGTAGCCAGATCATCTAGACACACTTTCCAACACTAAAAAAGCAAAAGTTTTACGACACTATTTCGCAATATCTTACGGAAAAATGACTTGGCAAAAAAATGAAAAAAAATGAAAAAGGGGTACTCGCGGTAAAATGCCCGACATTCTAATATACGGCATCTCAGATAAAAAAAAAGACATGCACGTGTTAGCCCAACCATCAAGGCACACTTTCTCTAACACATAAACATAAAAAAAAAATGAATAATATACGGCAATTCCTTACTACGTAGTAATTTTTACAAATATTGAAAAAAAACAGAAATTGGTAACCGCAGTTAAATACCCAATATACCAATAACTACGTCGTATCTGACAAAAACAAAGTCATGCATGGGTAGCCAGATCATCTAGACACACTTTCCAACACTAAACAAGCAAAAGTTTTACGACACTATTTGGCAATATCTTACGGAAAAATGACTTGGCAAAAAAATGAAAAAAAAATGAAAAAGGGGCAATCGCGGTAAAAATGGTCCTCGTGGTGATGAACGACATTTTAACTAAAAAAAAAAATCATGCACATGGTAGCCAAAACAATCCACCAAGACTTTCCACAACTGATAACCTATACAAGTTGCACCATTCTACGACAATTTCAAAATACGTAATAACTTTGATAATTATGCAAACTTAGAAGGGTAAACTCGGTCGCGAACGACCCCCGACTCGTCTCAGAAATCGGGGAAGGAGTACAGCTACAGCAATGCACATCTGGACACTACTAGAGCGTGTAGGGGAGACACCTCTTAAAGAGAGAGAAATTACTTCAGCCCAACGCATTTTTTATATTTAAGTTGGTTGATTTTCTGGTGATTTCAGTATATTACTCACCTTTAAATGAGTGAATAATTATTAGTAATTATCCAGGGGTATCCCATCTGCGTTATCAATTTTTTATTGTTGATATGTTGAATCAAACGCAGGTGTATACATAACCCTTTAATGTATATTAAGAGGGCTACATTGCTCTTGGCTCTGGGCTTCCAACAACCAACTCCCAACTGAGCGTCAAGTATCTCGTAAACAATCTCAAAAACCAAAACCTCATAACAAACATAAGAGCATCGCTCTCAAAAGACTTAAATCCTACTGCATTACAGAAGTAGAAAGAATCACATCCTATCTTTGAGGTAATCAATAAATGCTTGAACCCTAATATCAAAATACATTATTTCAGTTATGTATAATCTTAAACAGGTTTTATCAATGCAATATGATGCAATGTTGCACTCAATAGACGTAACATTTGAGGTAATACAGTACATTATTACAATAATAAAAACATTATCCTCCCCCTTAACTTGACATTGTATAAATCTTTATAAATCTAATCTCTCAGGGGGCTTTCCTCTATTAATCCTATTAGGAAGCACTCTAACCTCATCTTGTACTGGTACATGAATTGGTTCTGATCCTACATTCAATGTTGGAGCATCTTGTTTAATATTTGACTCATTTGATCTAACTACTTCTGAAAGTTTGCTCTACTGTATTTCTGTTTAATGGCTGTAATTGATCAACATCACGTTTTACAATATTTACACCAACTTGAACATCATAATGTAAATTTCATATCTCTCTTACAATCTCTCTTGGTACCTACTTCTTTAGAGGGTTGTATGATCTTCCCATGACATCAGATAAAGGTAAAAAAAATTCATACTTTTGGGAGATTTTCTACTTGTTTATACCCTTTTTCTTCTAAATCACTTAGCAAACTTGGATACAACAAATCTAACTTACACTGATTCTCCTCCCCACGCCTGTTGTGCTGTGCTGCCTTGTTCAACAATAAAAACTTTGATTTAATATGTTACCTGAATTTGCTCTCCCACACTTTATATTGTGCTTAGATGTTTGAAAAAACCTTTCAGCCTCTCCCTTGGTAGAGGGATGACAATGTTGCTGAAAATGTGTTTTATTCCATTGACATTACAAAATTCTTTAAACTCTTGTGAGGTAAATGGTTGACCATTATCTCTAACAATTCTTTCTGTAGAAAAGATTTGCATCAACTCTTTTATTGTGGCGTAAGACGTTGTTGTTTTCATAGGGATGACTTCTGACATCTTAATTTAAGCATCTACTACAATCATAAACAAATAATTTAAAAAAGGACCTGCAATATTTATATGCACTCTTTGCCATGGATACCTGGGTAACTCCCATAGGTGCATTCTAGCAAAATGAGGATTGTTCTTTTGCATAACACAATTCATACAATTCCTTATATAAGATTCCACATCTTTATCTACACCTGGCCACCATACAAATGTTCTTGCAATTGACCTTGATCTTACAATACCTTGGTGATCTGCATGCATTTCAGACAAAACCTTATTCCTCAGTGAATTAGGAATAACTACACTTGAACATCTCATCACTATTCCTTGTGTTACACTCAGTTCATACTATATATCTTTATAGGGTCTACAATTTTCCTCTTTTCCACATAAGTCCTTACCTATCATTAAACTCTCTAAAACCTTACTAAGTACTGGGTCTCTCTCGGTACTGTGTGCTATATGATGTACCCATTCATCATATACAGAAATTAACAGAACACTGTCATCATACTCTTCTGGAGCTTTGTCTACTGGTAATCTAGATAAAGCATCGGCATTACCCATCTTTGATGCTGGACGGTATTCTATATCATAGTGGTACGCGGCTAACGTAATTGCCCAACTGACGCTGTAGTCTTGCAGCTACCAACGTAGGTAAACTTGCTTTTGGATCCAATATTGCTAATAAAGGTTTAAGATCTGTAACAAGTGTGAACATTTTCCTACTACAAAGATAAATGTGAAATTTCTTAACTCCATACACTAATGCTAAACCTTCTTTTTCTATATGAGAGTAATTCCTTTCTGCCTTGTTCAATACTTTAGAAGTGAGTGCAATTGGTTTTTCTGTTCCATCTGCAATTACATGAGATAATACTGCACCTAAACCTATGTTTGATGTATCACATACTAATTTAAATGGTAAATCAATTAGATAACGTACTAGGAATGTGGGTGATGTTATTTCCTGTTTGATTCTTTCAAAAGATTACGGACACTCTTTTGTCCACTTCCATTCTACACCCTTATTCAACAAATTATACAATGGATGTGCAATTGTAGAAAAATTCTGAATAAAATTCCCATAAAATGGTACTACACCTAAAAATGATTGTAATTCCTTAACATTTTCTGGTACTTTTGTTGATTGTACAGCTTCAATCTTCTCTTTATTTTTGTGAATACCTTTGCCATTAATTACAAAACCTATATATTCCACTGAATCATCTTCTAAAATACCCTTGCTCTTATTTACCCTAATATGTTCTTTAAATTTCTTCAGAACTCTTCGCAATCTTTCTTTATGTTCTCTTGTGTCTCTACCAGTAATTAAAATATCATCTATAAAAATGAATACTCCTTGCATTCCTGAAAAAATCTTACCCATAGTTTGTTGCAATATAGCTGGAGTACTTGCAACTCCATAAGGTAATCTCTTTGGCTTAAACAAACCTAAGGATGTATTTACTGTACATAATTCTTGTGAACTTTCATACATGGAAGCTGTTGAAATGCTTGTCTTAAATCTAACTTAGAAAAAACATTTCATCCTGACATAGTTGCAAACATGTCTTTCGGATTTGGTAATGGATGCTGAGCTACTTTCAGTTGTGGATTCAACGTTACTTTGTAATCTCCACATAACCTAACATGACCATTTTCCTTCATAATAGGCACCAATGGAGTAGCCCAATCTGAATATGTAACCTTTTCCCATGAACCTTCATTTTCTAATCTCCTGATTTCTGTTTCATCTGTACTTTTCAATAAATACGGTACTGTTCTGGGAGCACAAAATCTAGGAGCACTGTCAGGTTTCAAAAGTAAAATTGCCTTTGCGTTCTTTACTGAACCTACTTCCTCTTCAAATACGTCTTGAAACTCTGATATGATATTATCCACAGGCATTTCCTTTTTGTGTTCATCTTGTCTACCTGTAACCTTCAAAATACTAGGGCCATCTAAATTCAAATACTGTAGCCAATCAAGAGGTAGACCACGTAAATGCTGGAGGGGTGGAATTGAAGAGATTCTGACAAAGAACAACATGCCAACAATTGTACAGCTGAGAAGAGATGGAATTTTTGAAAACAGAATTGAGTGGAAAAGACAACTGATTTCACTGACAGGCTGAAAGCTTACCTGGGAGTGGAAGTAAGTAAGTAAGTAAGTAAGTAGCCAATCCAAACCTAGCAAAGTTTGTCCTTTACCTTTTACTACTGTTAATGGCATTTTCTCTAATTTCTCTTCTTTGTACTATACTTCTACATTCGAATCACCTATTACCTGAATATCAAAACCATTATAACCTTTCAAAACTCTATTTGTACCTTCTAATAACAAATTAAGAATGCTTTTAGCTATTTTCTCAGACATAATTGATACATCGGCTGCTGTGTCAACTTGCATCAAAATTGGTTTACCATTTATGATTACTTCTACCATGATATGTTTCTTTGTATTTTTATCGACAGAATTTATGCGAAACGCAAAGTAATTTTCTGACTTATCCTCATTATTATGAACATTTTCCGCATTAATTTCTTGACCAATAGTATCAACTGTAGCATTTATTTTCATTGCGTACTGTTTAGGGAATCTACAAGCAGTTGCAAAATGACATATCTTTCTACAATTTTGGCATGTTTGTCCAGTAGCAGGGTATTTCTTTGTTTCGTATGCAAGATGATCAGTTTTACCACACCTATAACACTTGGATTTTTCCTGTTGTTTCTGTGTATAGACCTGATTCTGATATTTATGAACATTAGTGTTAGGCACCTTTCTATGACTAGGCTTTAATATATTCCTTCTCTGATTCTCATTGTTTTTCCATTTGGAACCTATTGTACTAATTTTAGAATATTCCATTCTATTAATTGTAGAACTACCTATTATGTTACTTTGCCTATTTGAGGTTTATAAAGCTCTGCCTATTATCAATGACTTTGTCTTGCAATAATTTATTTCTCAGCTCTTGTGATGTGCAATATGCAATAACTTAATCTATGATAACATTTCCTAATTCTAGAAATTCATGTGAAACAGCTAAATTCTTTAGTCTTGTCATAAATGCATCTAAACTTCACTTTTCTTTCTGATATGCCTGTGCTGTAGATTGATACCTTTCAAAAAAATTATTGACCTGAGGAGCAAAATATATGGTAAGAGCCTTAATTGCAGCTTCACTTGTGTCATCTGTATGCTGCAATGTCCTAAACACTTCCCAAAATTCTCTACCTGCTGTATGAAGTAATAATGCCTTCTTTTGAGCATCCTTCATATTCCCAAATACTTCTAAATAAATCTTAAATTCCTCACACCACTGTTGCCCTCGTGTTGCAACAGAATTGGATTCAGCTGTGATGCTAAATCGTTCAGGATGTTCAATGTCAAGAGGCATTTTGACTGCTTACCTTGATACCTTGAATAGGGCAGGCTACTGTTCTAAAGTCACCTTGTAACTTCCTATCTTTTTTGTATCCTACACAACTTTAAAATTCACTCTGTTTTCTTGTTTTGTTTGCTAGTGTTTGATGAAATTCTTCTGGTCGGCTGCATAGGAAATCCTCATAGGCCTTTTTCTTTTGCTTCTCTTACAATAAATTTTTCTTCTGCTGCTCTATGATCTCTGCGTGTATTCGTCATCGGGTCATGCAAATTTTATATTTTATGTTGGTTGATTGTTTATGGATTTCAGCATATTACTCACCTGTGAATGAGTGAAGAGTTATTAGTACTTATCCAGGGGTATCCCATCTGCATTGTCATTTTTTTATTGTTGATATGTTGAATCAAAAGCAGGTGTATACATAACCCTTCAATGTATAATAAGAGGCTACATTGCTCTTGGCTCTGGGCTTCCAACAACCAACTTCCAACTGAGCGACAAGCATCTCGTAAACAATCTCAAAAACCAAAACCTCATAAGAAACATAAGAGCATCGTTCTCAAAAGACTTAAATCCTACTGCTGTACAAAAGTAGAAAAAATCACATATTATCTTTGAGGTAATCAATAAATGCTTGAACCCTAATATCAAAATACATTATTTCAGTTATGTACAATCTTAAACATGTTTTATCAATGCAATATGATGCAATGTTGTACATTATTACAATAATACATAATAGCGTTCACTGTAAACCAAATCTGGCTTCGTTACTTGGTTGTTAAGGAAGCTTTAACAACGAATATGGGAAATGCTATATCCTCTTTTGGGTTTCATAACAGCATGGCATTGTTAATGTCAATGCAGACATCTGCTTCACTTGTTATTATTTCTCAAAGACCAGACGATATAAAATATGTTGACAACATCGTTGCGATGAAGCAAAATGCTGATTAAGTTTTCTCTCAACTCATATCTCTTCAGTTTGTCGACTCATTCTTTCTCTCCATAAGACAAAAAAAGTTTTAGAATTAAGCTTAAACAGATATGTACCACCAAACGTACGCAATTACATCTGTACATTCTTTGCACTTCTGAGAGATGTATTGTTTTGCATGTATAAGATATGAATGAGTCCTTTCATGGATTTTTGTTTCTCCCAATTTCCACCGACAACAAATCAACCATTGAACTAAAAGCACGAGGTTTTAAAAAACTCTGATGGTTAGAAACAGTTAAGGGATATAAATAATCAGGAGAGTGGTACTAGGATAAAGGAAACCAAAGTCTCAGCATAAGCAAAAGGGAAGCAATAATAGAATAGGCTACATGGTACAGGAAGTTGGGAAGTATGGAGACAGTAACAGAGTAGGAGATTTGGCTTTGTTAGTGAGAATAAAGATCTATGAGACAGTAGTAGTACCTACAATGTTTGCAAATATTTAGACATGGGGTGTAATAAAAGAAAAAGAAATGAAAGAACTAGAGAGTAAACAGTACAAAATTATGAAAGGAGTGTTTAAACAGGTTTTTACCACACCATACTGGGGGCTAATAGCAGAAATAGGAATAAGGCCAGTTAGAAATAGAATACAGTATGAAAAATGTGATGTTATCTCATAACATCAGATGACAAATGGCTAGTTAAGAAAGTAGTGGAAGATCAAATAAGAGAAACATATGGGGAATGTTGGGGAAAAAGTATTAAAGAAATATACAATGAATATTATATTAAAATTGAAGAAGTAAGAAAGTATAAAAAACAAGAATTTAAAAAAGAAACAAAAATGAAGAGGCAAATGAAATTGAAAGAAAAATAGAAGCAAGAAAAGCAGAGATGACCAAACTGAGGTTTTTGAGTAGTAATGGCAGAAGAGACTGCATAGGTGAACTTGGCCTTTATGCGACAGTACTATTTATGAAAACAAGGTTAAATGTGCGAGAATTAAAAGAAAATTATAGAAACAGAAATGATAAGGATACCCTTTGTGTTTTGTGTAGGAAGGAAGAGGATACTACTGAGCATTTGGTCATGTCATCCATAAAACTAGAAAACTGGCCATTTTTGAGAATGATTAAGTCCCTAATTTGATAGACAAAGAGATGTGCTAGGCGTAATATTTGTGGCATCCTTTAACGAACAAGGCAAATTGATAACCAAGCCATTTTAGCCAGAAAGTTCTACCCTGAAGGTGTTTTTGAGCTCTGGAATGTGTGTTTTAGCTATATAAAATATCAATGATTAGTAAAAGGGGTCACTGTATTGTTTTTTTTTTCCAAACGGTTATGCAACACTGGATGTTAAAACAGACTGATTTGTGTTCAAGAAACTCGTTAATTTACTTACCTCATTAATTCTAGCTTGTAATTACTAACATGTCTGTACCTATTTATAGGTGTGATTACCTAGAATTGTTGACTGTAACAACCGATGAATGCCAGACCGTAGGATTTTCTTTGGAATTTTTTTACCTGGAGCTGCAAGAATACTGTTGGTACTTATATAAGCATCATTCAGAACCTACGGAAAAAAACAAAAATAGAGAACAGAACCATTTGCTGTCCATAATCTCTCTCTCTCTCTCTCTCTCTCTCTCTCTCTCTCTCTCTCTCTCTCTCTCTTTCTCACTAAATGGCCACTATAAATAAGGAAGAAAATAATTTATAATTGCCAAAGTGTTCCACTACCCGCTATCTTTTCTTTCTCCCTTTAAATGTAATATTAAAAATCCGAGATAGTTTTTGTAAATATAACTGTTTTTTTATGAAATCTTATTTCAGAAAAAAGAAAATAATACCAATTCCATAATATCGCAAGAGGGTCTGCCCCTCTCTTTTATTCTTCTCCTCTACTTCTCTTTCTCCCTATTTCCTTAATCTTTCCCATCCCGAGTACCTGCCTTTGAGCTATAAACCAGATTGTATCCAGGGGTACTCTTCCTTTCCCCATATTCCCCACTTCCCTATTCTTATTGTTATTATTATGTTGAAGAATGAGCAGATTAGCAAAAGACCAAAGGTCATTATAGAATAAGAAGGATTAAAAATGCAACATTCATTAACATATGGACTTAGATAAAGGAATGACATAGTATTAGATTTCTTTTAGTCTCCTTCGAAAGTGAAGACAGAAATCAAAAGAAAACTGTGTTGCGAGTTCTTCTATTTTCTGCAAAATCTAGAGAGAACTGCATTAATAAATCTTCATTATAGTCAACTAGAATAAAGTTTTCACTCCTATATTCTATCATTCAGTTTCTTTACTTATTGATTACTGATGGAGCAGGAAAGGCTTCCTCCAATCTCAGTGAACTTCCAATATTACGCAAATTCCTCACGAGTTTTGGTCTGAGGGCAAGATATTTTATCATCATAATGATGTGTTTTCGAAAAATTTTAAGCTATTCAACTTTTTAAGATTTGCTTTTTTATTATAATTATTTTTAATAATTCTAAATGAGAATCTCTATATTTTGTAGAAGATATAATAAAAATTTACATAAATAGTTATAGAAAACATAATCAGAATTTTAAAAAGACGGTGATCATGTTGATTGATCTGCAATGTATTGGTCACTTCTAAATTTCCTGATTCAATCTTATATTATTGAAAACCCTCTTGACTGAAGGGTTGACAAGACTTAACTATTCCAACCGTGACTCCTTAATGTATTTTGCCCCCAAACGCAATAGAATAAACTTGCGGAGATGTTAATACTGTTACCATTCCAGCTTATGTCTTCTCGCTGCTTGACTCATTACCTTTCTTAAATAAGTGTGTCACACGATCGGACATGGTTCATTTCGTGTATATATTATGCTTGTATCTTCGCTCTTCCCTCGCACTAAAAAGAGCCTGAATAAACATGTCTGTTTTTCTCACTGGTAATGGTGTCGATTTCAAACATGAAGTTTAATGTGACGGGCCGAGAGAAGGTTGTGACTCAAAGACAGGATGAAAGCAACTGAGTGTGTCTATTATAGAACACTCTCCTTTATATACAAAAGCTCAAGTCAACAAGATATATCATGATCAAAATCGACACCGTTACCGGTGAAAAAACCGACATGTTTATTCAGGCTCTTTTTAGTGCAAGGGAAGAGCGAAGATACAAGCATAATATATACACGAAATGAACTATGTACGATCGCGTGACACACGGTTGGTACAATACTCGAAAGAGAAGACATAAATATCTCTCGTGAAGATTTATAGCGAGAGGGAAAACATACATATCCTCTCTTAAATGTTTAAAGGCTGGTCATGAATGGCAAAGACAAGGAACAGTGACAATGCCCTAGCGTGTAGGACAATGCCCTGGAGACTGACCTTATATATTTATGATTAGTGCCCATATTAAGACCCTTCCTACTCAAGCTAGGAATGGGGAAGGCCAGGCAGTGGCTATTAATGACTCAGCAGGTAGACCTATAGGCTCCCCAAACACCCCATCATTAGCTCACAATGATGGTGACTTTTCAGACAATACAAGAAACTACCGAGTCTAAGCAGGTCTCAAATCCCAGTCCAGCAGATTGCTAGGCAGAGACGTTTCCAATAGCACAACTGTCATCAGACTCTGAATAAGCCTTTATAGATCCCATTGTAACAATATGTGAATGTTGAGGTCAGGATTTCATATGTAATCAGTGTGTGAATATTGTTTGGTACGCTGTCTAAGTTTGTAAATGATATCTGTTGTTTATGTTTGGGTAAGTCAAGTGACCACACGGTCTTCCGCATTCTCCCCTGCTCTACACATGTTGGCTCGGCAATGCTGTATAACTTGCTGTATAACTTGTATAATAAACTAAGGTTAATTACCCTCAGCTTATCAATCAGAACCCATAACATGGTGTCAGGAGTGGTTCTTATCTACATATAAGCTGGATTAAAGAAGAAATGAAGGTAAGTGACAACTTACAAGTTACAGACCAGTTTGTTGATGTCCTAGGCTACGCCTTTGCCGACGTGCATGATTTTTCCCAGTGGGATAAGTTTTTTTTTTTCTCATCATAATTAAGGTAGTTTTGTACCATAAATATGAATGTACAGCTAACTCCACCGAGTCCTATGGACTTTAGTGTAAGTACTAATGTAGCCCTCAAATGGAAGAAATTTAAAGAAGCTTTTATTAACTATGAAATTACCATAGGCTTAGATAATGAAGCTGACAGATGAAGGGTAGCAACATTCTTGCATGTTATAGGAGAATTAGGGGTTGAGAAATATAATACACTGTCATGGGATGCAGATGGAGATAAATATAAGATAGATATAGTATTAAGGAAATTTGATGCAGAATGCAGTCCCAGATCAAATATAATCATGGAAAGATACAAATATCTCAAGCAGAAACAAGAATCTAATGAAAGTTGTGACCAATTCATAACTCAGTTAAGAATTCTATGCAAAACTTGCAATTATGATAATGAAGAAGAAATGATCAGGGATCAATTCATCCTCAATTTACATGATGGTAAGGCTAGGGAGAAATTACTTGATCATGTGCAGATGGATACAAAGCCAATGACCTTGGAAAGGGCTGTGAATTTTGTAAAAAATTATGAAATGCGAATTCAGCAAAAGCAGCAGATGACTAGTAGCAATACTGAAGAAGAGGAAGTTAATGTTGTGTGGAAGAAGAAATATAAGTACACAAATCCTCAAATTAAGCCTAAGTACAATTGTGCCAAGGAAATAAAAGATTGCAGGTATTGTGGCAGGACTCATAAAATTAGGATGCTCCTAGCATATGGTCAAGTGTGTGCCAAATGTAAGAGAAAGAATCATTATGCTAAACAGTGTAATACTAATTGGAACTCTGAAAAAGTGAAAACTTGTGAAGAGAATGAGGACAGTGATAGTGACCTTCAGCAAATTAGCACAATAAATGAATTGATAGGAAACATTTCTATGTCTCATGAAAGAAAGCAGTATGTAACCATGACTGTAAATCAGCAAGAAATAAATTTTCAGATTGATTCCGGTGCTACGTGCAATGTTTTGAGTGTTAGAGAATTGAAGCATTTGATTGGCAATGATAAGTTAGATATTGGTAATAGCATCAAACTGAAAGTGTTTAATAATAAAACAATCAAGACTATTGGAATTAAAACTCTAATGTGTGAAAGGAAAGGAAAGCAGTATAAACTTAATTTCTATGTAGTGAAGGAAAACGTTTCTTCTGTAATAGGTTATGAGGATGGACAGAGACTGGAATTGATCAAAATTCTTGTGAATGATAACCCAAGTGCTAAGCAGGGTTAGATAAGAACAAGATTATTTCTGATTTTCCTGATTTATTCGAAGGATTGGGGGAATTAGGACCTCCATGTAAGATAGATATTGATGATACAGTGTCACTAGTGATCCATGCTCCAAGAAAAGGTACTTTTGCCATTAAGAGAAAATTGAAGCAGCAGTTAAGTAGTATGGAAGGTACCATTATTGAAAAGGTCTCGGAACCTACAAATTGGGTTCCTAGCATGGTTTTAGTAACAAAACCTAATTCAGATTTAAGGATTTGTTTAGATCCCACAGATCTGAACAAAGCTATCAGGAGACCCCATTATCCATTTCCAACAATTGAGGAAATTTTACCAAGATTGGGTAAAGCTAAAATATTTTCAGTACTTGATGCAAAGAACGGATTTTGGCAAGTGCAACTTGACAAAGAGTCAAGTTATTTGACTACATTTAATACGCCTTTTGGTAGGTATAGATGGAAGAGAATGCCTTTTGGTATATCATCGGCACCAGAAGAGTACCAGAGACGAATGCATGATGCCTTACATAATTTAGATGGCATAGAAGTAATAGCAGATGATATCCTAGTTTATGGCAAAGGAAATACTGATCAGGAAGCTTTGGAAAACCATGATAAGAACCTATTGGCGTTACTACAAAGATGCCGAAAAGAAAACATCAAGTTAAATCAAGAGAAAATGAAATTACATGTGACTGAAGTTAAGTACATTGGACATTTGCTAACAAAGGATGGTGTTTGTCCAGATCCAAAGAAAATTGAAGCTATTAATTGTCTAAAAGTGCCAAGTGATGTTAAATCATTGAAAAGATTTCTAGGGATGGTTAATTATCTTTCAAGGTTTTACCAAGGTTGTCAGAAGTAACTCAACCATTAAAAAATCTGGAAAAGAAAAATGTTGAATGGCAGTGGAACTCTTCTCATGATGAAGCATTCTCCAAGATTAAGAAACTAATTGTTGAAGCTCCTTGCTTGAAATAATTTGACAGTAATTGTAATGTGTCTTTGCAGTGTGATGTTTCAATGTCAGGATTAGGTGCTGTCCTAATGCAAAACGGTCACCCAGTGGCTTATGCTTCTAAATCGTTAACTGAAACAGAAGAGCGATATGCTCAAATAGAAAAAGAGATGTTAGCCATTGGTTTTGCAACGTTACGTTTTGATCAATACCTTTATGGTAAAGATGTTATTGTAGAAACTGATCACAAACCTTTGGAAAGTATTTTTAAGAAACCATTAATGAAATATCCCAAGAGGTTACAAAGTATGTTATTGCAATTGCAGAAGTTTAATTTGAGTTTTAAGCATAAACCAGGTAGTAAAATGTATATAGCAGATACATTGAGTAGAGATTTCTTGTCGAATACATTTTCAGGTGCTGATAAATCTTATGTAATTGCATTATTTGAAGAGGTTGGTAATGTAAATATGACAGAACATGTTGCTGTGACAAATGAAAGACTTGAGGATATTAGACAAAAGACCATAAGTGATATTGCATTGCAAACATTAAAAGAAACAATTCTAAAAGGTTGGCCCACTCATTGTATCGAGGTTCCTAAAATCATAAGATCTTTTTTTTAAATTTAGGGATGAACTTACTATTGATAATGATATAATATTTAGAGGTAATTGCATTGTAGTCCCATCATGTTTAAAGTCTTACATGCTGAAACAAATTCATTATGCTCACAATGGGATTGAAGCTACTGTTAGATATGGTAGAGATATATTGTTCTGGCCTGGCATGAGTGCAGATATAAAGAATTATGTTTCTTCTTGTGTGGTGTGTAATAAGTATGGTAGTAAACAAACCAAGGAATCCTTAAATTCACATGATTTTCCTTCTAGGCCTTGGTCTAAAATTGGAATGGATATTTTTAGTGTTGGCAATTGTAACTATTTGATTTTGGTAGATTATTATTCATCATATTTTGAGATAAATTCATTGGAAAATATGTTAGCGTCAAATGTTGTAAGCTAGTTAAGGAGTCATTTTTCACGCTATGGTATACCAGAGATTGTAGTAAGTGACTGTGGCTCACAATTTACATCAAGTGAATTTCAAACTTTTGTAAAGAAATGGTCATTTAAACGTAAAATCATCCCCATCACCACCACCAATCAAATGGCACAACTGAAAATGCAGTAAAAATAATGAAACAGTTGTTCACAAAATCAAAGGAGGATGGCCATGATCCTTTATTAGCACTTCTTGAATGGAGAAACACTCCAACTGAGGGATTTAACTCTTCACCTGCTCAAAGATTTTTTGGTAGAAGAACTAAAAGTTAATTACCTATAACAGGAAATTTACTTAAACCCAAGATTGTTGATGGGGTACCAGAAGTTCAAACTAAGAAATTGATTAAGCAAGCTAGATATTATAACAGATCATGTAAGAATTTAGTCTCATTAAAACCAGGTGATGTCATCCGGTTACAACCAGTTCCAGGAAAAAATGAATAGAAGAAAGATAAGGTAATAACAGAGGTTACAAAAAGGAAATACAAAATAGAAGTAGAAGGCAAAGTATATTTTAGAAATCGTAAATTTTTGAGAAGGACATCAGAGACAGTAACTGATAATTATATCGATTCTGATATTGAAATTGAAACTGATGTAAATACGAATGATGTTGCAAATAAATCTGTTACACTTCCTAAAGCTGATAACTTAGAATCACAAAGAACCAGAAGTGGTCGTGTTGTAAGGAAACCTCAATATCTTGAGGATTATTTGTGATAAATTTAAAGAGTCAATTAGGTATGTAGGATTAAATGTATGTTGCAGGGACCATTTATGTAGAAGAAAAGTTCTTCCGAGATTTTGTTGAGAAAATGTTAAAGAAGGGAGATGTAAAAATATGTGAATATAGTGGTCAGGATTTCGTATATAATCAGTGTATGAATATTGTTGGTACGCTGTCTATGTTTGTAAATGATATCTGTTGTTTACGTTTGGGTAAGTAACGTGACCACAGCGTCTTCCGCATTCTCCCCCGCTCTACACATGTTGGCTCGGTAATGCTGTATAACTTGCTGTTTAACTTGTGTAATAAACTAAGGTTAATTACCCTCAGCTTATCAATCAGAACCCATAACAAATGCAGACATCTGCTTCACTTGTTATGATTTCTCAAAAACCAGACGATATAAAATATGTTGACAACATCCATTAATACTGATTAAGTTTTCTTTCAACTAATTTCTCTTCATTTTGTAGACTCATTCTTCCTATTTATAAGACAATAAAAAGCTTTTAGAATTAACTTAAACAGATATGTACCACCAAACGTACACAATTATATCTCTACATTCTTTGCACTTCAGAGAGATGTATTGTTTTGCATGTATAAGATATGACTGAGTCCTTTCATGGATTTTTGTTTCTCCCAATTTCCACCGACAACAAATCAACCATGGAACTAAAAGGACGAGGTTTTAAGAAACTCCGAAGGATAGAAACAGTTAAGGAATATAAATAATCAGGAGAGTGGTACTAGGATAAAGGAAACCAAAGTCTCATCATAAGCAAAAGGGAAGCAATAATAGAAAATAGGCTACATGGTACAGGAAGTTAGGAAGTATGGAGACAGTAACAGAGTAGGAGATTTGGCTTTGTTAGTGAGAATAAAGATCTATGAGACAGTAGTAGTACCTACAATGTTTGCAAATATTTAGACATGGGGTGTAATAAAAAAAAAATGAAAGAACTAGAGAGTGAACAGCTCAGAATTATGAAAGGAATGTTTAAACAGGTTTCTACCACATCATACTGGGGGCTAATAGCAGAAATAGGAATATGGCCAGTTGAAAATAAAATACAGTATGAAAAATGTTATGTTATCTCATAACATCAGATGACAAATGGCTAGTTAAGAGTACGAGTACGATGAGGACAGGGAAGTGTGGAATATGCGGAAAGGATAAGTACCCCTGGATACAATCCAGTTTATAGCCCGAGGGCAGGTACCTGGGATGGGAAAGGAGAAGGGAAAAGGGGGGGAAAAATGAAGTACAGGGAAAGAATAAAAGAGAGGAGCAGACCCTCATGCGACATTAGATAGTAGTAGAGTTATTTCAAGACAGGAAGAGACAGGAAGGAATAGGAAAGGTTTTTTGGTTCATGCCAAGCTAAAGGACACCAATAGACTGTCACCATTACGTTGATTGAGTGACTGTCACCATTATGTTGTTTGAGTAGGGTATGATGGTTAATAAAGGTTGTTTTTTGTTTTTTGTTTTTTTATGGTGATGAAGTAATGTTTAAATGAAATTACAATTTAATTACAAAATGAATCTATAATGAAATCAATCAGATGAAATGAATCTGGGCCTAGGAGGATCGCAATTGATCCCAGGCTCCAGTCTCTTCCACCAATAATGGTCACGAGTATGTTCAGTAGTGAGAGTTCTAGTTCGGGTGCAAAGGTCGTCATCGTCTGAAGCAAGTTTGTCCCAGGTTTTCTGGCCAAGCCTGTGAAACCGGACATTAAGAGGCTCCAATTTGGAAAGAGCATGTAAATCCCTAATTTGTGAATAGTAATGGTAAAAGAGACTGCATAGGTGAACTTGGCACTAATGCGAGAGTACTATTTATGAAAACAAGGTTAAATGTGCGAGAATTAAAAGAAAATTATGGAAACAAGAATGATAAGGATACCCTTTATGTTTTGTATAGGGAGGCAGAGGTTACTACTGAGCATTTGGTCATGTCGTCCATAAAACTCGCACACTGGCCATTTTGGAGAATGATTAAGTCACTAATTTGATAGACAAAGAGGTGTATTTCGGCGTAATATTTGTGGCATCCTTTAAAGAACAAAGGCAAATCTATAACCAAGCATTCTTAGCCAGAAAGTTCTACCCTGAAGGTGTTCTTGAGCTCTGGTATGTGCGTTTTAGTTATGCAAAATACCAATGATTAGGAAAAAAGGGTTGCTGTGTTTCTTTCTGTTCCAAATGGTAATGCAGCATTGGATGCTTAAACTGACTGATTTGTGTTTAAGTAACTCCTTAATCTGATTACCTCATTAATTTTAGCTTGTAATCACATTTCTTTACCTATTTATAGGTGTGATTACCTAGAATTGTTAACTATAACAAACAATGAATGCCTCCTAATTCTCTTGTATGTATTTAATTTTTCATGCTAGACCGTAAGATTTTCTTTGGAATTGGAACCTACGGATGAAACAAAATAGCAAACAGAACCAATTGCTGTCCATAATTTCTCTCTCTCTCTCTCTCTCTCTCTCTCTCTCTCTCTCTCTCTCTCTCTCTCTCTCTCTCTCTCTCTCTCTCAGTCTAACTGAATTGCCAATGTGAATGATGAAGAAGATAATCTATAATTACTATAGTTTTCCATAATTTGCTATCCTTTCTTTCTCCTTCTAAATCTAATATTAAAAATTTGTGCGATAATTTTCGTAAATATAACTGTTTTTATGAAATCTTACAACAGAATAGAAGAGCAGATCTTCCTGTTTCCCCTTAAACATAATTACAAAAGGTTCAGAGGTCATTATAGGATAAGAAGGATTAAACATGCATCATTTATTAACATATAAACTTAGATAAAGGGATGATATAGAATTAGATTTCATTTAGTCCCCCTCGAAAGCCAAGACAGAAACGAAAGAAAACTGTGTTGCGAATTATCCTATTTTCTGGAAAATCTATAGAAAATGGCATAAATTAATGTTCATTATAGTCAACGAAAATAAAGTTTTCACGTTTGTATTCTATCTTTCAGTTTCTTTACTTATTAAAATACTGATGGAGCAGGAAAGGCTTCCTCCAATCTCAGTGAATGGTTAATATGAAAAGATATTTTATCATCATAATGATATGTTTTCGAATATATTGGGTTATTTAACGTTTTAAGAATTTTGTTTTGTGTTTTTAATTATTTTCAATTATTTTAAATGAAAATCTTTATATCATGTGGAAAATACGGTAAAAATTTACATATAAAGTTATAGAAAGAGAAATCAGAATTTTAAAAAGAAGCTGATCAAATGCTTGGTTTGGGGTTAATCTCCATTTGTAAAATTACTATCAATATTATTGAATACCCTCTAAACTGGAGGGTTGACAAAACACTGATCCTAAACGTGATTGCTCAATTCTCTCACATTGGGTATACCGACGGAGATGTTAAATATACCATCATTCCAGAGTATGTACTCCCAATGCAGCTCACTACCTTGCGTAATCTCTGAATGTAAGAACCATCTAGTTTACCCCAAAATAAGAAGCAAATTTTTCCTTGTTGTAATCAACTCTATGTGAAATATGTTTTAAATATACTATTGTATCAAATGGTTACTTTATACATTTTAATTGTATAATAAAGGTTTAATGTATCAATATACTTATAAATTATATAGAAAATAAACGTATTTCAATAAAGTAATTTAAATATAAATATCATTTGAACTTTAAAATTTTCTTATATAAAATAAATCTTGATTAAAGTTTACTGGAAAAAAATATAAGTTATTTTAAAAAATATATAAAAATGTCGGTGATTTCTTCAATCAATTGTAAACGAATTAAATATCGAAGGTATTTTTAAAAACTTGATTAGTAAAATATGAAACAAAAGAATATTAATCTTTCAGCTAATTCATGATTGCAAACACCTTTACAATTTCTATTTTTACATTTGAATAAAATCGCTCATCTATAATTTTATCTAAATCATTTTATATGCAATTTTCATCTTGATGTTTTATGAATGATAAAAATTTAAAAATCTTGTTTTGTACTGTAAGTTTTTAGATCAAAATCTGACCCCCCCCCCAAAAAAAAAAATATTAATTTTTTCCTTTGTCTGGGTCACCAATACCAGGTTGGCTTCCTGTGAGCTATCAGACAAAATTCTCCCACCATCACCAATCCGTAGTTGGCTAGTGGTGATGAAAACTGTCCTAACCCCCAGACATGATTAAGGGCATGTCTGAGGCCTTTGACCTGCAGTGGAGTACAAACAGCTGTGATATATATATATATATATATATATATATATATAGGAAAAATCCAGTATTGGATATACAGTATAGCACCTACTTTTCCAACTAGGGTTGTAGCTTGGCAAGTAGTTATATATATATATATATATATATACTGTACACACACACACACACACACATATATATATATATATATATATTGTAAGTCAGGGCAGCTCAATTGATAAATCATGCTCACTTTTGCCTTATTATTATCATTGACTTAATTAATTTATTCTTGCTTTATGCTTTTGTTGCCAGTTATTTACCGTAACTTTGTAATGTATTTACAGTAACTTTGATATCAGAAATTGATGATTTTTGGTTTCCACTCTGATCATTTAACCCTGGATAGGTATGCTACTCGGACACCCCTTTAAGGGTATACTCGGTCGTGAACGACCCCGACTCCGAAAAAAATTCAGGAAAAATTTAGTTATGCATCAATCTGTATTGTTTGACTTGCTAAAAATATTTCAAAGAATGCTAAAAATTACTGAAAATATAAATGATACCCATCTACAAAATAACTATTTATTGGAAATATATTAAGAATTTAAGTATACAAAAAAAAGACTTGATGTAAATATTCACAAAAAATAGAAATATACATATACACATAAATCCCTTTAGGGACACCTTCTTAGATGGCAAAGCAACAGCGTGTAATTGCTGGGAATGAGTTGGACCCATAGAAGTCAAGATCTGAAATGAGAAAAAAAGGGTAAATTTTTTTGGCCAAAAAAATTTGTCCAAATTTCATGAATTTTTTTGGGTACCCAAATGAAATAGGAAGAGGCTAATTTTTTTATAGAATAAACTCATATTATCCTAGAACAGAAATACATAATAAAATGTGCACTAAGATGTAATTTACTGTTATAACAGGGGCGAAATCTAAAGGTCATTTTTTGACGGCCTAGTTCACATTGTAAATTTCTTATGAAAATCATTGTATCTCCTCTAAAATATGATATTTATGCATTAAATTATACCAAAATATCACGAATTATATACAGAACAAGAATATATAGAGATATGCCAACTTACCTTTCGGGTATGTCAACAAAATGGCCGCAGACCGCAACAACTCTTACAGCCCAATCTACCACTTGGAATGAAGAATGGGGTTGCAAGCTCCATATTATCATCAACATCTCTTTTTAACTCCATTAGAAGTGTGTTGATGACATCCATGCCGAGGGAATACTGTCTGCTGGCCATTATTGAAGATAAATTCAAAATAAATAGAAAAAAATCAAATTTGCAAAAAACCCCAAAAAATCAGAAATTAGCATTTGAGGGAAAATGGACCTCATGGCAATATATGGCATCTAAGCCAAAACCAATGTCATGCAAGTGGTAGACACACCATCCACCCACACATTCCAGCTATAAAGAACCAAACAAGTATCAACACTGTTCGACAATTTATAATTATGTAATAACTTTGCTGTTTGATCACTTACCCCTATAAAGGTATTCAGGGTCGAGGTCGACCCCTGGGGGGGGGGGGTAAAAAAACGGGGAAGGAGGGAAGTTAGATGAAAATCAGTCCTAAAGCGGACAATGGCATGTAGACTAGTCACCCCTTGCAGGTCGATCACTTCCATATTCGAGACAGATGATGATTTATGGGGAAAAAAACAGGTTTTGAAAATGCTGTAGGGGTCGCAAACGACCCATCATACCTTTCCAGGGTTCACCTCGTTTAGGAGGTTGTTTCCTGATAAGATTGTTGGACCCTCTCGTCGTTTTATGGTTTTTTTTTTTTTATATTTGCGAGTGCGAGTGCGTGTGTTCAGTAGTTACCAGTTGGCGGTGTGTGCTTTCATCGAAGGGGGAAATCCACTAGACAGGAGTGCTGTGTGGGGCCTCCTGACAGAAGGATTCTTGGACGTACGGTGCAAAACTTACAGCAGTGTCGGCAACTGACTTACTCCCTTGCGTGAGGGAAAGGAGAAAGAGATTAGGTGTTTCTCCTTGGCCTGAGTGAGACGGAGTGCTCAGGTGTCCGTGCTTCAGTGATAATCGCAGGAGACTTGATAATTGTATGTTGTTGCATTGCCTCTGCCTCCTCCGCCAAGTCCATTACATCTTTAAGGTCGTTATTCTGGCTTCAGCTACGAAGAAGAGTAAGCTATTCAACCTTACTGTAATTGTACAATTTTCGGGATAAAAGTCGTGTTGAAGAGTTTTGCTGACGGGTCAACTCGAGGAAGATTGACTCTATATGTGTGACCCGAAAGGTGGTAGGAATCCCGTAGCTACACCATAGTCTCGACGCATTAATTTTATTGATTCGCCTGTGTGCTTTAATTATTTACGCTGGTGAATGTGCGTGTTTCTGATCAAGTGTTAGATTCTCGGAATCGGCGTGTTTGACTAGGATTTTGGAATCTTTTTCTCGGTATCCTTTCCTGTCGCATAAATGTTGTTTAATAGTGGTGTTCGTGAATTCTCATCTCCTCCTATCCCTTTCTCTTCTACGGTCGGTATGAACAGTTAGGAGATTATGTTTTATTTTTAATATGAATGGTCTTTCCTTTCTAAGGTGATTATACAATTATAGTGGTGCCCCTATTTTGTGAATAAATATATTTTTGTAATACACATGGTTTATTTCGACCTCCCTGTTGACATTTGAGTTATTTTTTGCTGTTTCAAAGGCTATCGCTCCACTGATTCAGGAGTAGATAGTTATAGGATGGATATATTGAAGGAACCTAGTGACGTGAGAAAAGAAGGTGTCGTATATATATATATATATATATATATATATATATAACATATTTCTTACCGCTACCTCGACAATAAAGGCACATTCTCCTCTTCTATTAGAACCTTCTTTCTGGAGAAATGCAGTCAAATTAGACTTTTACATCCTTAATTACTGTATATATTCACAGTAAGGAGTAGCCCTTTTTCCATGCTATCTCTCCCTCTCTCCCTAGCTAGCATGCTGGCAAGACCTAGCTATGCCGGCAACATGCCGGATGAACTACTGTATATATTATACAGATAGCCAGTATATCTGCAGTATAGAATATACTGCAGATAGAAAACTACTATATATATTATACTAGTAGTTATTCCAAATATATTTTGGATATCCAACACAGGCATTTGTTGAGCCCAATCCTATATTGAATGAATATGATTTCTTCAATATCCTGATTGGAAATCAGTATTACGATTACCCTACAATATTAAACACTTCAAGGCAAGAGTAATACACTCCTAACCCTTAAAGGGTAGAGCCTTTATCCTTGAGTCTCCCTGATCGGGAAACTCTATATTCTAATATAGTAGGAAGACTACAGCAAATAGGCTGAGTGGGATATACAAATACATGTCTTTATTTTCCTAGTCCAGCTGGCTTCATGCTAGATGGACCGGACTGTCATATGCTACTATGAAGGCAGCATAATGACTAGACTACAATACATGATGTACAGTAGCCAGTAAATTGCAATATAGACTTACTGCAATTAGAAAACTACAGTACCATTATACAGTAGTATTTTCATACATACCTTGGGTACCCTTGTACAAGCATTCCGCTGGTACCTCTCATATATTGAATGAATAATTTTCTTCAATATTCAGTCATCCTGACCCCACAGTATTATCATTATTTTGGGACAGTGATTTGATACTTCTCTACCCCTAGGGGTAAGAGCCCTTCTACTTGGAGTTACTCAATAGAGAAATCTCCATGTAGTTAATACTGAGGGGAGGTAACAGCATTTGCTCACAGTGGTACACAAGTACGTATCTCCCACTATCCCTTTATAACTTACAATCCTAAGCTACTCTATTGTAAAGGACATTTGCATGTTGATTGTCAAGGAGATAATCCATTGGATAATCATTTGGTTTTTCCTTTCTTTACAGGAGGAATACCAGATACCTTGTGCTGCAGTCCTCTGCAAGACCAAGAGTAAGCATTTTTACGGGCATAATACTTGTAGGTTTCATGCCCCCTGCAATATTATTTCTGGATCCCTACATTATTGGAACCCACAGGCTTGCAATATGTGTCGGACATTAATGTCTGAAGGTTTTGAAAATCCCAAATCTACGGAGACTAGGGATACAGCTCGATATAAATTACGCAACTGGGTGAGAGGCTTTCAAAAGATCTCTCCGGGACCTTTCCTACCTAATGATAGGATGCGTAAGCTACTATTTCCGGAAGCAAGTGAGGAAATAGTAGTGCCGCAGGAGCCAGCTACATCCCCTGGCGGCCAGAAAACCTTTGGGATTGAGGGCAAGAAATGCCCCAGGGTAGAAGAGAAAAATTTTGTGTCGGAATTTCTTCCGCCTATGCCGGCTATAGAGCCATCGATGTCGACATCTTCGTCTTCTACCCCTCTATTGGATAATGTGGTACAATTATGTATCCAGCTGAAGAATCAAATAGAGAGCTTTTGTAAACAAAACTAAAAGCAGGAAGTAAAACGCAAGATAGAGCCTCGTAAAGCTTCTCTTGTCGCTTCCCAGGGGTCAGTCAAACGACCCATGAATCAAGACCTACCAACATGCTCCATAACCAATCCCTGGAGGTTTGAGGAGCAGATGCCGATTTCAAATGCCAATCTCTACATCTCAGAGAAAATAGGTGCTGTTCCTTTGTACAAAATTCAATTTTGGCTAAGCTTTGATGCTTTCCCTAATTGTTGGGTTGACTGTAATATGAACCAAAGTCAAGAAAAGGAACGGAACCAAAGGAGGTCATGATTCTCGAACATGATAAGGCACAGACTATCATTTCAGGTAGTCTAAAAAAGGCGGGTTATTCAGAGTCGAAGGTATTCTCACTGAATAACACACACCCTTCCTTTCTTGCTCCTACTTCACTCTCATTCCCCTTTATGGGGAAGGCATTTACTTTTGTTGCCAAAGCGGTAGAGGCGGGTAAGCCCTGTCCACCACTCGATGAGTGCAAGCCTTTATCACCAGCTTTCCCCGGACAGGAATAGGATTAGAAGGAAGTATATTTGACATTTTCAGTAGGAAAATTAGACAAGGATGTCCCAAGTCGACAATTCAAGGTATGTCTCCCTAAATTGTCTGAGTTGCTCTTGTATAATGAACATGAGTCAAAGGAGAGACTTGCGACATCCCTTTCTTGACAAAACTACATAGAGTTGTGTTCAACCTACGAAAATACCTCAGATATGCTCATGGTCATAGCCAGAATGCATATGGCTACTCATGCATATGGCTACTCTGGTAAAGGACCTTTTCGCCTTTATGAAGGCTAGGAGAGCATGTAGAGAGTTTCTGTTCGCTGCTGCAACAGTGAAACACGAAACAAGGAAGCTAGTATCTTCCAACATCTGGGGTAAAGACCTCTTCCCACACGAGATCATTAAGAAAGTAATTAAGAACGCCACCATGGAGAACATAAGTGTTCTCCAAAAATGGGGCATCCTTTTTAAGAGAAAATCTTCCATGGTTGTGGGTCCCCAACCTAAAAAGAAGATCGAAAATGCTGAAAATATCCGGGCTGCTCAACAACATCCCAATAGTGCATTGACCACGATGCCACAGGCAGATGGTCAAAAGTCTAAACCTAGGCTACTGACTATTCGAAGCATGAAGACGCTTCTGCTAGGAGGAACATTCCTTCAGGATTGCAGGACCTTCGATCCTTCGGTCCAAAGCCTATTCAATATGAGCCCTTGATGGGAAACAGAAATGTCCCCACCATCATTTCCTTACCTTCTCCTACAATTCAAAATCCTCCTGGAGGAGTATACCTGAGAGCTATAGAGCATACAGGTGGTAAGAACTATAGCCCATCGATTTCCAGGGAAGGCTGTTATGAGTTCACGAGAAGGAATCAAGAAATCTCCGAGTTATACTGAACTTGTCGCCACTCAACAAGTTCATAGAAAACAGCGAGTTCTGAATGTTAATCCTTGTCCCAAGTAGGGGTGTTTGTAGTCTTGTCAGACCTAAAAGGTGTCCTGCGGAACCTTCCAGTCAACCACCCCCCTTCCTCCTATCTAGAATTCAAGTTACAGATAGTAACATTCATCCTAGGAAAGATAGGTGTCGGACTCACAGTCCTAAGTATCTTCATAGGATTGGCAAACTTAGTCACATCAAAGTCATGCCTAGAAATGGTTCAGGCATTTATATACCTGAACGAGAGGATGGGGTGGGCAGCACCCGAAGTGGCTGGCCAAAGCTTCTAGAAGTCTCGACTTTCTCCAGCTCAAGGGTTTCGATGGCTGAAAAACCATTGAAGGCCACAGTCACATCAACTCTCCTTTCCCTTGGGAATATAAAAGGAGCTCGCGAGGTCTGTCAAGAGACTCAGGTAATCAGTCAGATTTCCAAGACGCCAACAGGGACAAGCGCTAAACTTTCCCCAGTTCACAATGGTGACAGACCTAGTGCAAAGAGCTCAGCAGAAAGATGCATTAAGAGCCTGGAGAAAATACGCATCAAACGCTTGAAGAGTTAAAGAAAGACTGATATCGGTCCCTCTTTAATCGCTTCTCTAACAAAAATTAAAGCACGAAAGTCCCAAGACTCTGCTGGTCCTATCATGAGTGGGGAAGCCCCCTCCATACAGATCAGACTTCCCACTCCTAGCATCATCCAGCGTGCAACAATAGAAACACTTTCTGATCCCCGCAATGCGGAAAGACATTTTAGAAAAGTTAATAGTGACTTTTAATAGATGTGTTAGAGCATTTAATATGGTTTCTATTTGGTGGATTTTACAGGTGTAATTTAGAGGTTAATATGTTTAATGGTAAACCTCTTCTAAATAATTTCTTTTTATAGGTCTTAATGGTTTACATTTGTTGATACTGAAAACTTTATCATAAAGTTAATATCTAGATTAGAAGATGAGTCAAAATGGATATTAACTTACGAATATGGAAATTATTCTCATTTGTCTTTCCTATGTGTTCCTATTACTGTTTATGTTAAGTGTAACAACATTAAGAGATTATAACAATTCGAGTAGAATTTTCCTGATAGATACGAAATAAAAAAAAATAGAGAGAGAAAGAGCTGTTTAACGTTTGGCTGCCCCATTCACTCACTGTAGTCTGAAACTTTACATCTGACAATATTGATGTTCTTCCATTAAAATCCTTGGTTTCGTCGTAGTGAGTTGTTCCCCTGAAGTCTTTACTATGAAACTTGTCCCTCGTAACTCATGAGATTCTTGTTTATTGGACTTGATCGTTAATAGCCCGAGCTGTAATGATGGAAGTTTGACGGAGATTAATGCATTAGCAAATAGTTACTTCGGTTGCTTGTAAAAAACGTGTTTCGATAACATGGCGAAAATGAAAATGATATAATTTAACCAAATGGATTGCTGTCTCTACTCGGCGTTGATCGAGGGCAAAGAATGTATCAATGGATTGAACGTCTCTGAAGTTTAACTAACTTAAATGAATAACCTTATGAAAGATTAGGGAAAAGATGTGTTATTACCGATATCGAAGACAGAGAGAGAGAGAGAGAGAGAGAGAGAGAGAGAGAGAGAGAGAGAGAGAGAGAGAGAGAGAGAGAGAGAGAGAAAATTGCTTCTTTGACGTTTTGTTGATATCGACAACGCATGATTCCCAGGAGAGTCAGGCTGTATGGAGTTTCCGTTGACTAAAGTACTGAACCTTATACCTGGTCGTCAGTTGACTACGGTGCATCACAGGAGAGTCCTCAAGACTTGCAAGTTCGTCCTCCAAATCTGCTGAATACCGAAAGCCTAATTTCTAAGGACTTTTGATTATATAAGGATTTCCCTCATTAACTTATATACATCATTTGTATTTATAAGTCTCTCCGCTACTATAGATCATATAATATAACTATGTAAAAAGGATTCATTTAACAGCTTAAACAGACAAAGGATACACATAAATTTAAAGAAAATAGTCTCAAAGGAAAATCATTTCCTCAAGTATCTTATTCTCTGGACCCATTACAGCGAAAAGAATATTTGTATCAAAACGGAAGCTTTGGGGACAATATATTTCATGAAAAGTCTTTAACAAGACGTTATGTAGTTATATACCTGAATAAGGGGATCCAGGTGAACATTTCCTCCTCCCTGGATATGGATTTATTTTGATGATGGGATATTAAACCAGACTTACCTTTAGTATTCAGAGGCTGTTCCCAATATTTATCCGTTTGCTTGGAATTTGGAATTTAAGCTAACAGGACGGTAATCGTTGCTCTCATAATTTCTCTACTAATGGAACCCGTTCTCTTCTTAGCTCACGAAAAAGTAAAAGTAAATAGATAAAAAATATATGATATTTCCCTATTTATGTCAATAAAGTAGAAAGAAATATTATAGAAAAAAAAACTGATTCTTTTTCATGAGACTTTCCTATTTTCGACGAGATAATCGACTTTGCTTTTCCATTTTACAAAGCAGGGTGATATGGGGGAGGATATATCAATCTATCTTTATATCTCATGTCACGGAATCAGTATTCTATTGTGTTCCTTCCAAAGAACTAAGCTGAACATCATTAATCGTTTACAGTTTGCAATGCTTTTAATCTTCATTTACTTTTCTAATAATGATCTGCAAGTACCCATAAATCCCTTCCTCATGCACAAAGAGGATTACACGCCTGATGAGGACACAGGTATCGAAAAAGTAGAATTCCTGCACCCAGTGCCTGGCCCCAGTGCAAAATCTCATATAAAATCCTATTCGAAAAATCTCCCTTCTTCCTTCTCGATACATTTTGAAATATGGCGATGGTGCAATAACTGTCATTTCTGTTCCCCTTTCCCCTTGTAACCAATAATCTTTAATCCATACGTTCCAATTTTCTCATTTTATCTTGTGCGTCTTCTACCCTACATACACACACACACTCTCTCTCTCTCTCTCTCTCTCTCTCTCTCTCTCTCTCTCTCTCTCTCTCTCTCTCTCTCATACGCGCTATATTGAGCCAGCGAGGTCAAAAGAAAAACGAAGGCTGATATAACCGAAAGAAATTTGTACCCAACTCTTCCCGAATGGCAACAAAAGGCGGCTAGATACGATGATTAATTTCTGTGTGTCTTCTCTTACTCTTTTGGAAAGAAGAAGCATCAGCTGTCTGGGGATGTGGAGTCATGGTAGGCAGGCAGACCCCCTCCTCCTACTGTGGGTAGAAGCAAGACCTAGATTGACCCCGTACCCCCCTCCCTCCACCCACGCTTCTGCCCCCTTGGGGTCGTTTCTTGAAATATTCCGGGTATGATGGTCTGGAGCTTCTCTTCTTACCACTTTTAACATTGTTTAAAGTCATTGAATAAAGTCCTTGGTTTATTAGAAACAATTTTGTAAGAGACTCATCTTAATGACCCCTGATGACCCAATTGGGCTAATTAGATATTTCCTTTAATGTAGTTCCCCAGTAATAAGAAATGACTTATTTAGGGATCTTCTCTTGGTCGTTATAAGAGAGAGTTGGGATTCAACCTCCTTTCGTAGTTAATCAAATCCAGATGGAAATCTCCTCAGTTGAATTTTCTTATAAACAATAAAGAAAGGAAGACCTCGAGAGAGAGAGAGAGAGAGAGAGAGAGAGAGAGAGAGAGAGAGAGAGAGAGAGAGAGAGAGAGAGAGAGAGAATCTGGGTCATTACATAGAGGTATATTATCTAAGAAGTTGTTTTGTCATTCATTATCATGATTATCGTTGTTCTGTTCTTCCTCTATTTATTAAATCATGCTGCTGCTGTTGTTATTATTGTTGATATCATTATCAACTTCTGTGATGAATATCTTTAATCACTGGCTCATATTCACCACAAAAGCTATGACTAAACAATTCCCGGTCCTTTGGAATGTCGAAATATTCCGTCATCATCATAATTACGCGCAGCTGAATTTTAAACATCCAAAAGTTCTGAGAATAAAGCCTCTGTGAACTTTTGCTAAAAAAAAAAAAAGACTTTTTCTTTTTTCAAATTATTCTATTCCTTGTCACGAATTTCCCTTAATTACTTGTGAACAGACAAGAAAATTTTTTGTTGTCATCTCATTACCAAATGGTCAGGAGTTTTAAATGAAGCTGTGTTTTATGGGTGATGTTATCTTCATTTCAATAGCAAGAGAATATAAATTTTATTTCTTTGTAGTAAACGATTCCGCTAGTAATTAAATATGTAGGATTTATGATGTCACTTTTATGTTATGCGGAAGAGGATTTTGTATAATGAGATTCCATGATATAAACACTGTAATGAATTCATGTTTATCTTTAAAGAGCAATGCAGTCTGGTTTTTCAGAACAACATTAACGAAGCCAGAAATATATACCCGTCTACCGCATCTCAAGTAATGGCGTCAGGTTTTGGGGAATTTCTGGGTAAAACTAATAGAAATCCGATGGAAAAGAGAAATGGAAGAAACAGAGCCCGATGATTAAGGTGTATGAAGAGAAGTTATGAAGTTTCCAAGAGAGAAATGAGCCATTTTAGTTGCTGAGGGACTGTCATTATAGAGGGAGTGGGATTAACCATTCTATTTCCACTCACTAAAACAAAGAGGAATAACTTGTAAACATTACTTTAATTGATTTCCATAAGTTAAGTCTTAACTATCGTGTGATTAAATATCTACTGTAAGTTCTAAGAGCTCATTTCCTGTATACATTCATCAAGCAAGCAAAAGTGAAAACATTAATTGTTACAAATAGAAAAAAAAATAATTACTGATTAATTTCTTTCGCATAACAAGGAAAAGCAGGTAAGTGAAAATCGATGTTCTTAAGGAACACGAACATTTTGACCATAGCAATACATTCTGGGCAAATTGCATTTGGACACTTATTTGTTATAACTGAAAATAACAATAAATGCAGATTCCCCTGGAATGATAATTTTAGTAATTAGCTCAAATTAGGGTAATAGGAAAATGCACAAACATTAATGAAGAAGATAAGGATATTAGCATCAAAAATGTTTCCACAAATTCAAATGAATATGAGGACATTTCTAATTCCAAACAATCTTTACAGCATTCCTTTACGGAAAACTTCATTTCTGTTCAGCAGGGATCTCACTCTAAGCACAGCTGCAAGTGCTTGCAGTAGCAGCAGCAGCAGCAGCTGTGTACTTGTCTGAATGGGTTCTATACTAGATGAGCTCAGTTCCTCATAAGGGTTAATTCTTGCCTTTCCTTCTAACGAGAACGAGGTCGTAACTTTGGTGAACACTTCATTCAGCAATTAAGCCTCAATTATTGTCTTCTACAAGGCAGGTATTATTAAATGGAAGAGTTCATATTCATGTTACAGACTTGGCTTTGAAAGTCTCCTCATTGAATTCTAATATTAGAATTTGTATTTTGTAAGTATACGAAACTGTTCGAGAGAGAGAGAGAGAGAGAGAGAGAGAGAGAGAGAGAGAGAGAGAGAGAGAGAGATGGGGGGATAAGAGAGAGAGGGGATAAGAGCTATTGATTTAAGAGGGGAATTGGAAAAGTGAAGAATAGAAAAGTAATGTTTTTGAGAGGATTAAATTATAGTTAGAAGGTTAGCCAAGGCACCAGCCACTCGTTGAGATACTACCACTAGAGATTATGGGGTCCTTTGACCGGCCAAGCAGTACTGCTTTAGATTCTTCTCTCTGGTTACGGTTCACTTTTCCTTTGCCTACACATACACCGAATTGTCTGGCCTATTCTTTACGGATTCTCCTCTGCCCTCATAAACCTGACAACACTGAGATTACCAAACAATTCTTCTTCAACCGCTGGGTTAACTACTGTACTGTAATTGCTCAGTGGCTACCTTCCTCATGGTTACGGTAGAAGAGACGCTCAAGCTATGGTAAGCAGCTTTTCTAGCAGAAGGACACTCCAGAATAATAATAATAATAAAAAAAAACATTGTTCTCTTGTCTTGAGTAGTGCCATAGCCTCTGTACCATGATCTTCCACTGTCTTGGGTTAGAGTTCTCTTGCTTGAGGTTATTCTTGGGCACACTATTCTATCTAATTTTTCTTCCTCTTGTTTTGTTAAAGTTTTAATAGTTTACTTAGGAAATAATTATTTTAATGTTTTTACTGTTCTGAAAATATTCTATTTTTCCTTGTTTCCTTTCCTCACTGGGCTATCTTCCTTGTTGGGGCCCCTTGGCTTATAGCATTCTGCTTTTCCAACTAGGGTTGTACCTTAGCAAGTAATAATAATGATAATAATAATAATAATAATAATAATGATAATAATAATAATGCAGAAGAGGAACTTAAGAAGGAAGAATTCTCTTCTCCACTGAGGTGGGTCACGTGTCTAGAAGTGACTCGTTGTCCCTCCTACAGGGACCTAATTGCATTGCATCTCTCTTCCCCAAACACACAAAGTCGCCAAAGCCACCATCACCACCTCGCAGCAATTCACTCTCTCCTCTCATAATGATTCATGCATCAGCTCTTGTATGGAAACTGAAGGAGAAATAGGATGCAGTGTTTCCTTCAGTCACTCCTTCGTTAATTAAGTAAGGTCCCGACAACAGCAAAAGACTCCTTTTCTCACCAGCAGAGTATTACCTTATCTATCTGATATTACATTTTCTGATCATTGCCGAATCT
>NC_090749.1:17426129-17429632 GCF_036898095.1 Palaemon carinicauda
CCCATTTCTTTATTCAATATTCAAAGACACAAATCTCCACAATGTCCTTGTATCGCCTTGAACAAGTTCAGGCTGTCATATTATAAGAATCAGAGGTACATAATATCTACATGTTACTACAACGTCAGTCATTAATGGCAAGTGAATGGTTAACCAGCTGACAATAGTAAGTACGCTATTGCAGATTCACACAATCAGTAAATACAGTTCTCTCTGTTTAAAGTTATTTACAAATTGTCCAATAGGATTTGCTTCTTTGTTAGGCCATGAACTCGTATTAAGGTCAGGGTTGCAACTGACTCGCTCAATAAATGGAATTTTCACGCAGACTAATAACTGCGATACTTATACACAAACATTAGATGGGTTTGTAATAAGACACTCTTTAATGTAAAGGATTGATATCTATAATTGGGATTATGATTAACTGATCATGTATTTACTGCCGACATGAAACATATTTTGGTTTAGTTTGGGGATTTTGATTCTGTGGCTAAATTCCAACTCTTTTCTTTTTGAATATTGGGATCTTCTCTGTATATTTTTGAAATACATATTATGTGTATTTTACACACAATTGGCATACTTTAGAGCCTAAAAGTGTGAAGTAAAATAGTAATGTTGGAATTATAATTTTTTGACATAATAATTACAATAAAAAACTATAAAATTATGTTCTAGTAACATCACACTTTCATAGAATCCGAGTGTTCCTACTTCTTGTCAAAAGATGGCAGCACATGTCCCTTGTTCCATTCATGGGAATGATTCTATATAACTGGAAAGGGTGATAGATTGATACTTAGGTAGAAAATATGTGTGGTAAGTATAAATCATATTCAGTTCCAATTAAGTAGGCTATTCTGGCTATTTTATACTGAAATGACGTCATGGAAGATTCCAGAAAGCAAAGATTCAAGAGCGCTACACAATGTTTACTTTTCATTAAAATTTTCATTACTTTATTTCTGTTGCTATTTGGTCAGAGATTTTCTATCAAAAAGACGACTTTCAACTTCAACTTGTGGTTCCTTGTTGTCTGAGCACAACTTAATTCGCCTTAAAGAATTGCAAAATATCAGTAAATATTAGATACATACATACCAAGGCACTTCCCCTAATTTTGGGGGGTAGCCGACATCAACAAATGAAACAAAAACAAAAAAGGGACCTCTACTCTCTACGTTCCTCCCTGTCTAACAAGGGACTCAACCGACTTCAGCTGGTGCCACAGCCCTCCCTCCCCCGTTATCTTCCACAGATGAAGCTTCATTATGCTGAATCCCCTACTGCTGCTATCTCCGCGGTCTGTAAGGCACCCTGGGAAGCAGTAAATATTAGATATATTTCCTAAACAAACAATAGTTATTTCAATTACATTTGGGGATTGGGGGGAGGAGGGATGCCAAACAGTTGCCTCATGTACCCAAATCGCCGAGACAATAAAGTGATTAAACAGTTATTTATTTCACCTTTCTGTTGACTTTCTATGAAAATACATGATAAATAATATGTTTCATTGTATAACATGCATTATTAGTAAGAAGTACGTAGAAAAACCTGTGTGTTACATTACGGAAGGCATCACGCAGACTCTGTTGCATGCATCCCGTATATCGTAATGAGTTTCCCGTTACCGCTAATAGATGGCGTCAGAGACACCTTATCACACCTAATGTAGTCAATGAATTGACGACCCCACGTGTCAAAAAAAAAAAAAAAAAAAAAAAAAATTGGTTGGAAGGTAGAGGCTACAGAATTGGTCATTCGTAAACTAATCAACTGTCGTTTTCTTGTTGTTCCTAGATATTATTATTAGAAAATTGATTGAATTTCTCATATATTATTAGAAGCAAACTGAGGTTACATATAAAAGTTGTTAATATTTCCTTTCTTGATTAGAACACATGGAAGATAAGTTATAAAACTGTACAACTGACCCAGGTAACAATCATCAGCATAGTTATAGTTGGTGGGACGATCTTGGGACATCGCTGCCAAACTCAGTTTCCTTGGGTGGAGAAAAGGATTATTTATTACAAATTTAAGCCAATTAATGAGTACTAGTAATATGCCAAAAGATGTTTTGCTGTAATGTCATTTGATGATCGTATCATCATCATAATCAACAGAGACAATTCGAATAACGTAAAAGAAAATTGTCATTCTTCTTCTGTGTCTTCTTCGCCAACGTCTGACTGTGATGCGTCATCTAACTTGTGAGTTTTTGATACTGAAAGATATACATAAATACAAATAATTTATTTGACTCCATGATATATATATATATATATATATATATATATATATATATATATATATATATATATATATATAACACGCAGCCATTTCTACTCCACTTCAGACACACCCTTATTCATGTCTGGGGTTTGGACAGTTTTTATCACCACGCTAGCTAACTTGGGATTGGTGATGGTGGGAGAATTTTGTGTGATAGCTCTCAGGAAGCCAACCTAGTAATATTGACCCAGACAATTGAAAAATAAAGTTTTTTCTTTTTTGGTAGATTTTGATCTAAAAACTCACAGTACGAAACATGATATTTAAATTTTTATCATTCATAAAACATCAGGATGAAAATTGCAGATAAAATCATTTAGATAAAATTATCGATGATTGATTTTATCCAAATGTAAAAAGTGAAATTTTAAAGGTGTTTTCATAAATGAATTAACTAAAAGATGAATATTCTTCTGTTTCATATTTCACTAGACAAGTTTTTAAAAATACATTCAAGATTTAATTCGTTCACAAGTAATTGAAGAAATCACAGACATGTTTACATATTTTCTATAATAACATTTTTTTTTCAGTAAACTTTGATTAAAATTTAATTTATATAACAAAATTTTATAGTTCAAATGATAGTTATATGTTAGGTAATCATTCTAGCACGAGTTTTTAATTACTCTATTGAAATACGTTTATTTTCTATATACTTTATCAGTATATTGATATATTAAGCTTTTATTATACAATTAAAATTTATAAAGTAACTATTTGATGGAATAGTATACATAATACATACTTTACATTGCTTCTAATTTTAGGGTAAATTAGATGGTTCTTACAATCATAGATTACACAAAGTAGTGAGCTGAGCATTAAGAGTATGTAATGTGGAACGATAGAGATTCGATTAATCATGTTTACTATACTATTGTTGTTTTATCAACCCTTCAGACAAGAGGGTATTCAATAATATTATTTTCTGTTCTATGCAAATATTGTAATTTACTTAATCTTCATCCCAAGCAACTTGATCAGCCTCTTTTTAAAATTGTGATTTCTATTTCTATACCTGTTTATGTAAATTTCTACTGTATCTTCCACATGATATAAAGATTTTAATTCAAATTTATCAGAAATAATTATAAACAAAAACAAATGTTGATAAATGTTGCATTTTTAATCCTTCTTGTTCTATAATGACTTTTGATCTATTTCTAATTATGTTTAAGGGGAAACAGGAAAATCTGCTC
>NC_090749.1:17434655-17465438 GCF_036898095.1 Palaemon carinicauda
AACTAGCATCCTGGTTTTCCAACTAGGGTTTCAGCTTTGCTGATAATAATAATAATGATAATAATGATAATAATAATAATAATAATAATAATAATAATAATAATAATAAAGATTATTGGTTACAAGGGAAAAGGATAATGGCACCATCGCCATATTCCAAAAATTCTCGAGAAGGAAGAAGGGAGAGTTTTCGCATAAGATTTTAAATGGAATTTTGTATTGGAGCCAATGGAATTCTACTTTTTCATCATTCGTGTCACCTGTGTCACCTTGGGCCTTTATCAGTTTTGAGATGTAAAGTATTAGAACAGTTGATTGAACTCATCTTTTCTGCTTGCTTAGGAAAGTGCTTGCGTAAATAATCCTTCTGTTTTCTTGTTAGATATATTATAATGTTGATAGTTTTCTGTGTATTCACAGGAAGTTATTATTTAAGAGATATTTTGGTGTTGTTCGAAGTTATTCCACCTATACTGTGGAGCAGATGTAAAAAAGGACTTTTATAATAATGACTTTAGCTTAACTTTTTCATTCACACCAAACATGAATCCGAATCAACAGTGAGTTTAATATATATATGATTAATGATTATAATGATGATGTGTGTGACAAAGAACCAACAATAACAAAACACAGATTGATATCCCTGTGTCTTCCTCTGTTCTCCATTACTATGATGCTCTGTTAATCAGTTGAATTTCCCCTCCTGTCTGACTCCATGCCGGTAAACTATGTCGACATTTTGTGTTATGCGGTTTAATTTGTAATTATAACTGGGTGATGTAAAAGAGCAAAATTATTTCCAGTAATTCCTATAGCTCACACAATCTAATTATGTTATGATTAAATGCATCACAAGTTTGCTAACACCAAACCAATCTCTTATCTGAGGGGGATGAAATTTAGCCATGGTCAATTATTATACTGTGTCTGTCATGTCTGTCATGCATGAAGGGGTGTTTCCTTAATAAAATGAATATGTTATTCATTCAAAATGTATTTGATACTCATAACTGATCGATTAATTAGTTGATTCCATTACGAAAACCGAAGGATGGATTGAATGAGATATTGTTCACAATGAATGTTGTCTGTGATACGGAAATTAACAAAGTAATTCAGGGAGACTAATGAGGCTTCATTACCTTCACATTGAACAATACGACGCTATTTTGAAGTCTCATAATCCAATATTGATCATCTGACTTGATAAGAGAGAGAGAGAGAGAGAGAGAGAGAGAGAGAGAGAGAGAGAGATTCTTTGTCGTTCAGTGTACTAAAGCATCTTTAATTTATGAGTTTTGCCTAATTTTCCAAATTTCAACCGGTCTTCTGCAGAGAAGCCTTTTGGCCTCCTCTTATTTGAAAAAAAAAAAAAAAAAAAAAAAAAAAAAAAAAAAAACCTGAAAACTGAAATTACCTGAAGAACAAGCTCCGAAATGCCAACGATTAAGTGAGACACCTCACAGAAAACGCCCTCAAGTCAGAGACCGATTTTGTAATAAAGAAAGAATAGAGACAATCCAGTATTTGTTTGTTGTATTTCCTACTACTTTTCCTCAAACCAATTTGACCCGAAGACAGGTCAGGTCATTCAGTCCGAAGAACGGTTTGCGAGTGACCTGAATTGGTGAATAAGTTTCCTCGTTCTATTTCTTAGATAGTCCTATGGATGGGACCTTTTCATCCATTGGTGTGATATGTTGGAATAGCAACTTTTCACTGGGACAATCCTACACCTATTATAATGTTATTGCTGTTTTTATTTTTATTTTTTTTTTTAGAAACATATGAATTAATAATAAAAAGTAATAGCTATTCAGAGAGCCTAATGATACACTTATCAAGATAGAAGGACATACAATCAATGTTAATTGTGCGTGCGACAGCTGATTAATACAAAATCCATCTTTCATCGGCTTTCACCTTACTCCTTAAAGTTGTCAGATTTAGTTGAGAGAGAGAGAGAGAGAGAGAGAGAGAGAGAGAGAGAGAGAGAGGCTCCAAATGAGTTTGAAGGAATATCAGATAGAGGAAATGAAAGGTAGAAAATAGGAGACAGGAGGAATATGTCTGAAAAAGAAAATCAAATGCAATAAAGGCTGGGATCAGGCTGTAGATATCAACAGTGTGTGATTCCTGTGAGGAAAGAAAGACACCTCAAATGCTCATTGACTTGATAGAAAGTTTATTTAGGAACAAAAGGTCATAGTATAAAGTTATAGCAGTTATATAAGGATAGTTGACCCTCAGCTACACCACCCCCAACAACAAAAACAACAACAAAACCAACAAAACAATTGACCAAGCAACATCCCGAGTGACGATAAAATCGCTTCTCAAAAGATCAATAAAATGTTCACAATGAATATTATCTCACTGATGCCAAATCCATCCTTTCCTTCTTTGTAATTTTCATCTTCATCGTTGCTTGATATAATCTTATCTCTTGAAAGTGAACAGATATTTTGCTCAAAGATAAATCATTGAAATATCTTTCTTTCTCTGACAAATATCTTCATGGTTACAAACCGCTCTAACTACATTATAGAATAACTTTTGTCAAGGCATCAGCTATGCTGTAATAAACTATAAAAGTATTTACACATACTTAACAGTTTCTATTCCAGAGTATTTTATATATATATATATATATATATATATGAGAGAGAGAGAGAGAGAGAGAGAGAGAGAGAGAGAGAGAGAGACAGAGAGCGCGAGAGAGAGAGAGAGAGAGAGAGAGAGAGATTTAATCTCAAAACTATTATAATTCAAAATGAATAATTTCACTCTTTTCCAATACGGTAGTATCTGCCATTACATATATTCATTGTCAAAGCCGTGATCAGCGAAAAAAAATTGTTGAAATAGGACCCAATAAAGTATTTAATAACAACATATCTGTGATTTACATGGGAATGATTACAATCCTTAATAATAAATTGAATAAGAATTCCTTTATCAAACCTGTAATATCCTGACTTCCTTTCTAAGGATTTATTGGCCCGATTCATTTCCTGAAAATATATAATTTTAAGAAATGAAAAGAAGCACAAATTTACCACGAAAAAGTATCAACCCCAATTCACATTCTTTCTAATATTATCTGATATGATAAGTTATATGATTTCTCTATATCTTTACAGGGCATCAAGTTATCTTATCCAAGACCTCCAACAAGCTTTAGCAAATGCAACTCCACAGACGTGACTGGAAAGGAAAGAATTTCCCATCATTCCAGCCAACAGACAAAGGCTCTTTTATTGTTGGGAGCATTGGCGAGAAGTTGGTGGTAAGAAGAAGGAAAATAAAAGTTTTGAGGTGACCAAGACAATAAAGTTTTTACAAGAGACTTGTGGGAACAATGGGGATGTGGTAAGGGGCTAGAGGGGCAGGAAGAGGGTCGGGGGGGTTTGAAGGGGTCAGGGGTTGGTTCAAAAGTGAATGAGATCATCCGTTAGAGAAGTGGTTTTTGATACGTGCTTTCTCTGACCATAAAGATGAAATATTCATAGAGAGAGAGAGAGAGAGAGAGAGAGAGAGAGAGAGAGAGAAGACTAGATTACTTCATAACTATCAAAATAGGTGTCCTTGACTGCAACCAACACACTCAACTAACTACACTTTCCATAACTTAGAAACGACCTTTCAAACCTCAATAACTAAAGATATTGAGTTGTTGTTTTGCATCAACCGGACATTTAATCATTACAGTCAAAGCTCAGGTTTCATGTTACACATCCAAAGATGATCTTAGAAATAAAGACTAAAAGCTATATATAACTTTTGCCTCGTATTGTTCTTTTGGGGGATCAGAATTCCCAGCTGTTGAGTCCTACATTTCAGGGCAGAAATTGTGAATAAAAGGGATAGTTCCCAGTGATCATAACGAACATATATATTACATTGCAAAATATAATAGGGAATAAAATGCATTATTCTGCATGCGTTGACCAATTAAAAAATCTCCCTTTCATGCTATGATAACCGGAATAGATTTTGCATTAACAAATAATACAATTATTTCGATTTTATTTCATCAATTGGTTCATAATATATGGACAAAACGTTGTATTGCATATTTCATTTTTGAAAATAAGGAACAGGATTGCACAAAGAATCTATGAATAAGACTAAATAATTATTCCCCGGTTTAGATATTCAATAAATATTTCCTGTTATAAATATTCATTTTATGTCTAATATTCATGACCAATTTCCTTATCTTCATCGAATATTTGTTCATTGTGTTTTCTCTCTCTCTCTCTCTCTCTCTCTCCTCTCTCTCTCTCTCTCTCTGCATTTAATTACAGCCAACTAAAGGCCAGATACATACAGTACTTATCCATCTCTTAAGAACTGGGGATCGAACACAGATCACTCAATCATCGAGGTTGCAACTCAACTGTTCGATCAGTCCATCTTGGGAAGATGAGATCAAGATTACATTTTCACGGAGCAATTTTCTCTCTTTCCTTTTTCTTTTTTTCATTATCTATATTCAATTATGCGAAAGATATAATTGTAATTAAAATAGGATAAATATAGTGATAGATAGATTGAAGATAAAATATTGGAACACCTGTAGACTCCTGAAGACTCCTCCTTCGTCCCCTTCAGGAGTCACAGGTCCCTCGAGAACAAACACAAATATACACCGAGGCAAAACATAATTAACTAGAAAAGATAAACACACAATTTGTGTACTGCTAAACAAGGATAACTAAATGAGTCTAAAGAAATGTTACTTTCTATTGTACCAACCGTGTGTCAAACAATCGTACATAGTAACGACATTTCATTTTGTGTGTATATTATGCTTGTATCTTCGCTCTCCCCTCGCACTGACAAGGACCTGAAATAACATGTCTGTTTTTCTCACCGTTAACTGTTAACCGGTGCGGTGTCGGTTGAACAGGAAATTTCCTGTTGACTTTGAGTATGTATATAATAGCGAGTGTTCTGTAATAAAGTTACTTAGTTGCTTTCATCCTGCCTTTGAGTCACAACTTTCTCTCGGCTCGTTCCACCCCCCTCGCCCCTCCGTCGTTGGTACTATGGCGGACTCCACGGAAGTTGGCACCGTCCCATTGAAACTTTCGTCGTTCGCCAGCGGAGAGGCGTTTGCTTGGTTTCAGGGCTCAGAAGTCCAGTTTCGCATCAAGGGCAGGACTCGCTCAACCACCAAAACAGATTATGTTCTCACGGAGATACCCGAGGACACCTTCCTGGAAATATCCGACTGGCTTTGTTAACAAGGAGACACCCCAATAGCGTATGATGCCCTCAATACATACCTTCTGCAGTAGTATTCGTCATCGCCAGCCGCCCGTATAGCAAAGCTTTTTCAGCTCTCTCAATAACCCTTGGGGACCAAAGGGCTTCGCTCTCCGTCAGGGAAATAACCACTATCGCTCACCTGCACCCAGCCGCAGACGGCTCTCCTAGTGAGGTGAACCTACTTCGTGCCCTTTTGATACACCGTTTACCCGAACCTGTACGCGCTCCCATACCCGATGTCGATAGTTTACCCATAAAGGACTTGATGACCAAAGCCGACGCCCTAATGGATAGCCAATTCACGACCTTCAAGACCTCCATCAACGCCTCTACTCCTGACGAAGAGGAGGCCTATTCAAGGCCAACTGAAGCTGACATGAATGCCGTAGGACATATACGCCTACCCTGTGATGTGTCGAAATGGTGACAAAGCCACCCACCACCTACCACTCACTCGCGCCCCAACCAACGACCTCTACAGCCACTTACTGCCTCCCATTTGCCACAGTTTTGCTACTACCCCAACAGATTTGGGGCAACCGCGAAGACATGTGCCAAGGATTGTCAGTGGCCAAAAAATTTGTAAGTAGACCATCGCTCGTGGCGGTGGCCTCCCGTGTTTCTAATCTTTTCTTTTTACATGACGCAGGAACGGGCGATTTTTTGTAGACATGAGTGCTTGTCGTTCTCTTTTGCCAAGGGAGCTATTCAGGACACGACGTAGTCTGTCTACGTCTGCCGACGTCCACTTGGTAGCTACCAAAGGATCTGCGATATCCCACCTACGGTTACAAAAACCTGACATTATCGTTTGGAAATGTTATATTTAATTGGGAATTTCTCGTTGCTGACGTAACATTGCCAATCCTCGGTGGGGATTTCCTCTCTCATTTCCACGTTCTGGTAGATACTGCCCATCGACGATTGGTCAACGCAGACTCGTACTTGTCGACACCTCTTCAACCTACCCCCTCCAACCTCGCTCTCCACATCAGCGCACCCACGGATGCCTATGCCGACCTCCTCACGTCGTACCTGGAAGTTTTCCGTCCAGAATTTTGCCAAACGCCCACGGCTCCCGCCAAGCACGGCATTTATCACCTTATGAAAACGACGCAACCCCCGGTCTTCGCAAAGTTTAGACGCCTGGCACCGGAAAGATTGGCAGCCACCAAACAGACGTTTGCCAAAATGGAGGAAATGGGCCTTTGCCAAAAGGCCTCCAGCCCATGGTCGTCACCCTTACACATAGTTTTGAGGAAAGACTGCTCTCTCCGTCCATGCGGGGATTACAGGCGCCTGAACATACAAACAGAACCGAATCACTTACCCCTCCAAAACATCACCGAGGTGAGCTCCTACCTGCAAAAAGCGAAGTTTTTCTCAACGCTCAACCTCCTGTAGGGGTATGATCAGGTGCCTATGAACCCAGAAGACATCCCCAAGACCGCCATCACCACTCCGTATGGTACACACACCTTCAATTACTCCTGTTTTGGCCTTCGTAATTTTGGGGCCAGGTTTCAACGTCTCAAGGATGGCATCTTAGGGGACCTCCCCTTTTGTGTATGTTATGTGGACGACATACTTGTGTTCTCCTCTTCAAAAGAGGAACACCTCCGTTACCTGCACATTGAGCTCGACCGCCTGCAACAAAACGGCCTTGTAGTCCGGTATGACAAGTGCACCTTTGGCGCCAACAAAGTGTCGTTCTTAGGGCACCGCATCACTCCTGAAGGAGTCCATCCCCTCCCTGAGTAGGTAGCAGCCGTTCAGGACTTCCCTGCGCCCTTAACCGTCTAAGCTCTGCAGGAATTCTTGGGTATGATCAACTATTATCACCGTTTACTGCCAGCCATTCCAGCCACTCTTACTCACCTCTATACCTCCCTCAAGGACAAGCCAAATGACCTGAAGTGGGGTCCCCTTCAAGAATCGGCCTTCTGTAATGTAAAGAAGGCCCTATCAACCGCTGAAGCTCTTACTTTTCCTATCCCACGTGCCACTCTCCTTCTGTCCAACGATGCCAGCGACGTCACTATTGGTGCAGTAATTGAGCAGGTGGTCAACGGCTCGTCTCCCCCATTGGCCTTCTTCAGCAGAAAACTGTCCAAGGCAGGATTGGGTTATTCTACCTTCGATCGCGAATTGCTGCCAGTGTACTAGGCTGTCCGTCACTTTCGCCAATTCTTAGAAGGTACGCCTTTCGTCATTCGCACACACCTCATGCCTCTGGTGCACTCCTTCACTCGACACTCAGACGCCTGGTCCGCCCGTCAATGCCGACATCTCTCCTCCGTAGCTGAAGACAATTGCACCCTTCAAACGTCCCTGGGAAAATGAATCCCGTTGCCGATGCCCTGTCAAGAAATACGTTGGCTGCCGTTCAACTGGGATTGGATTACGACGCCTTGGCTGAAGCCAAACGACAGGATCCGGAGTATCAAGCATGTAGGACATCCTGCACGTCCCTCAGTTGGAAAGACTTCCCCTTCGAAGACTCTAACACCACCCTCCTCTGTGACGACAGTACTGGTAGACTGCGACCTTGGATTCCTGCTCCAATCCGCCGGCAGGTGTTTGATTTCATTCACGGCCTTTCACATCCTTCGTGCTGTTCTACTGCACAGCTGCCGAACACGAGGTTCATTTGGCACGGCATTTCTAAGGATGCTAAGGATTGGGTTCGTGCCTATACTTCTTGCCATAATTCCAAAATACATCGACACACAGATTCAGGAGTAGGCACCTTTCCTTAACCTCTGCGTCTTTTTGCACATATTCACGTCAACGTTGTAGGCACCCTACCCACATCACAAGGACATCGTTACCTGTTTACTGTCATCGACTGCTTCACTCGTTGGCCTGGAGCCATTCTTACGGAAACTGCAACGTCCGCCTCATGTACATCTGCCTTACTTTCAGGATGGATGGCAAGATTTGGTATCCATGAGCATATTACTTCTGACACGGGTACCACTTTCACCTCACAATTGTGGACATCATTAGCGAATCTCCTGGGCATCACCCTACATCAGGCAAGTGCCTACAACCCCGCTGCCAATGGAATGGTTGAACGTTTTCATTGAACGCTCAAAGCAGCTTTGATGTCCCGCTGCAAGGATTCCAATTGGTTTACTCAGCTTCCCTGGGTCCTCCTGGGACTAAGGACCACTCCTAAAGATACCCTCGACATCTCGGCAGCTGGAATGATGTATGGCGACCCTTTGGTCGACCCTGCTGAAGTTTTTCCTTCTGCAACCTCCTCCGACAATCTCCAGCGCATACGTCACGTCGTGGGAAAATTTTCTCCATGCTGCCAGACTTACAAGCCCCCAGCAAAGTATCACATACCAACAGACTTGCACTCTAGAACGCGCGTCTTCCTACGCAACAACACTAGCAAGACACCGCTAACCCCTTTACACGGGCCCTTTCCTTGTGATCCGGCGCAGTCCGAAAGCATTCCTACTAAACATTCGTGGCAAAGAAGACTGGGTCTCCATTGATCGTTTAAAACATGCTTATCTCATACCAGATGACCCACCTACAGTTCGCCTCTCTAGGTCAGGGCACCCTATTTAACCTGTACAGTATGCCATTTTTGGGAGGAGGAGCCATGTACCAACCGTGTGTCACACGATTGTACACAATAATGACATTTCATTTTGTGTATATATTATTCTTGTGTCTTTGCTCTCCCCTCACACTGACAAGAACCTGAAATAACATATCTTTTATTTTTCACTGCTAACTGTTAACCGATGCAGTGTTGGTTGAACAGGAAATTTCCTGTTGCCTTTGAGTATGTATATAAAAGCAAGTGTTCTGTAATAAAGTTACTCAGTTGCTTTCATCCTGCCTTTGAGTCACAGCCTTCTCTCGGTTCGTTACACTACAGTAGTGCCCACCGAATAACATTACTAATATCTTCTGTAACGAAAACCAACGTTTCACATTATGTAGCTTGAATTAAATGCTAACAGAAACTCATCCTGAGTTTCAAAGGAAGAATCTCGGAACTGAGCAGATATTATACTTATCATATTACAGTTATAGAATCACAAATAAATAATCTGAAATTTACATCAGTGAATTACTTCTTCTAAGTCAAGCGCCTCTTTAAAATTCCAAAAGTTTCTCTCTTCAACCATTTACTCATAAACTCATTGCTGCTCATCCCGCCATAATATCATTGGACGCTCATTTACCTATACAAAAAATGAGAAAAAGTCTACTTTTTCAGTCTTCATTGTAAGTTTAAAAACAATTTTGAAGAAATGTATGAAATACTAATTATTACAGAACGCGTTTCCGACAAAGACTCTTTTCTAAAAAGAATTAAAATGAGAAATTTGTTTAATAAATCTGAATATTCATAAAGTGGAATTACTTATTTACTTTTCTCTCGAGAAAAAAAAAAGAATGCTTGGCATCTCTCTCTCTCTCTCTCTCTCTCTCTCTCTCTCCTCTCTCTCTCTCTCTCTCTCTCAACGCCCTTCCTCTTAATCATCAATCATTGCCCGACGCTTCTTCTCAGCCCAGTCACTAATCACATAACCTCAACTTGGAATAACTTCCCATTATTCGTCCATTATATTCATGAATTATTCCATACATTATTCATCACATAAAACACAAGAAGTAAAACGTACGGGAAACTGAATTAAAAGTAATCAGAACATACAAATGCTAAGAGTATTACTTGAGAAAACAATACACTAACTATACAATAACAAACATTCTCCTTTGTTCGTGATATCCCCATACATTGTTTTTGTGAAACACCCATTGATACCAATTCCGTGCATTAAAAAGCATATGGGTTGACCATAGAAGACTGGTCATGAGGGAGAGGTCATAATAGAGGGGGGACACAGGGTAAGGTCATATCTGCTTTTCATGGGAGTTGGAACATCTGAAAGAGGGGAACCTTTGCCTTGGAGATTAACGACATTTGCAATTCATTGAACTCCGAGAGACTCTTGCTGACTGTGTTGCACTTGGGACCATCTTAGTCGCAAGTCGACAGAGCAGACGAAGGATGAAAATGGAAACATCCAAATAAAAGAGAAAAAGGACAAATCTCCTTAGTGCTTCTTCAGGGATGACCAGAGAAAGTTAATCTCCTTTTAGGTTGTCAACAAAATATTGTCTAAAGAGAAAATGGAGAAGTCTCTTATGCAAAAGAAAGAGAAGAAGAAGCAAGATAATGAACGGAAAGAATCGATGTTTATGTAAAGAAGCTAAAAGGTTAGACCGATAGACAATGCTCGATAAAGGGTCCAGTGAAGCAATATGGCCTTAATTATCGAAAGCCATCAAGGAAACTTCAATAAATGATGAGCATTACGAAATTTATCTCTCTCTCTCTCTCTCTCTCTCTCTCTCTCTCTCTCTCTCTCTCTCTCTCTCTCTCTCTCTCTCCTTTATTCTAGTGTACAGCTACCTTTTCTGCGTTCATCCATTCCTATTCATATTTGCCGTCCTACTTGGCGCATGCGTTAAAAGTTATAGAATAATACCTCTCAAATTTAAATCTGGAGTAACTCCCTTCTAACAATATTTAGAAAATGGTAAAATAGGAATAACATGTGAACGGTAAATACTAACATCCTGTTTGAAATGATGTTAGCACGTCACGTCACTTCAAATCTAATGCAAGCAAAGTCAAAGCACAGCTTCCCATTGTCATTCTTTCCATTGGATTCAGAATAACATTGACTCACTGATTACGATGAGGAAATCAAACAGAACATTTTCTTTTTCGAATGCCTGAAATATCCCAACTATACACTGGAAAGTACTGTTAATTATTATTATTATTATTATTATTATTATTATTATTATTATTATTATTATTATTATTATTATTCCTAAAATAAAAAAGATGCACGTAGAATGGATTGCATTTCTTATAGTGGATGGAATTAAAGTTGAAGGTTTGTGAAGCTGAATCTCTCTCTCTCTCTCTCTCTCTCTCTCTCTCTCTCTCTCTCTCTCTCTCTCTCTCTCTCTCTCTCTCAACAAAGCATAAGAAGAAAGCACGAGGTAAGAGGAGATCTTTGTATAGTTTGATCATGTCTGGATCACCATCACTGGTTGGCAGAAGCCGTGACCACATCATTCCCTGTGGCCCTCAGCGCCAAAATAAATTTTCTATAGCTTGAAAGACCTTAAGAGCCTATTTCTAGGGGCAATCATTAACAAAATACCTTTTTTGGCAAAGTTCTGAAGAAAAATAGCAATGAATCCAAAACTAGAAAGATTATAAGCAAAATATCTTAATGAGAGTCATAATTCAGTACCATTGAATGATACTAGTATTATATAAACAACATTTAACCAAAAAAAATCATGCTTTTTAAATTTATCTAGACTAAGCAGAGACTGGTGTATCCCTTCGTTATAGAGAAGATTTGTATTGTGAAGTATAATTTAGTTTACCAAAACTATGATGAAAAACTCTAGTTTGCTATTCATGTAACGTTCATTCGCGTAATTAAAAGACGGTTTTGGGACAAGCCTTCCTAACGATCGAACGCCCAAAAGTATCTTGATTGGAGGTATTCAAAGGATAAGTTGAAGAGCAACGCTATAAACTATTTTCTGGTTATCTTGTTAACTCACAAATAAAGGAATAAGCGTCATTTAGGCCAAGAGTTAAACCCTCATTGTATTCATGTTTTGCAAGAGTCTTTGAAGGCTGATCATTTTGGAATAGGAATTTTATAATAGGCTCAGTAAGTGTCCTTGAGGTCCTTCGCCTTCTCAAACACAGCGACACCCGAAGGAAATTTGCAACTTCTTTGTCCCAATTTTCTTACATTAAAAATCAAAATTTCCGTTTTGTTTATTAGTTGATTATTCATGTGATTCTCTCTCTCTCTCTCTCTCTCTCTCTCTCCTCTCCTCTCTCTCTCTCTCTCTCTCTCTAGTGATCTTGGGGTCTCATTGTGACCCATCACTACTGCAACCAAACTATTCATGGGGGTCGTTGTTACCCATTCCCACACTGACATTCATATGGTTTCAGTGTTGTGTTCTTGGATTGTGACTAGTGCTAGTAGCTGCAGCTCGCACCAGACCCCACTTTCTCTTGTTGGATGTTTCAGTGGCAATACAATTCTTCTCGTCTTGATTTCCTTCTGCATAAATCGTTTTCATCTTTTGTGGGAATTCTGGAGCTTTCTTGCTGGTACTGTGATGACCCTAAGTAAGGATTCCAAGTTCTTGGGAAACAGAGCTTTGCTCAAATGTCCTGAATGGTCAGCGTTCATTTGGAAGCACTTATCAACGTTTGCGCGAGATAACTGTGTGAAATAAATCAAGACACAAACACACACAGGCATATATATATATATATATATATATATATATATATATATATATATATATATATATATTATGTATATAGAAATATATATTATATATGTCTGCCAGGTAGTAGTTTGGCCATGGCACCAGCCACCCGTTGAGAAACGACCGCTTGAGAGTTATTGAGTCCTTTGACTGGCCAGACAGTACTTCATTGGATCCTTCTCTATGATAACGGCTAATTTTTCCTTTGCCTGCACACACACACGCACAAAACACACACACACACACCCACACACACCGAATAGTCTAGCAATGTAATTTTCTAGTGGCGACTTTCCCCTTGGAAAGGGTAGAAGACACACTCCAAAATCAAACCATTGTTCTCTAGTCTTGGGTAGTGCCATAGCCTCTGTACCATGATCTTCCACTGTCTTGGGTTGGAGTTCTCTTGCTTGAGGGTACAATTGGACACACTATTCTATCTTATTTTTTTCCACTTGTTTTGTTAAAGTTTTTTTTTAATTTATATAGGATATATGTTAATGTTGTTACTCTTCTTAAAATGTTTTATTTATACTTGCTTCCTTTCCTCACTGGGCTATTTTCCCTGTTGAAGCCCCTGGTCTTTTAGCATCCTGCTTTTCCAACTAAGGTTTTAGCTTAGCAAGTAATAATAATGATAATAATAGACTATGAAGGGGATCACACATGGTAATAACGAGAGAGAGAGAGAGAGAGAGAGAGAGAGAGAGAGAGAGAGAGAGAGAGAGAGAGAGAGTATTTGTAAATATATCCATTCAAAAGATTGTTTCGAAAGTCTTTTCTGTTTCCTATCCCAACAAGTTCTGTATCCATCACTTTGACAAACAGAGCAAAGAAAGTTTGGTAATTATGTTGAATAATGTCGAGATAAAATAGTTTTTTTCTTAATTTGTTTATCACATTTGCTTGGGACATTGTCCCCATTTTGTTGTTGTTGAATGAATGAATGGTACTGAAGTGAGGTCATGAATAATGTCATTGCTAATTGCCTCTTCCTCTTTCAGCTTCCTTCACTTTCTACTTCTTTCTTTTTATCTCTTTTCTTTCTTCTTTCTTCTGGCCAACTAGATCCCTGAGGAAAGAAACAATAAAAAATCCAGATCTAATGACGCAGTATTTCATCCTGAGAGAGAGAGAGAGAGAGAGAGAGAGAGAGAGAGAGAGAGAGAGAGAGAGAGAGATGACTTTGAAAATACTAATTTTACAACTAGCCAAAGCATTGATATCCAACATTACCTATAGTTATTGGCAAATCATTTTAATATAAGGAGAAATCTTCCGAAATAGGAACCATTAGAATGATCTATTGGGTCATATCTGTGATTTAGATGGGAATAGATATCACGAAAGAACTGCATTCCTTAATACACTATATTGAATATAAGTTCCTGTATGATACATGTAATATCCTGACTTCCTTTTCAAGAATTTATTAACGACTCATGTTCGAAGGTTTTTACTTTCTTTAAAATATTCTTTGAAGATAAAAGAGAAATGTGGAAGAAATGGAGCCAAAAGTATACAGTATATATATGGTTTTTCAATCCATCCTTCATCTTTTGTGCGTCACCATGATCAGCAAAGTCGTACTAGTCAGGGCCTCCCATAATAGGGTGGTTTACTGTGAAAAATACTTGATAAAGCTCTAGGCCAGAACGAGCAGAGATTCCATCACTTCATCTTTGTATAAGGAAAATGGCAAAGATAGTTATACTTTATCGGGAGAAAAGGGAAATTCCTGTTTGAAATCATATGAGGCGTTCATAACGCTCTCTCTCTCTCTCTCTCTCTCTCTCTCTCTCTCTCTCTCTCTCTCTCTCTCTCTCTCTCTCTCTCACTTAGGGTTAAAACGGAGTAATGGATGATAATTTTGACCCCGGATGACCCTCAGTTAGTACCAAGAGTAGCTCTCTCAGAAGGAAAGCTTTTGCACATGATCATAGATCGTCTAACCAAGGTAAGAGTAGATCATTTTTGGACAATAATCACAGTACATAAGACGGCCTTAGTCGTCTTTATAATATTTTTACGTGCAATATAATATTTTGGTTACACAATTTGAATTAATTAATATAATGAAATCTTGATATCGTTTATGAATGGAACCCACATATTGGTTATTACCAGAGTCAAAGGGAATATTCTTATCATATATACTCATTTTATATTATGAAATCAATTTCTATCAATACTTGTAAGGAAATATATGTAGTCGGTGTGAGCACCTGCAAACAAAAAGTTCTCATTCAAATCACATAATATATTTTCAGCATCTTAATGAGTGACCTCACCAAACATAAGTAATATTGCTATTTGGTTTCTTAATCTTAGGTATGGCTAGGACGATTATCTATTGAAGCTAGTAATAGTAGAAGGATATTTGGAAAACTTGATTGAAAAATCATTCATAAATAATCTTATCTCAATTAATCAGTAGCTAGACAATAGGAAAAAATCGGAGATATATTTCTGTTGGTTTATGTCTCATACATACTTTGTATCATTTAAGTAATAACAGATTTATTTTTACAGGTGCAATTGTCTTTTTCTTCACATCTATCTTTTATTATATTACAAACATTCTTTCTTCCAAACTTTCCAGGAAGGAAAGAGTAAATCTGGAAAGACAAAAAGTGGGAATAAATATCCATTTTATGCCCAAGATTATCATAAAGGATTCTCCACTTATTCAAGTTCAAAATGCACGAATGAAAACATTATCTATAATTTTCCTTTCTCTCTATATCTAAATATAATATGCATGTTCCTCTCTCTCTCTCTCTCTCTCTCTCTCTCTCTCTCTCTCTCTCTCTCTCTCTCTCTCTCTCTCTCTCTCTCTTACCAATGTATTTGGGTGTATCATGAAACGTAATTACTGTATTATGTAATGCAAGGAAAGCGAATGATATAATCTCTTTGTCCATCATCAGTTGCAAAAAGGTAATTCAATCATCTTCTGTCTTTCTCTCTCCGAAACATTTAGAGAAATCATATGCTATTTGTAGTAATTCATTTGAATATTCTTAATCGAATAAATTTATAGAAAACGATAAGATTTTGAAAGAGAGAGAGAGAGAGAGAGAGAGAGAGAGAGAGAGAGAGAGAGAGAGAGAGAGAGAGAGAGAGAGAGAGAGAGAGAATTGTTTCCCATTTCATTGTGTTCTTTTCACCACTCTTAGAATGATAACGAAGAAATCTAAATAATAATAACATTGATTACTCAGGATATAAATGTATGTTTTTCCTCTTATTCTTTTCCGTTGGGGGGATACTTTCTCCTGTTGCTCTCCTCTTCTTTTTCAACTTCCTTTATTCTACCTTCTTCCCTTTCCTCTCTTTTATTATTATTATTATTATTATTATTATTATTAACCCTAGTTGGAAAAGCAAGATGCTATACGCCCAAGGGCTCCAACAGGGAAAATAGCCCAGTGAGGAAAGAAAATAAGGAAATAATTGCCCAATAATGTGGGCAATTGGCTCCCTGAGGAGAGAAACAGAATGAAGGACCGCATATCTAATGACACAATATTTCATCGGGGGAGAGAGAGAGAGAGAGAGAGAGAGAGAGAGAGAGAGAGAGAGAGAGAGGGAGAGAGAGAGAGAGTAATGGCATTCTCCTCCGGTGTTGACGGAACGAGAGACCCGTAAGAAGATGAATAATACAAACTGGAATGATGATCCCTCAGCAATTACGTTTCTTCTTCTTCTGATGTTTATTTGATGATATTAAACAACATGAAGCCTCATAAAAGGACATTATTTTAGGAGTTCATAATGTTTCCAGTTGTAAATAGATTTATCTATTATATGTATTACTTCGTTTAATTTACTTTGGATGTCTATAATGTTCTAACTATCTTTTAGAGGTAGATTAGAGAGAGAGAGAGAGAGAGAGAGAGAGAGAGAGAGAGAGAGAGAGAGAGCAAGGAGTATACGAGGCAGTAGACAAAATGGACTATTTTGGAGGAAAGGGTAATAACGTATACATTAAAATGTTATTGACTTCAAAAGGAAAATGCAGATGTGAAATAACAATTGGATCTTCATCATATTTCGAATGCTTTTGAAGAGGGAAAGATTTGGCCTAAGTGACTTTATTCAACTTGAATACAGACAATCGTAGGTCACGATTAGAAAAGTTCAGAGAATTGAAATCAATGGAAGCTTCAAACGATTAAACATAACTTTTCCATCTTTAACGAGATGACAATAAACGTGATCCAATTACAATTACAATTACATTTATTCCTGAATGTAATCACATCGGATTCCAAAATACGAAGATAACTAATTATTTCGAGAATCATTATTTGCAACATTGGGGGAAAAAAGGGAAGATTTTTGTGTTCTGAAAATATGAATTTGACAAGAATTTGATAAGATGGTAAAATCTCCTCCAGCTAAGATATGGCTTTGTGATGAGAAGAGGAGAAAGATTAGAAGAGTAGGAGAGGAGGAGAGAGCGGATGAGGAGTAGGAGAGGGAAAGCATTCGGTGAAGAAGTAGGGAAGGAGAGAAAGAGGAAGGAAGAAAAGAATAAAATCCAACATCGTCGTGAAACTCACCGAGGTAGAATTTTCCTTAGTGTAAAATTTCTAGATCTACTGTGTGGTATCATGAGTGAGTGCAATATAAGGTGACCGGCATAGAATAGGCAATGTTTGTGGCATATGCAATAACAAAAACAACAACAACAAACTACAACAACAACAACAACAAATGCAACCACTTCTATTCTGTTACAGGACAGAGGCCTTAGACATGTCCTTAGCCGTGTCTTGGGTTTGGCCATTTAACTCACCAGGGTCAATGTGGATTGGTCATGGTGAAAGACTTTAGTCTGATCTCTCAAAACAAACCAACCTAGTATGGGGGCTATGACTAGCATAGCTTAGCTGATCCTGGCAATACATAAACCAGCGGTTCCCAAATAGGGAAAATAATCCAACGGAGGTTAATTTTGCATTTTATGGAGGTAATGACAGTTTTTATTTTGATATCCTTAATATCAAATTATATTAAGGATCAATTAATTTCCCTGGTAAAAAAAGTGATATCTTCGCCGTTCAACTGAATGAAACAAATGATGTTGCGAAGAATGCACAATTAATGGTATAAATCCGGTTTAAAGGAGAAGGGAGATTTAAGATGATCTACTTATGTGCAGACAGTGCAGTCCACTTCAAACGACCAGATATGCAACTAGATTGGAAAAAAAAAACTGCATTGGAGTAACAACATATGGTGTGCCATCTATGCCATGTGTTAACTTAGGATTTTTGGCGTATATGAAAAAGGAAAATCCTTCTGGTCTTGTAACACTGTATTATCCATCGTCAAGCACTGGCAGTAAAGTCTGAGTGACCTGTTTTGAAGGAGGTGATGTGTGATGTCATGGAAATAGTTAATTACATCAAGTCAAGTGCTTCAAACTCAAGACTGTTTATTTCTTTGTGTGGAGACATTGATTCTGAACATAGGTGTCTGTTGTATTATGATCCAACCAGATGGCTATCCGAGGTAATGTTCTTGAACGAGTATTTCAGTTCAAAACTGAGATTGAAATATTTTTGGATGATGAGGGACACAATTCAGCAGGGAAACTGAGATCAAACTCTCCTAATTTACTGTAGAAAATGCAGCTATTCTGTAAGTTTTCTATTTTGAGTCCCAAATAGCCATTTTGCTACGAGATGCTTGTGCTTTTCATTTATCAAGATAACATTTTCTTTTGGTCCTTACCGTGATGTGTTCAGGGCATTTATATGCAAAAATATGTCTACTAAATAGCACAGAAGGGAAATCTGATCTAAAATGGATTTCCATTCTGTTATATTTAGTAGACATATTTTTGCATATAAATGCTCTGAACACATCACGGTAAGGACCTGAAGAAAATTTCATCTTATTAAATGAAAAAGTACAAACATTTCGTAGCAATATGGATATTTGGGACTCAAAATTGAAAACTTACAGAATAGCTGCAATTTCCAAGTTATGAGAGTTTTTGGAAGATACAGATTCTATATACTTGAGTGATATGCAGCGAATAATGAGTGTGCATTTAAATAGTCTGTCTCTGAGGATGAAATGATATTTCTATGAAATTAACCCACTCAGCAATGCTTGGATTCAAAATCCATTCACATGTAACATTGAATATCTGCCAGATGAGCCAAGCGAACTCGCAGAAGAAATACTTAAAATAAAATCAAGCAACCCCATACAAGAGGAATAGTAAGACATCTTTCTCTGTCTTTCTCTTCTTAAATGACCTCATCGCAAAAGACTCACCTGTGAAAATGTGATATAAAATATGTGATATAAAATACGCGGATAAAATTAGTTATTGACAAAGTTATTCGTGACCACAATTATTGAGTTAACGACCCATTAAGGCCACCAGTGGTAATTAAGGTCTTAAAATGACCTACTTAAGATAATGAGGTATCGTTTAGATTCTCTCTCCTAAGGTCCCAATTTCCCTGTGGATTCATTTCAGTCAAAAAGAAAAATAATACGAACTTATTAAGATAATGGATTATGAAAAAATACTTGACGTCATCACTAATTCGATAAAACCACTCTACATTTATCATTACTGTTATTATTATTATTATTATTATTATTATTATTATTATTATTATTATTATTATTATTATTATCATAATAGTATCAATTATTATTATCATTATTATTATTATTATTATTATTATTATTATTATTATTATTACTTGCTAAGCTACAGCCCTAGTTGGAAAAGCGAGATGCTATAAGCCCAAGGGCTCCAACAGGGATAAATAGCCCAGAGAGAAAAGGAAATAATGAAATAAATAAATAATATGAGAAATAATGAACAATTAAATTGAAATATTTAAAATGCTGTAACAACATGAAAATAGATATTTCCTTCATAAATTATAAAAAGACTTATATAAGCTAGTTCTACATAAAAACATTTGCTGTAAGTATGAACTTTTGAAGTTCTACTGATTCAACTACCGATTAGGAAGATCATTCCACAACTTAGTCACAGCTGAATTAAAACTTCTAGAATACTGTGTAGTGTTGAACCCCATGATGGAGAAGTTCTGACTAATAGAATTAACTTCAGGCCTACTATTACGAACAGGATGGAACTGTCCAGGAAGATCTGAATGAAATGGATGGTCAGAATTATAAAAAATAGCATGCAACATGCATAATGTACTAATTGAATGAAGGCGCCAGAGATTAATATCTAGATCAAAAATAAGAAATTTGATAGACCGTGAGTTCCTGTCCAATATCTTAAGATGAGAATAAGCAGTTGAAGATGAGACAGGGTAACAATACTTGAATCCAGGTAGAATGAAAGAATTAAAACACTTCAGAGTAAATTGATAACCGAAAATCCTAAGACTTTGTTAACCAATGTTTTTTTTTTTTTTTTGAGGGGGGGGGGGCAATTGAAGAAGACACTGACCTACTGTGTTTCTCAAAAGAAAATCTTCCGTCAAGATTTATAGAGAGTTCCAGAAACATTATTAATGCGTAGATCCGGATGTTAAGAAGCCACAGTCCTTGACCTGCATACAATCATACTTTGAGTTTTAGTAGGATTCAACTTCATACCCCATAATTTGCACCATGCACTAATTCTATCAAGATTTCCATTAAGGGATTCAGAAACTCCAGATCTACATCCAGGAAATAGAATTGATGCAAAGAGAGTAGCATCATCTGCATATGTAACAAACTTGTTTTCAAGGCCAAACTACATGTCATGTGTATATAAGATGAAAAGTAATGAGCCAAGAACACTGCCTTGAGGAACTGTAAATAAAACATTCCTATACTCACTATGGTGCCCATCAACAACAACTCATTGCAATCCATTACTTAAAATATCAATTATGATGCCATGTAAAGATCCATCCACTTTGGGTTTCAATACAAGTGGCTCATGATTGACATGGTTAAGTGTGACGAATGCAACAAATATTATTCTTTTACCCTAAGGTCAGGAGTAGTGTAGTATCAGAGTAAGAGTAGGTTTTATACAGCTATAGGAGATGGCAAGATGGTGATACAGGTAAATATGCAGTCTGAACCAGTGACAAATTTCGTCACAGGGAAAAGTTTCGTCTTAGAATTCAGTAGATATTCTCAACCCTTACTTCTTCAGGGTTTCCAATAATAATTAGTGTAGTGTCGCTAGCTAGATTACTAACTTCGAGCGCACAGAAACTTGATCAGGCCTTTTCCAAAAATTTGATTTCTCTATCTACCACTATTTATGTAAATTATAACTAATTCTTCCTACATGATATAAAAAATTCTATTCAAAGATATCAGAAATAATTATATAAACAGAAACAAATTTTTAAATGGTCAAAAAGCACAAACTCTTTTGAAATAAATCATTGTGATGCTTCCATCTGATCCAAACTCGTTAGGAATTCATATTAAGTAAACGTTCACTGAGATTACAGGAAGTCTTTTCTGTTCCATCAGTAATCAATAAGTAAAGAAACTGAATGGTAGAATGCAAACATGAAAACTTTATTCCCGTTGACTATAATGAAGATTTATTAAAGCAAATTGTCAATAGATTTTGCAGAAAATAAAACTCACAAAACACTTTTTCTTTCGATTTCTGTCTTGACTTTCGAGTTGGACTAAATGAAATCTAATTCTATATCATCCCTTTATTCAAGTCTATATGTTAATAAATGTTGCATTTTTAATCCTTTTTATTCTATATTGACCAATGGTCTCTTTTTTAATTAGGTTTGAGGGGAAACAGGAAGATCTGCTCTTCTGTTGTAAGAGAGAAAAGATAGCGAGTTGTGGAAAACTATAGTAATTATAGATTCTTTTCTTCCTTATTCACACTGGCAATTTAGTTAGAGAGAGAGAGAGAGAGAGAGAGAGAGAGAGAGAGAGAGAGAGAGAGAGAGAGAGAGAGAGAGAGAGAGAGATATTACTATCAAATAGCTGCATTTAGAGGCAAACCAATTAAGGCAAAAAACAATAGAAAGGAAACAAAGAAATTATCTTGAGAATATTTTCCTTCGACCTAAGAGGGAAGGAAGACAAAAGAAACTCCACCTCTGATGACTGTGAGTCACTGATCAGACAGACACAGTCACTCCCTACATATATAGTTCCCCTGACTGACATTAACCCGGAAAATCCCATCTCGGACTGTAAGTCACTCACTGATCAGGCACAACTCTTCTGCACGTATACTTTTCCTGACAGTTGGTTGTTTATAAGAGAGTCTTGTGGTACAGTGGCAGCGTCACATTGATTAAGATGGAAAGGCCAGCGTTCGATTCTCCCAACCGACGAGGGAAATAAGTTTTGTTGCTGCTCTTATTAATAATAGTTTTATCATTAGTTGGAAATTCGTAATCTACACAGCTAAGTATAATGAATTATAAAATGAATATTCTTTTGCTTCATTATACCTGTATTCTTTCTTACTATTTTGTTTGAGTTTAATCTTTACTTCTGCCAACCTTTCCAACCTTTGGTATTGCAATCTCCTGATTTTCCAGATAATTAAATGTTTGCTTAACATACAGATTGATAACATTAATTACAAAATGCAACATTATAACATCCAATTTTGAACTTCTAAAGTATCAATGAGTAAACTCTTTGACTTAAAAGGAACATTCAATTAATTAGTTGCTGTTTTCCATAAAACTTCTCTAAAAGTGAGGTTAAGCAAAACCAAAGAAAACTGAACCATATGTTGTGAGAAGAAGAAGAAGAAGAAGAAGAAGAAGACGTAACTTCATTGCTGGGTCAAAAGTGAACCATGAAAAGGGTGAGTGAACTCCTCGACCTAATGAGACTCATGCTTATTGTTCCCAATGGGTGTTTGTGAACTAAGAATTTAAATCCTCCTGGAAGGAAGGAAGGTAGGATGGAAGGGTAGGGAAGTATTGGACTACTTCTGAAGATCCTCCAACGATTTCCTTGGAACTGATAAGAGAAATGTTGATCCTTTTGAACTACTCAATATATTTCATATTTAGGTCATGGATTGACTGCGGTTGGTCATAGTTGTACGAGAGGAAACAAAGATATATATATATATATATATATATATATATATATATATATATATATATATATATATATATATATATATATATTTTGATGAAAATTAAAATAGAATCCAAATCATATTACATGTAATGGAGGGCATAATTATATATAGAGTAAGAGAGAAAGAGATTATTTATTTAATAAATTTATTATGACCAAAGACGTGAAACAAACTTACATATTAGCAGTTACATACAGTACATCAGAAATCAACGGAAAAAAAATTACACCATTGAATCATCAGTATATCAGTTACAAAAATAACATATATGAGATCGTATTCCATTATCACAACAACTGTAACAGACAGTTTAGCAGCCACCATAGTGTGGATGACGAGTCAAAATTACGTCTAGGTGGTCATCTTGGAGTATATATTGGCAGGTTTAAAGTAAATTTTGTCCTTGAGGTAACAGATTCCTGACAGTGGGGCAATGAAGGCAGTAGTGGTCAAGGTTATTGGCATTAGCAAGGTTACACAGTTTACATGAGGTGTAGTGTGGTATATCTAGTGTCTGTCCAACCTGCCACAAAGGACGATATCCCAACCTTATCCTGGCACTTACGACATTATGCCTACGCACCATGAGTCCTTGTCGCCAGTACTTGTGACGGCTTTGCAAAAAGTTATCATGATGTTGTATGGAATCACTAGTGCCCCTCTCTGCATCCCTACACTATACAGTAGAGGCAAAAGCTGCTGAATATATTCTATGTTTAAGTCAGCGAAGTAAGGGCTCAACATTTCAGTCATCAAGGTCGAGCATGCAGGCAGCTTTAGCAAGACTCTCCGCCATGTCATTCCCAGCAAGCCTCAAATGGGAGGGCATCCACATGAAGGACAAGACAAGCGAGGCATTTAAGCAGCAGTGAGTTGACACAATATGTCTCGCACAACACGGCCACAGCTGGGCCTAAAAGATGTCAGTGCCTGGAGTGCAGATTTGGAGTCACAGATCCCCAATCCATTCACATTTCTTCTAACAAGTAGAGTTACTACATCCCATATACCTTGTAGTTAGCAATAAGTGGAACTGGATGAGTTTGGCAACCTGCGACCATGTCACCCACCCTCAGGAGATTTGAAAGTTAGGGAGAACCTAGCACATGCTGCACTTCCAACTGCCTATACTGAGCCGTCAACGTAGATGTGGTGTCCTGCAGGAGCTGAAATTGACACTTTGGATATTGTTTCCAAAACCAGCTGCTTCTGTAGACTAGTATGGGCATCTTTAGAGGTTGTGTGAAAGTGACAGCAGGAATAGGAACCCGTCATGTGGCAAATCTTGGATGACTGCTTGCTCAGGTACACCGATATCAAGGTGTCAAATTACTGCCCTAACTAGGTTATGGCCCCCTGGTCAGAGTTGAGGTCTTGGTGCATCTTCGTCAAGTGATGCTCTGAGGACAGCAGAGAAGTTTGGAGTAAATTGTGGGGAGTGTAAACATTTAGCAGAAAACAAAGTTACATTGGCATAAATTCTCTCTATTAATGGAGGTAACATGAGTTCGGTCTGCATGTTGACTATCCGAGTGGAAGGAGGGCATCCTAGGATAAACCTCATTAATCTATTTTGGAACAGTTCTAGAGGTTGTAACACCTGTCTGGGTAATTGAATTAAAGTTGGAGATAAATAGACAACAACTGACCTTAGGAAGAGGATATAGAGGCTTTAGCCACGGGGATAGATATACCTGTGGCCCTGGTGGTAAGCCACTTGATGGGAGTGAAGTGAGGCTCCAGTCGATCAAGAAGGTTTTGCACCATGGGATGGATTCGTTGTTGTACAGGTATAGCAGGGGTGATCCTGACTGGTGAACCTAGATATGTATACTGTGTGCAGTGAGCTATAATAATCTCACCCATAATGAACACTGGCAGGTCTCGGAGATGCTGCGCAGAGAAGATTCTGCTTTTTTTCTGGGGAGAGTATGAGGCCAGAGGAGGTACAGGACCTGTAGAAGTCTTGAAGGACATGCTTAAGGTCTCGAGGGGTAGTGGAGTGGATACAGACATCATCAGCATAGCTAGCAGGTTACAGTGGTTCCAGGGATAACAGGGAGGAGAAACAGTACACAGTGCATAAGTATATTAAAAAGAAGTGGGCTCAATACACCACCCTGAGGTGTGCCATGCTCAAAATTTCTATAGGAGCTACATGCCCCCTTGAAGAAAACACGTGATTTTCTGTTACTGAGATAACTGTTTATCCACTTCAGAAGGTTTCCTCTGACACGAAATTCGACAAGCCGATCAGGAATTATATCTCTGTTGGCTATATCAAAAGCAATTTTGAGGTCTAGGAAGGCAACTATACTGTTGGAGGACAATCGGGAGTAGAGTTCAGCTAAACAGTGAAGAGTACTCCTCTGTGGAAGAAAGCCATACAAATGGGGAGAAAGTTTTTCTTGTAACTGGTACATTAGTCTGGTTAGTAATATACACTCAAACACTTTACTAAGACATGAGGTAAGGGGTGGGTGGTCTTTTTGTCCGCTGTCACTTCGTCCGACGACACTTCGTCCACGTCTTTTTGTCCAATGTCTTTTCGTCCAATGGACTTTTGGTCCGATGGACTTTTGGTCCAACGACATTTGGTCCAATTTCTAAAAAAACAAATGTTTGAAAGGATTGTTATTACCGTTTACTGTACTTCTCTGTTAAAAGTTTATATCTTATTGGCTTTTGTGATAAAGTAATGTGAGCATTTTCTAATTACTCCATTAGTCATGATTAACAATCTCTTTCTCCTTCTCTCTCTTTAGTATGGTACTACATATATAGTGTGCTGCAAGTTTAGTATTTTAGTTTCTGAATCTGCCCATCCTAAAATGGCAAAGTTCATACAATCAACGAAGAAGAAAAGAAAATTAAATGTTCAGCGGGTGGAGCGCATTTGAACTTTTGGAAATCTATCGAAACCTTGAAGTAAGAAGAAGGATTTATTCAAGGTAAAATAACTCAAATACTTTGAGGAAATCCGTCAAATTCTTGTTCACGATATCAAAAAATCACCGAACGTCTCAAAACATTAGTAACTTGATATGAGTCAACAAGGAAAACAGTTTTTTTCAGGAATGTGGCATATAATTTGCACCTATTTCACTCCTATATTTTAGAGTTTGGCAATTAATTATTATGCTATTATAAACAACAAGGGAGAAAGTCCTTATAAGGTTTAATTTTGCTATTGAGGAAATCATGAATTGGCTAGGGTTTTTCTTTTTTCTTTTATGGCTTGAAAAAATTTAAAATTGGACCAAATTTCGTTGGACCAAAAGTCCATTGGACGAAAAGACATGGGACAAAAAGAAGTGGACGAAGTGTCATCGGACGAAGTGACAGGGACGAAAAGTCGGTACACGGAGGTAAGGGAGATAGGCCGGTATTTATCAGTTCCAGGCTTTGTGATAATAAAAATTGTTCTAATGGTCCAGGCAGCAGGTACATGTCCATGTTGGTAGCAAAGATTAACTAATTGTAGAATAGGATTTCCAGGAACCTTCAAGAGGAGATGAAGCACTTGATAAGTAAGGCCATCATCTCCAGGAGCAGAATTTTTATTTCCCATAACAGCACGTCACAGCTCATCCTCAGTGATCAACTCTTTGTCCTCCTCGTGTAATTCCAACAATGCAGCCATCAGACGAAGATTGCGTAAATTGCTCTGGGAAGAAAGTGCTTCTTGGATTTGTACAGGGAGACTACTAGACCGTGACCGGGTTGACCAATTAGTGATGAGATCCTGGGCCTATGCTTGTGGACTGTGATGAAGTGCACATGTGGTTTTTTTCTTGACAGTCCTTTTGATGAGAAGCCACATGGTCCCAACACTAGTGTGGTGGTTATTTAGGTCAGTATATTTATACCATGATTCAGTGTAGACACACTTCTGGAGAGCATCCTTCGCCTGCTGATATTGAAGTAGATGATTGGTGTCGGTTGTGTCTGAAAGGCAAGGCCAGCATCGGCCGCAACTCTCTCTGCTTGCTTAATGTGTTCATCCAAGGTCCAAGCATGGGCAACAAGATGACTTTTAATGTGATGCCTGACAATATATGGTTGATAGAAGTCATGGGGAGCTTTCACCAAAGAATTATTCAGGTGTTTTGGAGAGTGTTTATCAAAGGTAGGTAGGACAGAGGAGATATATGAAACGTATGTTGGGCAGTACTTGGGTGGGATGTTGATGCGGGTACGATGATAGTGGTCACTTGGATGAGTCTGTATTGCGTACTGTAAACATAAGGCAACATGGTCAGAAAAGAGCGAGGGAGCAGAATGACAGGAGACATGTGATGCCACGAGCCCAGATGTAAGGATATGATCAAAAGTGTAGACACACTTCTGGAGAGCATCCTTCGCCTGCTGATATTGAAGTAGATGATTGGTGTCGGTTGTGTCTGAAAGGCAAGGCCAGCATCGGCCGCAACTCTCTCTGCTTGCTTAATGTGTTCATCCAAGGTCCAAGCATGGGCAACAAGATGACTTTTAATGTGATGCCTGACAATATATGGTTGATAGAAGTCATGGGGAGCTTTCACCAAAGAATTATTCAGGTGTTTTGGAGAGTGTTTATCAAAGGTAGGTAGGACAGAGGAGATATATGAAACGTATGTTGGGCAGTACTTGGGTGGGATGTTGATGCGGGTACGATGATAGTGGTCACTTGGATGAGTCTGTATTGCGTACTGTAAACATAAGGCAACATGGTCAGAAAAGAGCGAGGGAGCAGAATGACAGGAGACATGTGATGCCACGAGCCCAGATGTAAGGATATGATCAAAAGTGCCCCCCCTCCCCTCCCCCCCCCCACACCCCCGGGTGTGTGTAGCACCACCTGTATCCCATCGGATTAAATGGTAACGATGGATGTAGTTGAGTAGAGGAACTCCACTGCGGTTGGGGATTGGAGAGACATCACCTAAATCTAGGTGTCTGGCATTGAAATCACCCATGTAGATCATGCCAAGGTTTGTAAGTGTAGGAAGTGCTGAGAGGTTGATTAAGCCAGGAGCAGAGTAAACATTGCATAATCGAATATGACCATCACCTATCTTAGCCTGAAAAAGTTGGTTGGTTCATGATGAGCGAAGGAGTTGATGAGGGAGAGTAGAGTGGCTGTAAGTAATAAGACCATATGAAACATAACCGGAGAGTGTTGGAGCCTGATCACCTGGCTTAGCACTGCCAGGGAAGGCTTCTTGAATAAATATTACTTGTGGGTGATGGCAATAAACATATGTCCTGACTGTAGTTGCATGAGTCTAGCGAAGTTTACCCTTAACGCTGCAAGTGACAGATCGAGCACGTACTGGAGAAGCAGCATTGTTAGATGGTGCACCAAGTGTAGGAGGCTGAGCTGGCAGGAGGCCACTGACCCTTTCAAGACAAGAGGCAACAGTATCTTGCTTCTCAGTAAGTTAGACAACAGAGGTCATAAGAACTTGTTGTGCCTTGACTAGTGTGTCGATGTTACTTGCAGTGGTACCCTGCTGAACGATCAAGCTATCAAAGCGTGTCATTAGTGCTGTACAGTGCGATTCCGAGGCAGCAACAGCCTTACGAAGTTTTGAAATTTCAGCTGATTCAGGAGGGCATAACGAGGAGGTTGACACTGGTTGTGGTGGTGGTGTCAGTGGAAGTGACTGCGTGGAACATCCATGCCAAATATTAAGTCCTGCTTCACCACAACGAGGGCATTTCCAATGCACAGTCTCTGGAGTTGATGATGATTCTGACAATGAGGTGGAAGCATTAGTAACAGGTTTACGGTATGGACAGGTGTGTGTGGAATGGGCTGCAGCACACCAGGCACACTTAGGTGAGGCAGAGCAATATCGGGAAATATGGCCAGTACCCTAGCAGTTAAAACAGTTGTGCTGATCCTCCTTCATTCTGCGTAATTCACAAGGAGGTAGGCAAGGGAAGATGGAAAACTCATAAACAGATGGTGGTGGTTCTAGTAGACTCCATGTGATGACAATGCGATTAATAGGGTTCCCATTTTGAAGAAATCTTCATGCACTGTATACACCAGGTAGTTCCTTAGCAAGGTTAGGGTCTGCTTCAATAGGGTAACGAGTAATGAGATATGTTAAATACTTACGGGGTCTGTCTATTGAATCTTGAATATCCAGGCTTATGGACAGAAATTCACCACCTTTCACCCTGCCAATGATGTCCTCATGACTCCTTGCAATATATACAAATTTAGATGTGATAGCTGAGATCTTCACCTCTGCCAGCTCCTTATCAAGATTGAAGGTTCTGTTTACTTCAGTCAGCCATCGTAGTTTAGTGTCAGTGCTAAAATTTTCTTTGAAGATCAACCTAACATATTCATCACGGGGAACAAAAGCTGGAGTAGCAGAGGGAGCACGTCGTGTAGGGGGGTGAGGCAGAGTGACATCACTCTTTTGTCTAGTGAAAGACTCTTGACATTTTGATGTTCTAGCAGCAATGTGAAGTACTCTTAGTATCTGACCCATAATCCACTGGGCGTTTCATGGGGGTATTAGCAACAGTACTGGAGGGCTTATGAGGAAGAGATTGTGTGAGTGGTGGCCAATCAGTCATATCTGCATCCTCATCATCAGTCAGGTGTAGTTTATTTTGAACCGCAGAAATAGAGGCTGGCCCAGAGTAATCCATTATTAGCGAAGCCGCAGCCCTTTCACGTCACACATACACTGCGCATGCGTGAACTGAAGCGCTGCCGACCGAGTGGGTATGCCACGGGGTGTGAGTTTTTATTTTGTAACTACAGACTACTATAAAAATTCTATATACACACTGTTGTTACTAAAATGATCACTGAGTCTCCCTGTAACTTATATAACACGGTGAAAGGTGTAGTATCACTAGAACTTGCACAAAAACTCATTATATAGAGAGCTCACAAAAAGCGTGTTTACAAACCGAGAGCCTCATTTGGAGCCCCAAGAGAGAGAGAGAGAGAGAGAGAGAGAGAGAGAGAGAGAGAGAGAGAGAGAAAGAGTGAGAGATTTAGGTTCTTTATTTCAGAATCTATTTAATGACTGAGGTAAAAGAGTTGAAGTCAGTCAGAGGTGAGATGAGAAGTCAACGAAGAAGCGAGAATCAAAGTGATGAAAATCAAAACAATAATCGTAAGGGAAAAGATGGAATTATTTTGATAAAATCTTCCCCGTCAGGCAAAGGAAAAATGGAAGCCAAATTAATACAAAACTCTTAACCTGCATTTCATAACGTTTTTTTTTTCTTTTTAAATATATCAGATTGTTTTATTTGGTAAAAGTTCACATTCATAGAAATTGACTTTATAAACATCCATTGCTAAAGGACACCTCTGGCAAATAGTGTAGCGCTCAGGAGTAATCATACCCTGGTGAGAGGGGTTTTATTTAGGAAAGGGGGGTGTGAGGGTTAAATCTCTGCGTGTGTATGTGTATCCTTACTACCTAAATCTAAATATCTAATCGTCATTTTTGACGGGTCACGTACACTATTATTATAAAACATATTCACATAAAGTTGACGTATAATTCTGCTAAATAATTGTCTTCCAAGTTGTGTCTCGAAGGTGTTTACGCGTGAGACCACAACGTCAATCATTGACTAACAATGAAAGCAAATGGATTTATGCGATACAATTGCAATAGACGTGCACTGTTGGTATGTCAGTCACCTTCTAAAAGGGTTGTGTGTGTGTGTGTGTGTGTGTGTGTGTGTGTGTGTGTGTAGAATCTTTCTCTATTTGTTATTATGTGAGTTAATGATATTAAGGTCATGTATTGGGATTAGAACTGGAATTTAAATGAGAATCAGGATTGGTGTGTGTTCGCCTACCTCCACGCACTAACGAACACACACATGAAACAATACATAGGGCTGGGGGTTAGTAGTAGAGATAATAGGTCTAAGTATAAACACTAAAGCATATTTATGCAAAGATGCAAGCTCATAATGATAGACAAACGACAGTTGGGATGACATGCACGACTCTGTGTTTATTTTTTGAATGAAACACTCCACGGGGATTTCACATATCA